>NW_006399752.1:45410381-45429014 GCF_000299155.1 Elephantulus edwardii
TGATATCAGGGTTGGGGTAAGACTGAGAAAAACTGGATAAATTGTGTATACTGCACTGAAACAGATGAGGGAGAGAATAATTTAAAAGTGATATATGATAGGGTATTATAGTTATCACAAGAGTCCACAATTAAGTTTGCATAGTGGAGTGTACTTGGAGTGGTGGGGGAGGCGTGAGGGGGGATTGTGTATCAAAGAAAGAATTTTTCTTTTACTTTTCAAAGAGAGAGTGAACTCGGGTTGGGGGGATCGCTGGGCAGGGAGAAAAGAGCAACAATGAATGAATGGAAATCCAAAATCTCTGTAAATGTTCATTAAAATTATTAAAATAAAAAAAGTTAAAAAATTACAAACAAGTAGTAGTTGTTGTTGTTGTTAAATGCTGTCAAGTTGTAGAAGACTCATAGTGATCCTATGAATGAAAGACCTGAACACTTGGCTAACTTATATCATTTCTCCAAGTTCATAGGGTTCCCAGAGGCAAGCTATTGTGGAAGTGGATACCACTCGTGCTTCCAAGCTTTTTTTAATCGCGACGCTCCACCATGGGTAATCACTATCGCATTTGACACATTAGTGTCACAGTGTTCAGCATCACAGCAACCACAAATTACTTCTGTATAGCAAATGAACAAACCAATGCTATATCACTTAGAAGAATGTTTGACCAAAAACAATACCAGGCCTGAGAGCTGCAGATCAAAAGAAAAAAATCTAAAAACAAAAAAGGAAAAGCCAACTTTTCTGAAAACTTTCAGTTAAAATCTCAATTAAAAAAAAGAAGAGCCAATGTATGACCTAGGATATACCCCACGATCTTAAAAAGAAATTTGGTGCATAGCAAAGAGGACTGGGCAGGGGGGAGGAAGGAAATTGTGCAACAGGGAAAGAATGTTTTTAAAGAGAAAAGTAAACTGGGTGGGGGGTAGGGTAGGGAGGAAAATGTGCAACAATGAATGAGTGGAAATTCAAGTTTTCTGTAAACTTCTGTTAAAACGTCAATTAAAAATAAAATAAAAAATAAAATAAAAAAGAAATTAGATGCATTGAATAATAGCACACAAAAAAAATCAACTAGCATCCTACATTGAGCAAAAAATCTATTGCCAAAGATCTCACTGGAGTGAAGAACAAGGTTTGGAGGAGTAAGGTGCACCTTATCTAAGTCATGGTATTTTCAACTACTTCATATGCTTAGGAAAACAGCACAGACTGCCAGATGAACAAGAACTTTGCAATATATGTTATATATAGAAGTTGGTTTATGCCAATTATATTTCAATGAAGTTGTGGAAACAAATGTTATGATTTCAAACAGCTGTGGCTATCATGTTGAGACCCCTGAATTATCTGTGCAAGATTTCATGCTCAGTAGAGTCTGTGGGTTAAGGATGTCAAGTGTCCTTAAGCCAGTTCCACCATGCCTGAAGGACACAAATCATTAATGAGCTCAGTGGCTAACAGAAAGAATGAAGGTCTGAGTTCACCAAGAGGTGCCTAAGAAAGGCCTGGTGATCTATGGCTGAAAACACAGCCACTGAACATACTCTGAAACTAGGAATCATCTCAGAGTCACTTCTCGGGGAAATGCAAGATGAAGAGGGTCTCTGGTGGGCTGCTAGCAGGGGTTTCAGGGCCCAGCTCTCTTGGTTTTGTTTTGAGAAGCTGTCTTGGGAGGAGTATTCCCACCATGGAGGAAGAGAAGGGTCAAGTAAGAAAGCCCTTATGTGAAAAATGGATGCTAGGGAGCCAGCAAGGCAAGGACTCCTTCCATTCCAACACACACGATGCTTTTAAATCACCATTATTTACTTACTTATTTCCCGGGAAATGTCAGCACTCTGACGAAGTGGTCAGAGGAACTAGAAGGCTAGAAAAAGATCCATTGCCTCAGGGAAAGGATGACCTTTGCTGATTTATTTCTCATCACAGAACCTAAAGTCTTACCGAAGCCAGCGGCCCATTTATCTTCAGGTCCCATGCGGCATCCTTAGCCTTCAAACCCTACTGGACATAACTGCATCTTTCTCAGATAATTAAGAGTATACATCAGCGTCTCCTGGGGAATGCTATGGGATTTTCGAGAAAAGACATTAAGCTGAAGTGGGTTTCAATGCATTTCTGTGTTTGTCTAAATCTAGTATCAGACTTATCTCTGTGGAGAGAGGAGGCTGGTATGAAAGGACAGTGACTCATGAACACCTTAAAAGCACTTTCCCTGATTCCATTTCCCCAGTAGCCATCACTGCTTGAAATCATGTCGTTGGTGGTGGTTGTGTCAGAACCGACCCATAGCTGACCCCCAGTGAGTTTTCAGAAGTAGTAAATTGCGTGTGTGGGAGGAGACTGCCCATCCTTTCCTCCATAGAGCGGATGGTGGATTTGAACCGTGTACCTTTGTGTTGGCAGAACAATTCCTTGCCACTAGGCCACCAGGGAGCTGTAGTGGTCTACTGGTAAGAATCTGTGCTGCAATCCTGAAGGCATGCAGTTCAATTCCTCGAGATGTTCTGAGGGAGAAGGATGGCAATCTACTCCTGTGCATTTGTTGTTGTTATGTGCCATCGAGTTGCCTGCAACCCATAGCGACTCAGCAGCTCTGAACCCTGCCGGGTCTTAAGTCAGTCTCACCAATTCTGACACACGAACCCCCAATGCCCCAGTTACTGTATCAGTCCATCTCATCCAGGGATCCAGGCCATGGTCTTTGCAATTACTTGCTATTCATCTGAGAGCTGGACGATGACTAAGGAGGACAGAAGAAGAATTGATGTCTTTGAGTTGTGGTGCTGGAGAAGAGTGTTGAACAGACCATGGATTGAAACTCTATGAACTTGGAGAAATGATGAAAATTATACCAGTGTTCAGGTTATTTGTTCACAGGGTCGCTATGAGTTGTCTACAACTCGATGGCACTTAACAATAACAACAACAAGAAATGAAACTCAGTATTCAGGAGCAACAATCCCTCCCTCTTGGCCCTGGTAGAGACTTTATGCTGATATATATCTGAAGAAGGAGCTCTTGTGGGGTGGCTCATAGCAAGCTGTACTGCTTACCCAAAGGCTAAGCACTTCTCGGGGTTCAAAACCACAGCTCCTTGGGAGAAAGGTGGGAAGTCCTCTCCCATTTCTATTTATAGCCTCAGACACCTGCTGGAGGGTTGCTAGGAGCCTGAAATGAATTAATGACACTGAAAGTTATTTATAAATAGCTTGATTTACTTATTATACAAAGAGTGTTTTTAGAAAAGAGTAATAAAGAGATACCTACTTTGGAAAAAAGCTAGCAGGGAATTATAAAAACCTGGTAAATTTAAAACTCCCTCTCTGACAGACTTTCAGGTACGATTGAAGAGGAAACTAGAGAATGCAGGACTTGCTTCCTGCTCTAGCCACATGCATGGCAACAACACGTATGGCCGAACTGGACACCTGACGTGAGATGGGACGATGGCAGGGAGAGCACCAATACCGGCAGGACCAAGAACTTGGGAAATAGGCTCAAAGCCAGGAGGCTCGAGGCTGAGGCACCTGCGTGCACATTCTGAGAGGTGTTTTAACTGTTTTCTGTTATTAATCTGGATTATATAACTTTTTTCATTTCCCTCCAAAAATAAAACGAAATAAAAAAATTTTCTCTCACTGCTGTCTAGTTAGAATTGACTCATATCTGACCCTCTACTGTTCTGGAGGCAGTAAAATTGCACAGGAAGAAGCCAGGGAGGATAAGATATTGTCCAGGGCAGAAAACCTGGCCCCCCACTCTCTCCCCACTTCTGCTCAGTTAACAGCAACGTCTCAGCGGCAGAAGCACATTCCACACTAAAAGCTCCCCAGCCCAACACTATCAAGTCGATCTGGACTCTGAGGAGGGCTCCGGCGCTGTCAATCTGTATGGAAGCAGACAGACACATTGATCTCTCGTGGAGTATTGGTGGGTTGGAACCACTGAACTCTTGGACAGCAGCTGAATTCTTTTCCTCACTGCTGCATCAGAGCGCCTCACAAAGAGCTGAACCAAGTGAAATTGCTTGCCAGGTAAACAGTGGAATCAATCTCTAATTAGAAAAAGCAACAGGCTTTTTAAACGCACACTCGGGTGTGTAAGCAGCTCATTACCATTGCGTCAGACCATTGAGTGGGAAAATGAATTCTGACATTTGCAGGGTGAACTGATAAACACACAGCTGGGAGTCGATTACATTGTTCTCAATTTTACAACTCATTTATTGCCTCCATTTTTAGGAATAACCTCGCAGCAATGTAGTGGCTTTCTTTCACTTGGGTTTCCAATATGTCATTTTTCAAACCAGCAAAGGAACACTGGCAGAAAGTGTGGAGCAGGGCAGTAGGGAGGTTCTAGAGTACGGGAAGCGACTGTTAAGTTCAGAGATTCAAGTCTACTCAGAGGTACCTTGGAAGGAGGGCCTGGCAGTCTACTTTGGAAAAATCAGCCAATGTTAGCAGCCAGAAACACAAGAGAACACCGGTCTGCAAACCTAGATACAGAGTTAAGAGGCCTCCACCTAGCAGTGGAGCCAACTAGGACTCACAGCGTCCCTATAAACAACTGGTCAGAACCCTGCCCTGTCCTGAGCTGTCCTCATCACCTCTGATACACCTGAGCCCACTGCCACAGTGGCTGTGTCAATGAAAGCAGAGGAAAGTGGGCCCCATTGTGTATGCATGTTTATTCTGGCTCTTTTTAAGGCAACACAGACTGAAAAACTATGAATCAGAAAACCTCATTGAACTGCTCCTTCCCCAGCGGGTCATTTGCTTTGTAAACTGTACTTTCACCACTTGTTTTGCTGCTTTATGACTCTTGCTTTGTCTTTTTAAAAACATTTTACCTTCATTGTTTGACTCACCCTGAGGAAATATGCATATGGATGATATAACAAGAAGCTTCCAATTTTAAAGGGCTGATTGCTGGTGGTGTTGGGGTGCTATAGAGTTGATTTCTATTCACAGTTAATTTGTAGGACAAAGAACCACTTCATAGGCTGTCCTAGGGTGTCATCTCTCCTGGAGCCAACTGTCAGGCCTTCCTCTCTCCCCAGAGCTGCAGAGTGGCTTTGAACTACCAACCTCTGGATTTGTAGCCAAGTGTTTGACCGTCATACCACCAAGGGCTTCTTGGCTGGCGGTGATCTTTTACTCTTCTATAGACTGGGTCTGTAGGTCACCCTCAGTCCAGCCTGGAACCAGGTGTGGGCACTGGAGTTTGACTCCCTCCCTCCCACGCTGTCCATGCTGGATTATATCTTCAGTTAACACCTGTTCTAGCTAAAGAGCCGAGACTCCTTCCCTTAGTGAGCTCAAAGCTCAGCTGGAAAACTAGCCAAGGGAGGACTAATTTCATTCCAATGAACTGTGTGCTTGTGTGCTGTGCGTGAAGATTTTCTTCTTGTTATGGCCCATCGAGTCAGATCCAGCGAGTTTTCAGAGGCTGCAAGTTTTATGGAAGGAGACTGCTTATCTTTCTTCTGCGAAGCAGTTGGTGGATTTGAACCATCTGCCTTGGGGTTGGCTGAGTAGCTCCTTAACCACGAGGCCACCAGAGCGCCCTTAGGAGTTTCTAGGTGATGCAAATGAACTCGGCTGCTAACCAAGATGTTGGAAGTTCAAGTCTATCCAGTGGCACCTTGGAAGGAAGACCTGGCAATCAACTTCTGAAGACTCAGCTGCTGGAATACCTGGGGTACACAGTGTTCCTTT
This sequence comes from Elephantulus edwardii, assembly GCF_000299155.1. Classification (NCBI taxonomy): domain Eukaryota; kingdom Metazoa; phylum Chordata; class Mammalia; order Macroscelidea; family Macroscelididae; genus Elephantulus; species Elephantulus edwardii. The sequence goes on from NW_006399752.1 coordinate 45,416,105, forward strand.
GATGCGTCCAAGTCAATGCAGCTGCAAATGGGCATGTGCTGGGCTCACTGTAATAACTACCACTGGTACCAACTGTTTTCTTTTCAATGAAACCTTAGACTGTTCAGGTTAGATTTTTTTTTGTTGTTGTTGTTAAATCTCCCTTGTAATTTAGTTAGTAAGCTTGGGCAGCTGCCGCAGGGGAGAGGCGTGTGATAAGCCTTCTACGGGGCTATATTATTCTCCCTTCTCACCGGGGTTCAGGACCTACGTGCCCAGAGCATCTCAGACATCTTGTCTCACACGTTCCTCCTCCACCAGCAGCTGCCTGTGCCCAGTTGCCCGTTTCCACCTGGAAGTGGCCTGTGCTCTGGGAACCATACGGCAGAGGCCGAGTTCTGTGATGGGTACATGGGAGCCTGGGGGTCTAGATAAGGGACCACCTACTCCATCTGCTCTGTTTTCAAATGAAGAGACAGAAAGCATACCCATCCACTGTGTGCAGGCCTGGCCTCTGCTTGTCCCCACCCCATCTTCTCACATCCTGTCACTGTCCACCTTCCTCAGGCCAACCCCCTGCTCCAGAACATGCCTATTTCTGTCTCTCCATGTCTCCTCTACTCCTGGCCTTGGTTTACTCAGGACATGCGTGCACATTCTGCAGGTGGCTCACATGGGTAGCAGCCCCCAGTTCCCATGACCATCCCATCCCTGCCCAGTGGGTGGGGTACACGCTCTCACGTCTCCCAGGGGAGACACAGTTCATCAGCATTCTTCCCTGTCCCAGTCACTGTGGACACATCTGCAAAGTCCTATCAGACACTCCATGAACAATGCCAGCCGCCTGAGTGCAATCAGAAAGAGCAACTTCAACACAGAGCAAAAGAGCTTCCTGTTCTTGGAGAGGTCGCCAGCAGGATCTCCGGCTGCAAGGCCAGCCAGACACCCTCCAGCTGGCCCCGCCAGGCCTCCACCTTCCTCACACCCACCTGTGACGCTGGTGTCACATCCCGTGGGTAACATCCATGCCACCTTCTCTAACAGCAGGCCAGGGGGCTAGGAAAACCACCTTCAATGCAGCAGAGAATGCGGGAGAGGTCCACCCAGGCTTGACGGGGGCAGCAGCCATCAAGTGGGAAACAATAGTAGGCCTGCTGTATCTTTGTTTTGAGAAAAGGAAAAATCACTTACACAGCACATGTTATCAGCCTCGAAACATCTGAGATGTGATGAAGCCAACACCTCCCAAGTGCACCGTCCCCCAGCCGGCCTGGGGGTGGCCTGAGGAGGTGCCAGACAGCACGCTCCCCTCTCCTCCGTGCCAACAAGTCATCAGGCACAGGGAAGGTCTCGCTCATCATGCCACTTTATCTTTGTTTCCTTTCCAAACAAGTCCCCAGAGGAGAATCAGGCACAGATCTGTGTGCTTTCATGACAAGAATCAAGTCTGCAGCGTGGAGGTGCTGGTGTCCCCGATGGGCCATATGCCCAAGTCCTCTGCGACTTCCCAATGTGTCATGTGAGGTATCCACAAAGACCTTAAAACCACGCTGGGGTGTCTGGGAAGCTGGGCAGAGAGTTGTTCGTATTTAATCAGCTATGCGGGCTCCCACAATTCCCAAGGCAGGGGTACCTCTCACGATCTGAGAAAGGTCGTTTACTCCACATCTGCTGTGTTTTTAAGAACATTTCTTCTTTCTGCTGACAGGAGCAACACATTCTCATTGTAAAAAACCAGCAGAAAGCAGAGAAGAGAGATTTAAAACCACTCATAATTCTACCACCTAGGAAAAAGGGTTTGAACATCTCTCTGTAGTACTATTTCTCTTGGTGGTAAAGTGCAAGCATAACTAACAGTAAGCCAAGGGATTAAATAAAATCTTAATGTAAAGCACTTAACACAACATCCAGCACCAGGTTGTTGTAATTGTTGGTGTTTTGTGTCAGTCGGGTTGAGTATGACGCATGGCGAGCCTATGAACAAGAGCTCCGAACCTTCCCTGTCCTGAGCCAACCTCACCGGCTCTGACACACTTGAGCCCACTGCCCCAATCACTGTGTTCATTCATCTGGTTGAGGGTCTTTCTCTCCTGCGCTGACCCTCCAACCTTTGCAAGCATGATGACCTTCTCCAACAACTGGTCCCTCGTGACAATATGCCCAAAGTACGTGAGATGGAGTTTCACCATCCTTACCTCCAAGGAGAGCCCTGGTTTCACTTCCTCTAGGACAGACCTGCTTGGCGGCCCTCCTCCCGGCGGCCCTCCTCCCGGCGGCCCTCCTCCCGGCAGCCCTCCTCCCAGCAGCCCTCCTCCCAGCAGTCCATGTGATATTCAACTTAGGATTTGGATCAGGTGCACCTTATTCTTTAAACTGACATCATTATCCTTTAGCACTCTGGAGAGTTCCTTGACAGCAGATTTTCCCAATGCAACTTTTGATTTCCTGATAGCTGGTGCCAATGGTGTTAATGGTGGGTCCAAGCAATATGAGACTGTTAAATGCTTCAATCTTTTCTCCATCTATCATGATGCTGCCTATTAGCAACTAAGAACAACTTAAACACAGAGTGAAAGAGCTTCAGTGGTGAGGATTTGTGTTTTATTGATGTTGAGATGCAATCTATATTGAAGTTGTGGTCTTTGATCTTCTGCAGCAAGTGCCTCAAGTCTTCCTCACTTTCAGCAAGCAAGGTTGGGTCATCTGCATAACTCAGGTTGTTGATGAGTCTTCCTCCAATCCTGATGCCATATTATTCTTCATGAAGTCCAACTTCTTCAATAATCTGTTCAGCATAGAGATTGAAAGGTATGTTGAAAGGATATATGCCTGACACACTCCTTTACTGGTTTTGAACTTGTATTGTTCCTTCACTTTGTTGGGAAAACAGCTTCTAGATTGAGGGATAGGTTTTGCATGAGCACATTTTGGGTTTCTGGGATTTCCATTCTTTTCAGTGTTAGCCACACAGTCAAATGCCTTTGCACAGTTGATAAAAAGAAGTAGACATCCTTCTGGTAATCTGTTTTCAGCCAAGATCTGTTTGACATCAGCAATGATATCTCTAGTGTCATGGCCTCTACTACAATGAGCTTGGACTTCTGGCATTTCTCTGCCAAAGAACTGTTCTAGTCATGTTTTAATAATCCTCTGCAAGCTTTTGCTTGCATGTGATATTGTTGGATAATTTCCACATTCTGTTGAATCGCCTTTTGTTTTTACACGAGAATAAACATGGGTCTCTACCAGTCAGTGGGCCAGGTATCTACCTTTCTCTCTTGACACAACCTGGTAAGCATGTCCAGAATATGTCAATTGGTATTCCATCAATTCCTGGGGCCTTACTTTTTGCCAATTCCCTCAGATCTTTCGCCTTTATTAGCATTGGTTCTTCATTATATTCTACTTCTTGAAATAGTTTTGTGTCATTCAATTATATATATGTATATATATATATATATAATTTTTGTTTAAATGTAAACTTTTTCTTTTATACTCGTTTACTTACTAAGTTCCTATATGGTTTATATTTTTATTTATATATTGTTTTGGGTACAGTGATCACATGCATACCTTCCATATTCTTTTAATGCTTCCTGGATCATTCAAGAGCTTTTCCATAGCATCAGTCAGTATTGAAACTCAAGGCTTGAATTTATTTGTAAGTTCTTTCAGCTTGAAAAATACTAAGCAAGTTCTTTTTGATGCTACAATTCTAGGTCTCTGCACATTCCATTTTAAGGCATTGCTTTGTCTTCTCAAGCTGCCCTTTAAAATCTTCTGGTCAGTTTTTTTACTTCAGCAAGTCTTCCCTTTATTTTGGCTTCTCAGTGCGATTTTCAGAGTCTCTTCTGACATCCTTTTGTTTTTCTTTCTCCTGTGTCTCTGTAATGACCTTTTGGTATCTTCATGAATGATAGTTTTGCTGTCATCCCACAACTCCTCTGGTCTTCAGTCATTAGGGTTCAATGCTTCAATCCTACTGTTAAGACGAATTTTTTTAAAGAAAATTTTCATTTTTATACTGAGTTGCTTACAAAGTTTGTTGTTGTTGTTATGTGCTGTCAAGTCACCTGCGACTCATAGCAATCCTATGTCCAGCAGCTCTGAAGCCTGCCCTGTCCTAACCGTCTTTGTTATAGTTTTTCACATTGGATCTTTTCCATTTCCTTTACCCACCCCTCCGTTTACCCATCAAATTGTGCGACCCTATGATTACCCCCTGACTATCTTCACCCCTCTGCTCCTTCCCTCCCCCTCCTTGGATCCTCATCCATGTTTTACTAGTTATCTTTCTATTTGTTAAGATGGTTTTTTAACTCAGATGGAATAGACTCAAGATCATAGTTTGGTTCTCGTGCACTTGTTTTAATTTTCTACAATTGCAATTAGAATTTGCACATGAGTAATTGATGGTTTGTCTCACAGTCAACACCTGGCTTGGTTTTCACAGCTGATAATGAGCTTCTTGAATGATACCTTCCACAGACGTAGTCAATCTTATTCTGTGTAACCCGTTAAATGAGGTCAACATGTTTAGTTGCTGCTTGTGATTTTTAGAAAAGGTATTTGTCATGAATATCATCACCGATTATACAAAATTCAATCTTTCTGTCTCCAAGTTCCTGATCACTGACTTCCAGCTGCTCTTTCTTGTTCCCAACTTTGCCTCACACCCCAGCCTCACTGAGGGAGACTGATACCTGTCTATCAGTCCTGCCTGAAAGCACAACCCCAGCGCCTTCTAGACCTTGTGCTACTGCTTGCTGAGGGAGTCAGTGCCGCTGTGCCATTATAACTGTAGATCCGCCTGTCCTTATGGTTTGTTCTTAGGTGTATAATAATTTATCTGTCAGTTTCTTGTACTAGAGGAGTGTTTTGCAGGTTGCTTGTTCTAAGTGCACAGATATGTCTATTTGCTTATTTATTGTCTGCACTTATGGGTACAGCACCCGTCTGTCAGATGGTGTACTGAAGCAGGGCTCCACTAAACAACATGCCTCTGGAAACTCTATGAACTTTAATAAATGTTGATAGTTCTAAAAAGGCTTCAGGCCTTTTGTTCAGAGGGTTGATATGAGTTGTGCTTGACTCGTTGGCAATCAACAGCAACAATGATTAAGTCAGAGTAAGAATAAAGATTCTTAATTAACAGGTCTTTGAAAACGCTTTCAACACAATAGAGCACAGTTGAAAAAAACAAAACAAACCACAAACATGGTTCAAATCCATGAGCTGCTCCTCAGGAGAAATATGAGAAATCTCCTCCCAGGCGATTGATTGCCTCTGAAAACCTGCTGGAGGGTAAGAGAGAGTGGATTCTGACTCGATGGCACACAACAACAACAACAAAGGACACAGTAGAACTGTCTCAAACAGAATGTCATATCTTTCTCTTAAAGAGCAACTGGTAGGTTCAAACCTCAGAATTTCTGCTAGTAGTCACTTAACCACTGTGCCAGGAGGGCTCCTTAGAAACACAGTATTGAAATAAAAAAGAAATTGCAGCTGCCTGTATTCAGTATTCTCTCTCTTCCATACATCTCATAAGCAAAGGAGAAATAAGATCTTGATGGTAAAGGTTATTAGCTATGAGAAAAATTGTAAATTTGAATATCTAGGATAATTATTCTCTCTTTTTTTTCTCTCCTCCTTCTCTCTCTCTCTCTCTCTCTCTCTCTCTCTTTCTCTCTCTCTCTTGGAGTAGTTACCTCTAGGAGAGATGACGTGGGAAGAGATAGATAATGGGGGAAATGTGTGACAGTCTCGCTCCATGTGGGAGATGGTATCGTGGGTACCAAAGGTATTAGTAGGAAGGATACTTCCAGTAACATTACACATATTCTTCTATATGTATCAAACATTACAGAAAAATAAGCAAGAGAGTGGGGGATGAATTCTGCCAAGTAACACACCATCCTTGCATGACTGGAAGGCTGATACAAAGAAGTATTCCTGTGACGAAGTCCATAGGGAGCTGCACTGGTAGCACAGAGATGGTGCCTCTGGGGGTCTGAATTCATCAGTGGCTCTGCAGGAGGAAGACAAACAGTCTCCTCCCCTGTGATTCATAATCTTGGAAACTCCACTAGAGGGTCAGCTACGATGCAGTTCTAAGTTTGCAGTGACAACAATGAATCTGAATATTTAAGTTTGAAGAGGAAAAAAAAATCACCAAAATTCTCCAGTTATTGGTAGTGTAAGGATCTGGTAAAGGGTAGAGAAGACAGGGGTATAACTGGAAGAGTTTAATCAATGTCACTGGATTATACATGTATAAATTACTGAATTAGCATATTTTGTTATGTAGATTTACAGACACTGGAGTCAGCTTAAAACGATCCATGCCTTTAGAGGCCCTGATAGAGGCCCGTAAAGAAGATCAATGAAGGAGGCAGAGACACCTCATAAATGACCTCAGCTCACAACACAGAGAGACACCAGCTGGACTAGTAGACTGAAAGTGATGCCACCAAGCCAAAGGTGGGTGACTCTAATCCATGGCCCTCAGGCTTGTTCTTAATTGTTTTTGATCAAACATTCTTCTAGGTCATATAGCCCTGGTGTGTCCACTTGCCGTACAGAGGTAACTTGTGGTTGCTGTAAAGCTGAACACTGTGACACTGATGTGTCTAAAGCGATAATGGTTACCCAGGGTGGACAGTGTCTGGTGGAGCTCCCCGGTTAAAACAAGATTGGAAGCAGGAGTGGCATCCACTTCTGTAAATAGCTTGCCTCCGAAAACCCTATAAACCTGGAGAAAGGATGAAAGTCACGCAAGTATTGAGGACTTTCCTTCATAGGGTCGCTATGAGTTGCCTATGATTCGATGGCACTTAACAACAATACAGTTCCTTGTAAGCTTGTCTCCAGAATGGTACAGCATGCTAAGCGTGGGTTATTTCTGGTGCCACCACACCTTGTTTGGGTTATTCATTCACTAGATACTCTGAGGCTCAAGGGAGCAGGGAATGAGTAAGTGACAGAGTGAATGGAAACGTAGTGAGGAGAGACATCAAAGAGAACAGATGGGACAGGAGGCCACTGCCTGGATCATGAGGTCCTGCGACTTCAAGAACCAAACACAGACAGGCATTTTCACTAATTTTTTTTTTTAAAGATATTTGTCTCATGGAATTGCAGACTTTTTGGAGCCATGAAGGTTGGACAAACTTCTGAAAACTATTGCTTTGAGAAAATCTTTAAACCTTAAGCCAAAAACCTTTGTTGAAGTTGCCCTCTACTTTTTATCTTTTAAATTATCTTTTCTTGGTGATTTGGAAGAAGATGTGCAGCATAAATTGGGTTTCCATTTTCTCCTGATGTCTCCCTAAACCAATGTTGTTGCTGTTTGGGGCCATTAAAATGATAATGTCTCTGCATTTAATAGAACACTGAATCCCTTGTTAAAGATTAAATACACGGTTCTGCTCTTTCATTGATGAACAAGGGATAGGATGTCTATTTTTAGGTCCCTATGCAGGCTGACATAAAAGTTGCCTCTACAAACATGGAGAGCTCTTCTCAAAGGCCTTTTTTTTAAACACACGCTCTCACTGGTTAAAGGAAGACCATCATTGACATTGATCGAAAGAAGGTTACACAGCAATGCCTGTGAGGCTGATGCAGGGCCAGGCGGGGCTTTGTTGCTGTATGTGGCATCCCTATGGGTTGGAACCAACAGGGAGGCACCCAAAAATGCACAAGAGAATTTCATTCCTCCAGGACCAGGGCCAAGCCTTGGACTCAGCTAACGGAAAAGTTGGTGGTTCAAACTCGCTCAGTGGCTTTTCAGGAGAAAGAGCTGATGACCAGCTCCTGTAATGATTACAGTCAAGAGACTCCCACGGGAGAGTTCTATGCTGTCATGCTGGGTCGTTATGAGTCAGAATCCATGCTACAGCTCATGATAACAACAGGCAATTTACCAAAATACCATCTGTTCTCTACAATACATATTTTCCCTTATTTCCCAAAAGTATACTCAGAAGGTCACAGAATGTACTCTGGGAAATGAAACATACCCTTGGAACACCAAATAGGTTTAATATACTACGATGAGAGAGGCAAACATGAAACAAACGAGCTAGTGTACAAACAAAATCAAGCACAGTGAGCAGAGCACGTATTTAACTACCTGAAGAACAAAGCCTCCCCTCGCCCTCCAGATGAGACTGTCTGGGGGGCTGCGCCCAGGTCCATCCACACACACAGTTCCTTAGGCTCTTCAGAAAATGTAGAAAGGCTCTTCTTGCTCGACAGCACCACGATGGTTCATGAGAGAAGCATTTGTGAACAAAAACGCAAATGGCAAGTGAACACATTGTCATTGAATCAGAACTGGCTCACAGCCGACCATGCACTGGATTTCCAAGGTTGTGTGAATTCGCTGGGATGAGCTCTGGTGGTCTGGTGCTAAGACGCTGCTCTGCCAACCCAAAGGCAGGCAGTTCAGATCCACCAGCTGCTCTAAGGGAGACATATGGACAATCTTCTCTTTCAGCCTCTGAAAACCCACTAACGGGTCAGCTATGAGTTGCTTCCAACTTGATGGCACACACAACAAACCATCTGAGAAGAGACCACCCATCTTCCTCCCAAGCAGCTGCTGGTGGAGGTGAACCAAAGAGGCCTTGTCTTCGGCTAGCAGCCCAGCTCCTTATGGACACAACCGCCAGCACGCTCTCTCTAGACTCCTAGTGACCCTATAGGGCAGAGTGGGACCCCACAGGACTGCCTCACAGGGTTTCCGAGGCTGTAAGTTTTCCCGGAAGCAGACTGCCCCATTCTCTCCTGTGCAGTGTCGATGTGACAAGACTGCCAACTTCTGTTAGTAGCCTGACACTTAACACATTGCACGGTGAGGACCCCTCAGATATCTGTATGGTATATATGGTTTTTCATTTCTTTAAAAAATTGAACTTTAAAAAAAAATTGAACTTTTCCTTTTACAACAGTTATACTTAGAGAACAATTGTGAAGATAGTACAGTTTTCACATGTCTCTCACCCAGTGTTGCTGCTTAGGCCTTTCAGGAGTATGTATTAGTTGTAACAATCAGTAAACCGGCACCGATACACAATTATTAACCAAATACTTCGAGGGCCTTTATTCTTGCCCTTTTTAAATTGTGATTTTAACAAAAGTTTACAGAAGAGTTGGATATTCATTCATTCATTCATTGTTACACATTTTCTTCCCTCCTCCTCCTGTCCCTCTCCTCCAGTTCACTTTCTTTTCTTTTCTTTTCTTAACATTCATTTCTTTTTTGCACAAGAGATTCTTCATTTTCACCTAATGGCCTGTTCCCATCCCAGGACACTGCACTGTACTGAGTCACATCTCCTTAGACTCCTCGTGGCTGTGACAATCTCTCAGGCTTTTCTTGTTTTTATGACCTTGCCGGTTCTGAGAGGTTACTGATGTTGGTAGCTGATGATGAGTCAGCCACGGAGCAGGTATGCTGTAAACTGTCCTCTAATGAGATTTGCTCAATGTTTTTGTCTCATGACTAGTTTGGGGTTATGGGCTTGGGAAAGAAGAATGCCAAAGGGAAGGGTCCTCATCACAGGCACTCAAGGTGTTGGTGTTGACAATTACCATAAAGTCAGCTCCCACTCATCATGTCTTAAAATATAAGACTTATAAGTACCTCTGGCTAACATCGAGAAGAATGGGAATCCCAGAACATTTCACTGTGCTCATGTGAAGCCTACAATTAGATCAAGAAGTGTTTGCCCAAACAGAGCATCAGAACACGGTATTATTTAAAATCAAGAAATGTGTGTATCAGGGTTGTATCCATTTTCCATACCTATTCAATCCATATGCAAATTATTCAGCAAGCTGGATTTTATGAAGAAGAATGTGGCATCAGAATTAGTAGAAGAGTCATCAATCACCTACATTACACAGATGACACACCCTTGGTCACTGAAAGTGAAGAAAATATGAAGCACTTGCTGCAGAAGATCAAAGACTACTTTCAACAACAGCTCAAGAAGAAGACAAAAATCCTCGCCAGTGGGCTAAAAGGCAACATTATGATAGATGGAGAAAAGACTGAAATTGTCAATGATTTCATCTTACGTGGATCCACAATCAATACCTTTGGTACCAGTAGTCAAGAAATCAAATTTGTAATCAAGGGCCTCTCCAAAGGTATAAGGAGAAATGATGTTCACTTAAAGACTGAGTAAGGTACACCTGATCCAATTCATGGTCTTTTCAATTACTTGCTATGCATCTGAAAATTGGGCAATGAATAAGAGTGATTGAAGAATCATCAATGCCCTTGAGTTGTGGTGCTGGAGAAGAGTACTGAATAGCCCATGGACTGTCAAAAGAATAAACAAATATGTCTTGGAGAAAGTACAACCAGAGTGCTTTTTGGAGGCAAGGATTATGAAACTTGGTCTCACATATTCTGCGCATGTTGTTAGGAAGGGCTGTTCTTTGGAAAAAGGCATCGTGCTTGGTAAGGTAGAGAGTCATGCAAAAGAGAGGAAGACTGTCAACAGGATGGAATGACACAGTGACTGCAACAATGGGGTTAAGGGTATCAAAGAGGATGAGGATGGTACACGGCAAAGTACAGACCTGCTCTTCATAGCATCACTCTGGGCCACGGTTCACTTGATAGCATCTAACATCAACAAAAGCAACGACAATAACAGCATAATTATCTACAGAATGTGTCCAGGCCTGAGCCATCTTCATGACCACTGGTATGTTTACATCTGTTACTGCAGTGGTTCTGCAGTGCCTTCCAATATAAGGGATTCACCTCCCAGCACTGTCATTCAATAGTCTGTGGTAATTAATTAGGTTTTTCATTGGTTGACTTTCAGTAGATTGCCAGACCTTTATTCCTAGTCTCTCTTCGTCTGGAAGCTCTGCTGAAGCCTGTCCACCATGAGTGACCCCGCTAGCATTTGAAATCCACCCGGTGGACGTCCAAGTAATATGATCAACTAGAGACATGGCAGTTCAGACGTCCTGCACTGGACACTCCAGAAGACGAAGATAACAGACATGGATGATAATTCTGGGACTCTGAGTTTGAAATACATACAGTAGAGCTTCTAGTATCACAGCAACACACAAGCCTCCCCAGTACGACAAACAGACAGAGAGGTGATATCACGGATACACAGCACAACTCATCACAGCTGATGTTAACTGTGATTACCTTCCCAGCGTCCCAGGTTTCTCCACTGTAAATTTCCTCCTCTTACCCCACTTTCCATAATTACCCTTTGAAACGATGTTGAGTCAGCCATCAAACAGGCATTTTGTACACTGTCCCTCAGAATAGATTTGTCTGATGTTTTTCTCATGACTCAACTGGCGTTATGGGTTTTGGAGAGAAGAATGATCCATTATGTGCAGCCCACAGTGAAGGAGCACAGAATGTTTGCCTATGTTATTGGGATGTCTGCCCAGAAGGTTTGTTTATTCTCTCCCATTCATTTATTTATTGTATCGTTTACTTGTATCAGAATAGACTCACAGATAGTAACTTTATATTTTAAGGCCAATTGGCAGCATCAGGATGGATGGTGAAGAGATTGAGATTGTTCACAGTTTTGGTTTGCTTGGCTCCACAGTCAACACTCTTGGCACCAGCAGTCAGGAAATGAAAAGACATATTGCGATGGGAAAGTCTGCTGTTAGGGACCTCTCCAAAGTACTGAAGAGCAATAGTGTCTCTCTGGAGACTAAGGTGTGCTTGATACAGGTCATGGTCTTTTCAATCACTTGCTATGCATCAGAGAGCTGGACAATGACCAAGGAGGATAGAAGGAAAATTGATGCCTTTGAGCTGTGGTGCTGGAGAAGAGTATTGAATATACCATCCATGGACTTCTAAGAAAATAAACAGATTCATCCTGGAGAGGGTAAAGCCAGGCTGCTCCTTGGAGACAAGGATTCTGACGCTTCGTCTGACATACTTTGGACATGCTACAAGGAGGAGTCCTTGGAGAGGGACATTATGCTTGGGATGGTGGAGGGACAGCACAGGAGGGGAAGGCCCTCTATAAGGTGAATTGATTCAGTGACTGGAGTAATGGGCATGGGTGTGTTGAAGACAGTGAGTGAGACTGGCACAGGACAGAGCAGGGTTTAGGGCTGTTGTACATAGGACTGCTATGTATCGCAGGTGACTCGACAAAAAACAACAACAACAACAATAATTCAATACAACTTTATTGTTTTTGGCCAGATGTGTCTAGTGTTGGTCACTGGGAGCTCTTTCATTTGGGCTCCTGTGCAGGAACATAGCTCCATCACTCTCACAGAGAAAGAGAGCAAGAGAGAGAATGAGAATGAGAAAGAGGAAGAGGGAGGGGCGGAGGGAGAGAATGACAATGTACACTTCTTACTTAGTGCATATGGCTTTACTGTGTGTTTGCATTTTAAAATTAAATGTAGTAGTGAGTGGACAATAGAAATCCCTTTGAAGACTGAGGAGCTATTACTGTTATTGTTTTCTTTACCGAAAGTCAATTCTTTCTAAATGGTCAGTCCTTTCTGTATCACCACGAAACCGGCCCCCTACATGCCATCTACATGAACAGGCTTCTCATTTTATTAGTGGGAATTTCCATCAAAAAGCACAAAACCACGCAAGAGCAACGATACTGTAAATTACTACCTAACTTGGGAGGGACTGGAGAGCATTATGCTAAGTGAACTAACTCAGTCTCCTAAGGACAAATATTGTATAAGACTATTGTTGTAGAATGAGTATGAGGTTCCAAGGGGGTGGATGGGAACAAAAGGCTGAGAAGGGGGGGCAGGGAAGTGATAATCATAGGGTTTCACAATTTGATTGGTTGAGGGAGGTGAGGGTAAAAGAAATGGAAAGATTTGATGTGAAAAACAATGTATATGAACTCTGTATATAAACCAGTATAAAATAATTTTT
>NW_006399752.1:45429490-45429999 GCF_000299155.1 Elephantulus edwardii
AGTCCCATTCTACAACAGTGGCACCATGCAGTATTTGTCCTTTTGTGACTGAGATATTTCACTCAGCATAATGTCCTCCAGGGTCACCCATTTTGCATGAGTTATAATTATAACTGCCACCCAAGCAGACATATGCACACACATATTTATTGTGGCTTTGTTCACAATAGCAAAGAATTGGAAACAAACCTAAGTGCCCATCAACAAATGAATGGCAAGAAAAGCTCAAGTATATTCACACAATGGAATACTATGCTGCATTGAAAAAAAAGGAACTCATGCACTATTATTCAAAATGGGTGACCCTGGAGGACATTATGCTGAGTGAAATATCACAAAAGGATAAATACTACATAGTGCCATTGTTGAAAAACAAGACTGACATCAGGGTTGGGAGGAGACTGAGAAAGATGGGATCAATAATATATACTGCATTGAAACAGATGAGGGAGAGAACTGCTTAAAAGGGATATATGATTAGGTATTATTGTCATGACAGGAGTCCAGAA
>NW_006399752.1:45430139-45459693 GCF_000299155.1 Elephantulus edwardii
AAATTAATTTTAAAAAAATTTGGTGGTTAAAAAGCATAGCTGCAAGCTAAAAGGGTACAGGTTCAAACCCAGCAGAAGCTTCACAGGGACAGATGGGGCTTTCTGCTTCCATCAGGACACAGCCCAGGAAGCTTTAGGGGCTGCTGCGTGTTCTGCTCTGTCCAGCAGCTTTGCTGTGACCCAGTGGCTGTGGGTTTGGTATGATTAGACTGGAGCCGCTGGATAATTTCAGGCGTTCTCCTTACTCACAGGCTCCAGGGATTGGGGGATGCAGGCCGTATGCAGCCCGTCACTTCCGCATGGTGTCCAGCATGCTGTGGGCTTTCTACGAAGAACTCCACACTCCAGTGCCTTCTGAGATGGAATGCGGCAGGCCCCCAGGAGCCTCAAGGGCAGAACAGGGACTGCTGCATTTCCGAGGAGGAGATCTTTAAATGTGAAACTAGCTGCTGCTGTGAAGAGAGCGTGGTTGTTTAGGGCATGAAAGTGGCCCTGGTCTCCTTTTAGAATTCAGCAAGGCAAAGGTTTCCAACCCTGGACATGTGTTAACATCACCAAGGGGTTTTCTGAAAGCCCCAAGCCAGAGCCCTCCGTAGACCAATTAAATCAGACTCTCCAAGGCATTGCTAGTTGGTAACAACTCTCTAGGAGAAAATGAAATGTGGAATGAAGATCAAAATAATAAAAAAAGACCAAGCTTACTGGGCTTGTTGTTGTTACATACTGTTGAGTCGAGTCTGCCTCATAGCGACCCCATGAACATGAGACCCAAACCGTGTCTAATCCTGTGCCATTTGCATCACCTCTGACACCCTCGAGCCCACTGCTGCAGTTCTGAACCGAGTCCTGTCTCATGCCATCCGTATCACCTCTGACACACTTGAGCCCATAGCTGCAGTCACTGTGTCAATTCATCTCATTGAGAGTTGTCTTCTGCTTGATATTCCTTTCCAAGGAATAGCCTCTCCTAGAAACATGCCCAAAGTACGTGAGATGAAGCTTTGCCATCCTTGTCTGTAAGGATCTCTCTGGCTGCACTTTTCTCATGACATACCCATTAGTTCTTTTTGCATTTAGAGACGGCTGGCATCCCCAGGACGATGGTCCTTAGCCACCCTTCAAACCAGGACCTGAAATCACCCCGGTGGCTCAAATGCTGGTCAAACAACAGCCAGGCCGAGGAGTGATCAGTTAACCCTAGGGAGGAATGATGTGCTTAGAAAGATCAGCCAAGAGACCAAAAGGGTAACATTTGGCCAGGGTAAAGCTGAGAAGACAGGAAGGGACAGGAGAGAAGGAAGAGGGGAGCTGTGAAACGTGAGGAGGAAGCATTCTTACAGAGTTGTGGTTGTTGTTGTTGTGTGCCATCAAGTTGCCTGTGACACACAGCGGCCCTCTGTACAATAGCTCTGAATCTTGCCCTATCCTGAGCCAGTCTCATCATCCCCAACAGACCTAATCCCATTTCTCCAGTCACTGAGTCAATCCCTCTCATCCTGGGTCTTCCTCTCCTGTGCTGTCCCTCCACCCTTCCAAGTATGATGTCTTTCTCCAAGGACTGGTCCCTCCTGGCCATGTGCCCCAAGTATGTGAGAGGAAGCTTAAAAACCTTTGCCTCCAGGGAGCAGCTTGGTTTCACCCTCTCCAGGACAGACCTGTTTGTTCTCCTGACAGCCCTGGTATGTTCAACACTCTTCTCCAGTGCCACAACTAAAAGGCATCAATTCTTCTTCTATTATCCTTAGTCATTGTCTAGCTCCCTGATGCATAGCAGGCAACTGCAAAGACCATGGCCTGGGTTAGGCTCACCTTAGTCTCTAGACTGACATCATTGCTCTTCAGTATAAGATTGCAATTAGTGTTACAAAGCAAAATGGTTATGAATTGTTGAATGGGAAAGAGAACAAATTTGCTCTGTCAACACTGACTCATCACAACAAAAAGTTATATGTGTGTGTGTGTGTATGTATATATATGTGTGTGTGTGTTGCTGTTGTTACATGTCATTGAGTCAACCACGACTCATAGAGAGACTCTATGAACAATAGCCATGAACCCTCCCTTTTCTGGGCCAACCTCATAGTCTCTGACATACCTGCCCTCAAGCAACAGTCACTATGTCAATCCATCCCATGCAGGGTCTTTCTCTCCTGTACTAATCCCCTACCTTTCCAAGCATGTCTTTCTCCAAGAACAGGTTTCTCCTGACAATAGGACCAAAGTATGGGAGATGGATATAAACAAAACCAAAAACATATTCCCCAGGAAAAAGGTCCAGCTAGCTCTGTGAGCCACTGACTTGAAATTAGCCATACTTCCCATCGGAAGATTCTATTAACTCTGCAGCACTCAGAGCGGCCTCTGAGCTCCCCTATCAAGTGCAAAGTCCTGTGAGCAGGTCTGGCCTCATTGTTCTCCTGATGTTGTGAATACAATTAAAGCAGTCGGAAACCCTATCTTTCCAGCTTTACCCCTAACTGAGTGCTTAAAAAGAAAATTCCTGTTGGTGGCAATATACCCAGCCACACATACATGCAGTCCCAATTTCTACATGGACACTTCAGTCATCATAGCTACTGACATCACGACTCCTCATGTTACTTCATCATTAAGTGATGCTCTCTGTTCCTTCAGTATGTGCGTTAGCTTGTAATCATTCTCCACTCAGGTATTGGAAGCAGGAGTGACATCCACTTCCGTAAAGAGCTTGCCTCTGGAAACCCTATGAACCTGAAGAAAGGATGAAAGTCACGCAAGTGTCGAGGACTTTCATTCTTAGGGTCCTTATGAGTTGCCTATGACTTGACGGCACTTAACAACACAGAGAGAGACCAGTTGGCCTAGTGGATGGAAAGCAATGCTACCAAGCCAAAGGTGGGTAACTCTACTCCACAGCCCTAAAGCCTGTTTTTTCATTGTTTTTGTTCAAACAGTCTTCTAGGTTGTATAGCCCTGGTATGTCCACTTGTCATACAGAGATAACCTGTGGTTGCTGTGAAGCTGAACACTGTGACACTTATGTGTCAAATGCGATAATGGTTACCCATAGTGGACAGTGTTGGGTGGCGCTCCCTGGTTGAAACAAGCTTGGAAGCAGGAGTGGCATCCACTTCCGTAAATAGCCTGCCTCCGGAAACCCTATGAACCTGGAGAAAGGATGAAAGTCACGCACGCAAGTGTAGAGGACTTTCGTTCACAGGGTCACTATGAGTTGCCTAGGACTCAGTGGCACTTAACAACAACAACAACAACACTCAAGTAGATAATTCTTTGTAAGAGTGCTATGCTTGAGGCAAATATTATTAGCTAGATTAAATTGGTGTTTTATTTAATGACTTTGGGAGATAGTTTCAGTTCAAAGTTTATTATTTTTGAGCAACAGATTCAAGAGTCTCCAGCGGATCCAGTAAGTCTGGTTTCCATGTGAGCTTGAAGTTCTGTTCTATACTTTTTCTCCTTTTGACCAGAAACTACCTATTAGGTCCTCAATCAAAACATTCAGTAAAGGTAGCTAGGCACCCTCCATTTCTTCTGGTTTCTAGGTAAAGGAGGTACTAGTTTGGAGATAACTTTGTGGTCCATTTCCTTCTCTGGTTCCTGGATCTCCAGGACCAGCAGTTCATGTGAACTGAAGCCAATTTTTTTGTATCTTGGGTTAGGCCATATGACTTTGACTAAGCCACTATCTAAGCTTTCAAGTCTTCATCTATAAAACAAGACTATTACAGTGAGCTCTGTGGCATAGTGGGAAGGAGCTGTGTTCCTGACCTGAAGGCATGCAGTTTGAATCCACCAGCTGCTCTGCAGGAGAAAGATGGGCAGTCTCCTCCCGTGAGATTTACTGCAGGAGAGTCAGCTATGAGTGGGTTTGGACTCAGTGATACTCAACACCAGCGGCAACATTACCCCGAGACATCATGAGACTGCTGAGGTCCTCTGTGATGGGAGATCGAGCAAGATCTTTTGAGATCTGGTGTGGATTTGATTCAAGAGCAGGTCTTACTGAATGAATGTATGAACAGTATTGTAAATCAACGTCAGGCACACATTTTCTTCTATCAGCTCAGCCGCATTTTTTTCCCTTTTAGTTCTAATATTGGTCTTCTAAGTATAGGTTCTCTGTTTTTCATTTTTATTGAATGCTTTGGGCTAGTCTGTGGATATTATGTTCCAAATAAAACCCGATCATTCCACCCACAGTCCTTTAATAGCAATTTCAAATGATGAGCCCAACATCCTTAAAATAGTCACCATCTATTACTTCATTTCTGTTATTCTCTTCTGAGGAAAAATACTAAATAGCGAAAACAATTTTATTTATAAATGCATTACTCACAGCGTTACATACAACAGTGAAAATGCAACATCTCACTAAATGTCCAGTTGGGGGGGGTTGATGGTGAATAAAATACATAGTAAATATCCAAAACAGATAATTATGAACTTAACAAAATTGCAGAAATTGTCTATATCATGATGCTTACTTAGGAAAAAGTTAAGAAAATATGTCAGTTGAAAAGGCACAGAGATAAAGTTGAAAGAAACCCTCACGGGATTCTAACCGAGTGCTGGGTCAGATGGTGAGCCTGAGAGACACGTGAACTCCCTCTTTCCTTCTGCTTCTCTGGATTTCCTGATTTCCTCCCCCCTGTAATGAGTTTATCATGTGTTTATCATAAGAGAAAAGAAAATGGAGTTAATCTAAAGCCACCAGCCCCACACAACAGACCCAGGGCCCAGGAAATTCATCTTGCCATGGTCAGCCCTCCCATTACAATGCAGGCTAATGGGCGAATGTCATTTAGCTAATGACAGGGCCCTGGCGTGACCGAGCGCGTCCATCCCTGAACGTTTTCCTGAAGTGGGTGTAAAGCACATCTGAAGGAAGTCACCAAGCTCTAAGCCAAGAGGCTGCCAAGTGCTGCTTCAGCAACTCGGCGGCGGTCCTTCGTAGCAAACAGTCTCCTTAATGAATTTAACAGAAATCAGTTGATGGAAGTCAATATTTACATAAGCCTGTGATTCTGATAAGGAATATATATTATTCTTAGACTTGGCAGCTCTCGAGTGAGTGACAAGTCACACACTCGGTTCTGAAAGCCAGGCATCCAGGCATACCTCTCATTCCACTCATGCTCAGTACACCCGGCCATTTAAGTCCTGTAACTGTTGTCCACCGCCCCCCAAATCTCTCTTTAAGCTATGTATCATCAAGTCAGAACCGACCCATAGCTGACTTTCCAGCTGATATTCAGAGGCAGTAATTCACCCGGGATGAGCCTGCCCATCTTTCTCCACGGAGCAGCTGGTGGATTTGAACTAAATGCCTCTGGGCTGGCTGCTCAGTTCCTTACCACTAGGTCATCAGGGCTCCAAATTTCTCTAGTCAGTCCATTTCTCTCTCTGGCTGATGTCTCCCAATTTAGCCACCATCACCCCTCGTTCAAGGGTCTCCTGAGCCAGACACTGGTTTTCTTCCCCAATTCATTGTCCTCTGCACCTACCTGCTGAGGAATCCATGGAAATGGAACAGCCTGGACGGAAGTATTGGAAATGTGTACTTATTATCATGGGCTAATCTGTGTAGAAATTGTTGAATGGGAATTTGTTCATTAGAGCCATCCACTTAGGGTATTTCTATTAGAGTAGCACAAAATGACAAAGACACTATGCAAATGAGTCAAACAAACAAAACTCATCATTTAAGATCTGCATACTTCACACACACACACACACACACACACACACACATTCATTTAAATATACATTGAAACACACACACACACACACACACACACGCGCACACACGCTAGCTAGCTATGAGCTCTGGTGACCTAATGGTGAGAAGCTGCACTGCAATACCAAAGGCATGTGGTTCAAACCCACTAGCTGCTCTGTGGAGAAGGATGGGCAATCTCCTCCTATGTGATTTACTGCCACTGAAAATCTGCTGGAGGGTCAGCTATGGGTCAGTTTTTACTCAACAGTGCACAACAACAAGAAGATATATCTGTCATATCTCAATTAAAACTTTTTAAAGAAAGGTAAAATATGACACAACATGCCTTAAATGAAAAAAAAGCAAACAAGCAAACAAAAACCCTCCAGGAGCCGACTAAACCTTGTATCAGAGCAAGAGACCACTGTTGAGAATTAGTTGGCAAATAGAGCATCGTAAGAGTGCTGCTTCAAGAGATGGAAACAATCCAAGTGCCCATCAACAAACAGACGGATAGAGCAGCTCTGTTATATTCACACAATGGAATACTATGCTGCATTGAAAAACAAGGAACTCATGCAATATTACGCAAAATGGGTGACCCTGGAGGACATTATGCTGAATGAAAGATCTAAGTCACAAAAGGACAAATACTGCGTAGGGCCACTACTGTAAAACAGGACTGACATTGGTTTTGGGGGGGGGGAACTAAGATGGGATAAATAATGTATACTGCATTGAAACAGATGAGGGAGAGAACTGTTTAAAAGGGATATGTGATTAGGTATTATTGTCATGACAGGAGTCCAGAATGAAGGCTGCTTAAGTGGAGTGGACATGGAGGGGAGGGATTGTAAAACAATTAAAGAAGTTTTCTTTTACTTTTCAAGGAGAAGAAAGAACTAGAGGAGAGGTGGGCAGGGAGAAAAGTGCAACAATGAATGGATGGAAATCCAAAATCTCTGTAAATGTTCATCAAAATGAATAAAAATAATAAAAGAGTGCTGCTACACCCTGGGCTGTGTACAAATGCCACCGCCAGGTGCCACCCCCAGAGATTTTGGCTTGACTGACCTTGGGGACAGAAGTATAGTTTACAGGTCCCAAGCCTGTTGTGTCTGTAAATAAAGTGTCACTAAGACACAACTATGCTTCTCTGTTCACATAACATCTGTGGCTATTTTTTCAATAGCAGAGTTGAGCAGCTGCAGTGGAGACCACATGGGCTAAAGTCCTTTCAAACTCACTGTCACTGTGTCAGTTCTGACTGACAGCGAAGCTAGCAGACAGAGCAGAACCGCCCTGCAGGATTTCCTAGACCACAGGGCTATGCTACCCCCCTGGCCTGCAGGATTTCCAATGCCGCAGCTCTTCATGAAAGTTGACTTACAGATCTTCCTCCCAGAAAGAAACTGAGGGGTTCAAACTGCTGACTTCTGGTTAGCAGCCAAGTGCTTTAACCACCATATCTCACAAATATCTAAAAGAGAATGTGCTCTGTTCAATACAAACTCGAGAGCACACACAAACCTGTGCTGGCCTTGCATACTCCGCAAGTACTGCGTCCCTGGTCAAAACAAAGAACCCTCGGGTTAAAACTGAGTCACAGCTGACTCCCCACTGGATTTTCTGAAGCTGAAAATCACACAGGAAGGGATGGCCCATCTTTTTTCCCCTACCATTATTAATTTTAATGAAAATTTACAGAGACTTTGGATTTCCATTCATTCATTGTTGCACTTTTCTCCCTGCCCAACCTCCCCACCCAGTTTGCTCTTCTCTTTGAAAAGTAAAAGAAAAATTCTTTTGTTGTTATACAATCCCTCCCCCCAAGTCCACTCCACTATGCTGCCTTCGTTCTGGATTCCTGCATGACCTAATCATATATCCCTTTTAAACAGTTCCCTCCCTCATCTGTTTCGATGCAGTATACATAATTTATCCCATCTTTCTCAGTCTCTCCCCCAAACCTGATGTCAGTCCCGTTTTACAACAGTGGCACCATGCAGTATTTGTCCTTTTGTGTCTGAGATATTTCACTCAGCATAATGTCCTCCAGGGTCACCCATTTTGAATAATATTGCATGAGTTCCTTGTTTTTCAATGCAGCATAGTATTCCATTGTGTGAATATACCACAGCTTCTCTATCCATTCGTTTGTTGATGGGCACTTAAGTTGTTTCCATCTCTTTGCTATTATGAACAAAGCTGCAATAAACAGGGGTGTGTGCATGAGATGGCCCATTTTTTACTGTGGAGCAGCTGGTGGATTCAAACTTCAGAGGTGTATGGTCTTTCAGTTAGCAGCACATCTCCCTACAGACGAGGTCACTAGATGGAAAGCGGCTTTGATTCTGCCGGAAGATGCTGTGGGGTGGGGAAAGCGAAGGTATGAGCCATCCCTACAAGCAAAGACCCTGAAGTGGTTTAGAAATGTGCAACTGCTCACTGCAGAAGCACAGGCAAGCACAGGCAAATCTGTATTTCCCTTGTTTATTGTGTAATCTGACACTATTCCTGGTGCTGGAGACCCGAAACATGCAGCACAATGCCCCACGCAGGCACAAGCGGACATAGAGAAAGAAAAGGAGTCCAATAGACACATACGCATGCATTTATGTTAGAATGTGGCCGAGCATTGGAGGAATGTGGCATAGGGTTGTTATGAGATATAGCTGATTTGACAGAACATAACGACAACAGACAGTCTTAGTATTCCCAATTGCTTTATATGCAATGAACAAAAAAAAAAAGGCCAAAGAAAAACTGATGCCTTTGAATCAGTGGTGTTGGCAAAGAATATGGAATATAAACCATGTTGTTGTTTTGTACTATTGAGTCAGAACCTACCCACAGATGACCCTCCAGTGGGGTTTTCAGAGACAGTTAATCACACGGGAGGAGACTGCCCATCTTTCTTTGGAGCAGCTGGTAGATTCGAACCACGTGCCTTCAGGATTGTAGTACAGCTTCTTGCCACTAGGCCATGAGAGCTGTCTATGAACAACAGCTCTGAACCTTGCCTTATCCTGTGCAGACCTCACAGTCTGGTATGTTTAAGCCCATCGTTATAGTACCTGTATCAATCCATCTTGCACTCTTTGTCTGATTCTCTGCTTTTTTCAGGCATGATATCTTTTTCCAAAGACTAGCACCCTCTGACAGCATGCCCAAAGTATGTTAAATAGAGTTTCATCATCCTTGCCTCTAAGGAGAACCCTAGTTGTACTTTCCCAAGACAGATGATGTAAACAGTGTAAAGGCAGTGTTGCGATGGCCATCGGACCTCTACAAACTCCACAGAGGGGAACCGTTCCTGTCAACAACATCCACAACGCAAAACCAATTCCCATGAGGTCAGATGTGTCCCCCATGATCCTGCAACTCTTTCCACTCATCCCAACACCAACCTTACTGCTTTACTAGGTCCAAAGTCCATCTCAACAGCTCACAGACCACACAGACCCAAGTTAGGGATGTCAAAGGGCTATATATCATTCAGGTTGGTAGCAAATACAAGCACTCTCCAGGACAGCTTCTGAAATGTGCTCACAGGTACCTCAACCTGGAGCCTTGCGGCTTTCAGCCAGTGTACAAAGCTCTTAGTCCTGTCACTTCTGGCTCTCCCTTGTATTCTTCCAGCCAATGTGGGCAAGAGGCTCTGGGCTCTGGTTCCATGGGGTAGCAGTTCCAGCCAGCTCTGCTTCACAGCAGGTCTCTGGTTCTCTGCTGCCGGCTCCTACGGCAGCACTGCTGTAGGTCTGGCTAGTGCAAAAAATCCATGGCCCTGAAGGGCACACAGTGTAAACCTTCTCCTTTGCGGTAAGAGTCTCCAATTCTGCTGCCTAATTAGCTCAATTTAATGATGAGACTATCCAATCCCCTTGTGGACAGGCTAACATGCCCTTTTCACACATGTCTGCCCATCCACAGGGCAAAGCCAGTCCAGGACTAGGGAAGCCATTTTGAACACTAAACCCTTAACACCACAGATGACATTTAAGAAACAAATGAGACAGCAAACCAGGGAGCACCAATGGGAACTGTGATACTCAGGGGGAGCTCAGCGGGAATTGGGATTTGTTTCCCTTTTCTCCTTGGTCCACTGGATTTTGAGGAAGGAGCCCTTCTAGTGCAATGGTTAAGTGCAAGGCTGCAAACCCAAAGGCTGAAAGTTTGAGGCCATCAGTGCCTCTTCAGAAGAAAAATCTGGCAATCTGTTCCCACACAGACCTCGGTTCTGTTGTACCATAGAGAGTTGATGTTAGCTGCAACTGGCTGAAGGGCAAACAGTAAAAACATTTTTTTGTTTGTTTTAGGATTTCCATTCATTCATTGTTGCACTTTTCTCCCTGCCCACTCCTCCCCCAACAATTTGCTCTTCTCTGTGAAAAGTAAAAGAAAAATTCTTTCATTATTATGCAATCCCTCCCCCCCCAAGTCCACTCCACTGTCCAGCCTTTGTTCTGGACTCCTGTCATGACAATAATACCTAATCACATATCCCTTTTAAACAGTTCTCTCCCTCATCTGTTTCAATGCAGTATACATTATTTATGCCATCTTAGTTCCCCCTCCCAACCCTGACATCAGTCCCATTTTACAACCGTGGCCATATGCGATATTTGTCCTTTTATGACTGAGATATTTCACTCATCATAATGTCCTCCAGGGTCACCCATTTTGAATAATATTTCATGAGTTCCTTGTTTTTCAATGCAGCTTAGTATTCCATTGTGTGACTATATCACAGCTTCTCTATTTGTTTGTTGATGGGTGTTTGGGTTGTTTACAATTCTTTGCTATTGTGAACGAAGCTGCAATAAACATAGGTATGCATATATCTGCTTGGGTGATGGTTATGGTTTCTTTAGGGTATATGCCCAGTAGTGGAATTGCTTGGTCAAATGGTATTTCTATTTGCAACTTTTTGAGAAAGTGCCATACCGCCTTCCATAGTGGTTGCACCATTTTACACTCCCACCAGCAGTTTCTCCACAACCTCACCAGCAAAGTTACAAATGAAATACAGAAGCACTCCACATTATTCCCCTAACCTCACACCAATATGGTAGATTGGTCAAAACGAAAATAACATCAGTACATGGTTGTAAGACACATTCCAGGATTCATTTGGATTTCATCAATTCTTCCATTAACAACTCTTTTCTGCTCCAGGATATAATTCAAGATAGTTCACTGGATGGAGCTAACTGGTCTCCTTTGACTCTGCCATTTCTGAACATTTAACCTAGTTGATGTTCCGAACTTAAAAACATTTTTCTTTCTCTTTTTTAGTATATGTAGATTTTAATCTGGTGATGACATTTCAGTGATAATGTGTATTTCCTGAGTGAACTCCATGACCCAAGATAAAAACTGTTGCTTACAAATCAGTTATGATTCATAGTGACATAGGAGAATGGCCCCACAGGGTTCCCAAGTCTGACATTTTTACAGATGCAGACTGTCACATATGTAATGTCTCTTGTATGGTGGCTCGTGGTTTGTTTTTGGTTTTGGTTTTTGTAGCAGACTCGTCCTGGAAAGGGTTAAACCAGGTGGCTCCTTGGAGGCAAGGATTCTGAGGCTCCGTCTAACATACTTTGGACATGTTGTGAGGAGAGACTGGTCCTTGGAGAAGGACATCATGCTTGGGAGGGTGGAGGGATGGCGCAGGAGGGGGAGACCCTCTATGAGGTGGATTGATTCAGTGACTGGGGTAATCGGGATGGGTGTGTCAGAGACAGTGCGATTGGCACAGGACAGAGCAGAGTTTAGGGCTGTTGTACATAGGGTCGCTATGAGTCGCAAGCGACTCGATGGCACATAACAACAACAACAGTCACATGCATCTATATTCTTATCTTGAGAGGAGAGAAGGAGTCCCACAAATAATCATTCAACGAGCTTAGCTTCACTCTGCGGGGCAGCAGAAAAGTTATCCAGAATTCTTTCACTTGAGCCAGGATTCCCAAAACTAAATTGTTTCACCACGCTGGGAAGAGAGATAACACTGACTGCTGTGCCTCAGTCCACTGGCTGGTGGTTTTAAACCACTGACCTTTGAAGTTAGTAGCTGAGAACTCAACCGTTACTCCACCAGAGTTCCTGAAGTCCCTGATAACCAATATAACTTTTTGACTTATTTTCCATTTTATGCAGGTAAAACTATTACCATGTTTTGATATCTTTAAAGAAGTCATTTCATGAGAATTTTTTTAATAAAAAATAACCTTTGAAAACGACTTGGTTTTTCAGTTTCTTTTTGCTCATTGTGGTTTTCAAGAACTTGAATTTTCTTTGATGACCACATTTGTAACAAGATAAAACTTCCTCGCCAT
Source organism: Elephantulus edwardii (assembly GCF_000299155.1). NCBI lineage: Eukaryota > Metazoa > Chordata > Mammalia > Macroscelidea > Macroscelididae > Elephantulus > Elephantulus edwardii. The sequence goes on from NW_006399752.1 coordinate 45,442,203, forward strand.
ATTTTGCATATCCACATTTTGTCAAGATATTTTGATTATTTTTTTAACCAAGTATGTTTTTCCTTCTGTTTTATTTTATACGTGTGTGTGGTCTTTTCTATCAAGCCTAAATGTTCCCAGGTCAACTGTTCCACTTTTTAATCTTATCGACAAGTTGGTATTCTTTAATCTTTCATTTGTAACAAATTTTATTTTGGGCTGTGCCCACTGTTACCAGTTCCTTCTTGCATTAGTTATTTCTACCAATAATATTTGTATGATCTGTTGTTGTTATTGATTGCCTTAGAGTCGAGCACGATTCATAGTGACCCTATGAACAAAAGGCCTGAAGACCCTCTACAATTATCAACATTTATTAAAGTTCATAGAGTTTCTGGAAGAATATTGCTTAGGAAGTGGATGCCACTCCTGCTCAAGACTGATAATTTGAAAAGGCTGATACTTAAACTCTGGGTGACTCTTCACAGATTTTCCAGGAGTGTTCCAGTGATCTGAATTAATCTATTGTATTGCTCATCTGGTTCTTCATAATTCTTTTTTTAATTCTTTTTTAATTATTATTTTATACTGGTTTATTTACAGCTTGAATACATTCTGATTCTTCATAATTCTTGAGCTTACTTCATTTGCCATGAACTGGTCAAGAGAACTGGTTCAACCAGCGTGGCTCAGATACACGATATTAAAATCAAACCAAACCAAATCACACCAAGCAGTGTATCTTTCTTTAGTGGTGTGTAATTCCACACCTCTTCTTTGCCCATGTATTATGGTCTGAATTGTATTCTGCTTTCCCTACTTCCCCAATCTCTTAAAAAAAGATATGTTGAAGGCTTAACTCTTAGTACCTATGAAGATAGCTTGTTCTGAAATAGGGTCTTTGAAGCGGTCCACTAACATGAAATTGGACAAGGACATGAGGAGTCTTAATCCCATCCAAGTGATGTCCTTGTACAAAAATGGACACAGAGGAAGGTCGGCCACGGAGGGGTCATAACTGCATGCCAAGGATCACCAAGGATTGCTAGGAACTGCTGGAAGCCAGGCGAGACACATGTAACTTGTAGAAAGTTACACAACATGGGGGACCTTGGAGGACATCATCCTGAGTAAAATATCTCCGTCACAAAAGGACATATACTGCATAGCACCACTGTTATAAAGCAGGTCTGACAAGGGGGGTTGGGAGGAGACTAGGATAAGAATGAAGAGATAATGACCATTGCAGTGGAACAGATGAAGGAAAGCACTGTTTAAAAGGAATATTTACTTAGGCATAATGTGTATGACAATAGCCCAGAATAAGAGGTACATACATCATTGCAAAGAGGACTGGGACTGGGTGGGGGGAGGTAGGTAATTGTGCAACAATGAGTGAATATTTTAAAAAAAGTGAACTGAGGGAGGGAGAAGGGAGGAAGAGGGGGTAAAATATGCAGTAATGAATGAATGAAAATCTAACTTCTCTGTAAATGTTTGTGAAAATCACAATTAAAATTACCTTAAAAGAAGAAGCAGTACGCCACAGTTACTCTCTCAAAGCCATCAGCAAGAATGTAACTTCAAGAAAACATTGTATTCAAGTTTTGTAAGTAAACTAGTATGACAATAAAAAGTAAACAAATAAAAAAGAATGTGACTTCAAGGCTGCAAAACTGTGAGACAATGCATTTTCATTCTTTAAAACCATCGACTTTGTGGTATTTTGTTACAGCAGCTCCAAGAAATGAGGCATCACGGAACATAACGTATACGGCTTCCTTGGAGTGGCCCTGCTGTACACCCAGCATGAAGATCTTCTAGAAGAGACAAGAAGCAAGAACAGAGGTGAAGTAGCAGAAAGGATGTTAGGCTGAATACCTGGCAGACTCGGGCACCCGATGTGTATGTGTATATATGGTCAGGGCCAAGGCCTGGTCAAAGGGAAGACCTAGTCCCTGGAATCCGTATACAAGGTCAGAGAAGAGAACCCATGCTTTGCTCTGAACCAGTGTCAGCCTCTGCTTAAGCTCACCCCAGGACAGCTGGATTTTGTCCCTGAGTTTGGGGCACAGCCAGCCCATGGCCCCACCTGTGAGGACTCCATAGAAGGGAGGAGGAAGCAGGGAAATTAATGGAGAAGATGATTCATCAGAAGAAATCATTCAGGTCAAAACGTTCTTATGAGGTTTACTTGCCATGGGGCCGCCTGCTTGTACCAAGATAAGGTGGCTTTATGGCTGTGACAGACACCTGGGACGTTCATGCTAAGGTGAGGATGCGAGGGACACTGTGACTCCAGAGTTAGATGAAGGAAGTCAGAGGTGGTCCCTTCTCCAGAAAGCTTTGACAGACTTTTCCAAAGACGGGCCAGGTCATCAGCTCTCTGCCTGGCCTCAGGACAACAAAAGGACATTTCTCTTTGCTTTCCAGCCTGCCCTCCCCCACTGCCAGATGATAATGCATGAAACCAACAGGGAGCAGGCCCAGCTCGGAAGTGAGGGATAATTGAGCTTGAGCAGCAAATGGTACTCCCCGGGCGCCTCTCCCTGGGCTCATCAGCCACACGGATGAGAGGGCCTGAGCCGAGGGCTTGCCTGCCTGGACGTAGCACACATTCAGGGGAGAGTGAGTGATGTGGAAAAACATGAGTCAACTCCCAGATGTTCAGAGGGATGGCCAAGACCCCAACCTTGACCGGATAGTCCAGAGGGGACTCCTTAAGGGCGCAGCACCTGAGAATCAGCTTCCTTCCACGGAGATGCCCCATGAGATCCAGAAGCATCTAGACCTGTTCCTGCAGCCTCTCAACGTTAGAAGTTTTAAGACGATCCGGAGTGAGGCTCGGGGATGTGGACAAGCACGCTGGAGCCTGCTGCACTAATGGGCAAATGCTTGTTCAGGAGATGTCACTTTGGAGACATTGGCCGGATTCACAGAAGAACCTTGTTACTCCGAGTGTGTTCGGTCCCTGAAACAACGACCTCCCCAGGCAGCCTGAGGAGAATGCAGAACCCAGGCCCCACCTCAGACCTGCCAGACCAGAATGTGCATTTTAATAAGTTCCTGGGTGACAGGTGACCAGTACAACGTGAGCAGCCACTTCTAGGTGTATTGCACACAGAGGTCCTAAACAAAAGTGGTGCTGCCCGTACAGGGCATTCGAGAAACGTGTGTGTTTGGTGAGTGGTTTTAAGGGGTCCTGGTGACATAGAGAACTAAGCCCTGGGAACTCTATGAGGTCGTCTAGTCTGTTCTGTGGAGGTGCTATGAGCTGGAATTGAGAACAATGGATCGGGTCTGGCTTGGGATGGGGCAGTGGTTAAGCACTCTGCTGTTAACCAAAGGTGGTTAACCACCAGCCACTCGTCAGGAGAATCGGTAACAGCTGCTTCCTCGAGGATTCCAGTCAACAGGTCAATCCTCCTCTGTCCTACGGGGCTCTGGGAGTTGAAATAAACTTGATAGCAGGTTTGTTCTTCAGGGCTGGCTCTGCAGGTGGTTTGATTGTCACAGTAACTTGACGTTTAGTGAGTAGGGGCCAGGAATATGAGACGCCCCTCCATACACAGCACAGGCGGGCACTGTCTGGCGTGCATTTTCAGATGCCCGGATGGATGATTCACGGCTGCAGCTAATCTTGTCTGCAATTGTCTGAACCTTCCTGAACCTCATTTTTGCTTTGCAAATTAAACACACTTTCTTGAATTGGAGAAAATGTCTCTGACAAATTTCATTTTCCAGTAACACAACTGCCATGGAAACTGGGGGAAGAGTGAACATCTCTTTTAAGTGTAACCCCTGTGCTTCGTCTCAGAGAGTCCCATCGTCCACACAGCGCGGTGCCATGTGCTGTCACATTCCTGCGTCAGAACCTACCCGGACGTGCATGCTCCCTGAGGACGTCCTCACACCTTCTCACTTGGTTACACTCTGCCATTTCTGTACAAATTCTGACAAACTCAGCGCTGTCAAGTCAGAACATGGCTGACCCTCCAGTGGGCTTGCAAGGCTGTCCTGTAAATCACATGACAGGAGAATGGCCATCTTTCTCCCACGGAGCTGCAGCGGATTGGAACGGCCATTGAGATGCCTCCTCTGGATCACAGCACAACTCCCTCTTGACGAAGCCACTCGAGCTCCCGGAACTGGGATACATATTATTTTACTAGGAAATAGTTCCTTCCGATTCCTGTTCTGATGACCTCTTTAAAGTGCCAGTGAGCAAGGATGTCAGTTTAAGGACTATGGGGTGGTATTTTCAGTTGTTTCATATGCATCCGAAAATTGTTTCAAATGCATTGATGCCTTTGAATTGTGGCGCTGGAGAAAATAGATTTATATTATAGTGCTCCTATAGAAATATTGTGGAGAGGCAGCTTATCTTAACTAGAAAATCCTACATTAAGACCTAATAGGAAGAGTTTATTTACACAACTTCATTTCAGTATCCTAAGGAAATATTTGCTAGAATGAGAGTGTTAGGGATGAGAGCTCTAAAGAACTCTTCTGATTTTCTGATTAAGTGGCTTCATTTTTTTCCCAAAGTATTTAAAACTTGGAATGTTAAAGTGATCAAGGTCTCAGAGCATTATGGGTTGAAATCTGTCATCCAGAAACACCCCCCAGATTGACGTCCTAATCCCTGTACCATGAATGGCACCCTGCTTGGAAATCACTCTTTCTTTTGAAGATGTTGTCAGTTATGCTCACACGAGCCATATGGTATTAGTTGTTTTGTTAGGTGTCATCAGGTCAACTATAGCCCAGAGCAACCCTATGAACAACAGATCCGCACTTGCTCTGTCCTGCACTAACGTCACAATCTCCATCACGTTCAAGTCCACTGTTGTAGTCACTGTGTCAACCCATCTCGCTGAGGACCTTCCGCTCTTTCAATGACTCTTTTTCTTTTCTAGCAAAATGTCTTTTTCCAAGTTTCCAACTATCTCTGTGTGTCCTCTTTTATTAGGACACCTGTGGATTAGGACCAAACCTACACCTATGTTGCACTGGGGACAGCTACCACTTTAAAGTGCTAACGAGCAAGGATGTAAGAATTATGGTGTGTCTGATCCAAGTGGTGGCATTTTCAATTATTTCATATGTATCTGAAAATTGTTTCAAATACATTGATGCCTTTGTATTGTGGCACTGGAGAAAAGTATTGAATACCTACCCCATGGACTGCCAAAAGAACAAACAAATCTATCCTGGAGGAAATATAACCAGAGTGCTCCTTAGATGGAAGGATGGTGAAACTTTGTCTCACATATATTGGGAATGTTTTCAGGAGGCGCCAGTCCTTAGAAAAAGACATCAGGCTGGGAAAGGTCCTCAAAAGAGAGGAAAAGCCCAATGAGATGAACTGACACAGCTGCTCTAACAATGGGTGTGAGCAGATAGCACAGGATAAGGCAAAGTTTGTCATGAGTCGTAGCGAATGTCATAATCTCTAACATCAACAACAGCAATATCCTTAGCCATGGGAGGATAAGGGGAGTCTCCTCCCATATACAGCCTAGGAAACCCAATGCAGAGCCACTGTGAGTCAGAACCAACACAGTGACAGAGAGTTCGAGTCTGTGGCTTGATACTCATATAAGCACATGCATGCACTGCCATATACTTTAACTCCCGTATACCTTCTAACAGTTTTGGGATTGTTGTCGATGATGTTAGGGAATTGTTTATGGTATGGCCACTATTATATTTGTCTTTGTTCTTGTATATATCTGCCCTCATTTGCCTTGGTTGATCTTGTTTACTTCTTCTATATTGTGTACTGTCTTTCCTTTCACCAGAATAAACACTTGCCTACTATCAATTCACCAGAATTAATATTTTCAAAAGAATCTGTCTACTATCACAGACCACTCCAAATTACTAAGGAGCAATGATATCAGTTTGAGGACTAAGGTGTGCCTGATTCAGGCCATGGCCTTTCTGATCACTTGCCATGTTGCTGAGAGCTGGACAGTGAATAAGGAAGGCAGAAGAAGAATTGATGCCTTGGAGCTGTGGTGTTGGAGAAGAGTACTGAATATCCCATGGACGACCAAGAGAACAAACAGATATGCCTTTTTTTCCTCCCCTATTATTTCATTATTTCTTTTATTTTAAAATTTTATTTTATTCAACTAGTTTCTCTACAAAATTCAGATACAAATTTGACCAAATTCTTTCAATTTCCCTCACCTCCCCCAAACTGTACAATTCCATGCTTAATCCCCCCTCCCCCTGTACATCCACATCCCTCTGCTTCCAGCCTCTCCCACCCCTCCTGGATCTTTATACTCATTCTACAATCATGGTTTTATACAATATTTATCCTTATGGGACTGAGTTAGTTCACTCAGCATAATGCTCTCCAGTCCCTCCCAAATTAGGTAATAATTTACAAACTTACTGCTCCTGCGTGCTGCATAGTATTCCATTGTGTGAAAGTATCATAATTTCTCAATCCATTCGACAAAAAGGTATGTCTTGAAAAAGGTGCAGCTAAAGTGCTTCGTGGAGGCAAATACGTTAAAGCTTCATCTCACATACTTCCAGCATGTTGTTAGGAGAGGTTGTTCCTTGGAGAGGGACATCATGCTTGGAAAGGTGGAGGGACAGTGAAGGACTGAGAAGGTGGACTGATACAGTGACTGCAGCAATGGGCTCAAGTGTGTCAGGGACGATGAGGATGGCACAGGACAGGGCAGGGTTCAGATCTGTTGTTCATAGGGTCACTATAAGCTGTCCCTGAGTGACAGCACATATCACTACCAAGTGATTCTGCCACCCCCTCTCTCCATTCCCTTGTAACCATCAAAGAATGTGGCTATTTGTAAACTTTTTCCCAGCTTTTAATGAAAAGTGACGTACAGTTGATTAATGAATTAATTCCCTCAGCATAATGTCCTTCAGTTTAATTCAAATTATCTTTGTATTCTCATCAGTATTCTTTCATTTTCATCATATTCCATTGTATGTATACATCATATTTTGTGTATCATTTATCTGTTGACTGACACTTAGATTGTTTCCATTATTGTGAACAATGCTGCTGTGAACATGGGTATTCATATGTCTGTTCAGGTCACTGCTCCCCTTTCTTGAATAAATTCCTAATAGTGTGACATGGGAACATATATTTCTAGATTTTTGCAGAAGCATCATACTATTTTCCACAGTGATCATAGCACTTTCAGTCCCACCAGCAATGTCTCAAACTTTCAGTCTCCCCACCTTTCCAATGTCTTGTCTTTCTTCAATCTCCCCACCTTTCCAGTGTCTTGTCTTTCTTCCTCAGAGCTGGTCTTGTCAGGATGAGATCACTGCTTGCATCTGCATCTCTCTAAAGGCTGTTGTTTACAGGGTGGCAATGAGTCACAGGAGCCTTGACGGCCTCTAACAACAACAGTGGCTGATGATGACAAGTGTCCTTTCATGTGCTTGAATGTCTTCTTGGTTAAAGTTTGTTTTCAAATCCTTTGCCTGATTTTTGAATGGATTGTATTTTTTGTTAAGTACTAAAGTTTTTTTTATATATTGTAGAGATTAAACCCTAATGTCAGTATGTCAATATCTTATTTGTCAGGCATTGACAAATATCATTCCCAAAATAACATTTTCCCAGTCTGCAGGCTCTCTCTCAATTTTTGGTAGTCTCTGGATGAGCAGAAATATATATTTCTTAAGAGGTCCCAGTTACTTATTTTCTCTTTTCTTGTTTGTGCATTTTTAAGATTGATGGTCTACACATGCCCTCAACTAGATTTCCTAGTTTTGTTCCTATGTTTTTGTTGTTGAACACTGAGTTGGAACCAACCCACAGTTGACCCTCCAGTGAGTTTTCAGATGTTGTTAATCATATGGGAAGAACTTTTCCATCTTTCTCCCACAGAGCAAGCAGGGGATTCAAACCATGAGCCTTTGGGATTGCAGCACAGATTCATACCACAAGGCCACCCCTTCCCTACGTTATCCTCCAAGAACTTTATCTTTTCAGATCTTCAATATGAATTACATCTCCAACATTAACAAAAATCCTTACCACTGAAGCAACAGGCAACATCACAATAAAGAGAGAAAAGATTGAAATTGTCAGCAATTTCACTTTACTTGGATTCACAATCAACACTCCTGGTCATAGCAGTCAAAGTCAGAAGATGTGCTGTGTTGGGGAAGTATGCTGTACAGAAAGACTTCTTTCAAGTGCTAAAGAGCAAGGGTATCAGTTTAAAGACTAAGGTGTGCCTGATCCAAGCCAAGGTCTTTTCAATTGCTTCCCTTTCTGTGCATCTGAAAGTTGGACAATGAATTAGGAAGACCCTTTGAATTGTGGTGTTAGAGGAAAGAACTAAATATTCCATGGAGCGTCAAAAGAAAAGACAAGTCTATTTCAGAGGAAGTGCAACCAGGGTGTGCCTTATGAGCAAGGATGGTGAAACTTCATCTCAACTTTGGGCGTGCTGTCAGAAGGGACTAGACCTTGAAAAGAAGACATCATACTGAGAAAAGGAGAGTCAGAGAAAGAGATGCACTGACACAATGGCTGTGACAATGGGCTCAAGCAATATCAAAGATAGGACAGTGTAGGACAGGACAAGGTTCAGATGTGCTGTCTCCAGGGTCACTATGAGTCACAGTCAACCATATGGTACCTAACAACAGCAACAAAAGACAACTTTGAGCAGTAGTAACAATTTCACAATGCTGCGTCTTCTGACCCATGATTATGGTATGTGTTTTCCGATAATGTAGATCTCTTTTGGATTCTTTGTTTAAGCCCTTTACATCCTTGGTTAGACTTATTCCTATGTATTTTGTCTTTGGGGGGGGGGAGGCTATTAGAAATGATAATGATTTCTTATATTTCCTTTTCTGGGTTCTTGTCAGTAGAGAGGGACATGATGGATTTTTATATTTTTATAAAGCACTCAGCCACTTTGCTGAACTTCTCTATTAGTTCCACTTACCATCTTGTGCATTTTCAGAATTTTCTGTCTATAGAATCACGTCATCAGTGCATAGGGATACTTCCACTTCTTGCTTACCAATTGAGATGCCCTTTATTTTCCTTTCTTGCTCTGGAAAGAACTTCAAGTACAATATTGAGTAGGAGACATGCTTGCTTAGTTCCCATTCTCAAGGGGCACCTTTTCAGTCTCTATTGAGTATAATGTTAGCTGTTGGTTTTGTACATATACTCTTAATTATGTTGAGGTATTACTCTTCTATTCCTATTTTGCTAGAGTTTTGGGTTTTAATCAAGAAAGAAGGTTGGGGTTTAAAAAAAATTTTTTTATTTTATTATTTTTGTTAGTGTACCATCAAATCAGATCTGACTGGTACAGGAGGAGATTGTCCCTCCTTCCCCGGCAGAGCATCTGGTGGATTCGAACCATGTGCCTCTGGGATTGTAGTTGCAGCTCCTTGCCACTAGGCCACCAGAGCTCCCCAGAAGGTTGGGTTTTATCAAATGCCTGTTGGCATTGATTGAGAAGATCATGCGAGTCTTTACATAAGTGGTGAATTATGTTGACTAATTTTCTAAGATTGAACCACAATGGCATCCCTGGCATAAATTCCACCTAATTATGGTGCATTCTTAGAATATGCTGCTACTGAATTCTGTTTGCTACAATTTTGTTGAGAATTTTTATTTCTATACTTATGAGGGGTTTTGGTCTGCAGTGTTCTTTGTGCTATTTTTCCCTGGTTTTGGTATCGGGAAAATGTGCTTCCCTCCCTCCCGGTTTGGGTATGTTGATCTCAAAGAATGAACCAGGGAGTATTCTTTTCTTTACTGTGTTCTGCATATGCAGAACAGATTATCCGGGAGGCTGGGCTGTATGAGGAGAAATGTAGCATCAGGATTAGAGAAAGATTCCTCAACAATCTGCATTATGCAGATGATACAACCCTGCTTGCTGATACTAGGAGGACCTGAAGGGCTTGCTGCAGAAGGTCAAGGACTGCAGCCTTCAATATGGATTGAGGCTCAATGTCAAGAAAACAAAGATTCTCACCATTGGGCCAATCGGCAGCATCATGATAGATGGTGAAGAGATTGTTAACAGATTTAGTTTGCTTGGCTCCACAGTCAATACTCTTGGTACTAGCAACCAGGAAATTAAAAGGAAAAAAAGCACTGGGAAAGTCTGCTGTTAGAAGGACCTCTGCAAAGTACTGAAGAGCAACGATGTCAGTCTGGAAATTAAGGTGCACCTGATACAGGTCATGGTCTTTGCAATTACTTGCTATATATCAGAAAGCTGGACAATGACTAGGTATGACAGAAGGAGAATTGATGCCTTTGAGCTGTGGTGCTGAAGAAGAGTATTGAATATATCATGGATGGCTAGGAGAACAAAGACGTTCATCTTGGAGAAGGTGAAATTAGGCTGTTCCTTGGAGGCAAGGATTCTGAGGCTTCATCTAACATACTTTGGACATGTTGTAAGTTGGGGCCAGTCCTTGGAGAAGGACATCATGCTTGGGAGGGTAGAGGGACAGCGTAGGAGAGAAAGACCTTCAATGGGATGGATTGATTCAGTGACTGGGATAATGGGGGTAGGTGTGTCAGAGACAATGAGATTGGCACAGGACAGAACAGGGTTTAGGGCCGTTGTACCCAGGGTCACTGTGAGTAGCAGGCACCTTGATGGCACATAACAACAACAACAACAACAATGTTCTGGAGTAGTCTGAGTAGAATTGGTGTCAGCTTTGCTCTGAGTATTTGGTAGAACTCTCCTATGAATCTATCTGGGCTGGGCCTGGGTTTGGATTCTTTAATTATAGGTCTATTTAAGTTTTCCTATATCTGCTTGTGTAAGTTTATGCAGATAAGGTGTTTCTAGAAATGTATCCATTTCTTCTAGGTTTTCAAATTTATTACAGTATAGTTTTCTTTATAATATTCAGTAATGATGCTTTTTAATGTCTGTTTGTTCTGTTGCAATGCCAGCTATATTGTTTCTTACTTGTGTCATCTAATTTCGCCCCCTTTGTTAAGTTGGCCAATTATTTGTCAGTTTTATTGAACCTCTTAAGGGACAAATCTTGGTCTTGATAACGCTATTCTTTTCTGTTGCATTAATATTTGTTTTCATCTTTGTTATTTTTTCTCTTTTTGTGATTTCTTTTCTGATGTTTTTCTATTTGTTCAAGTTGCCACATTAAGGTATAGATTTTGGTTATTTTCTATCTTGCTTTTTATATGTTTGCATTTTTCTTCTGAGCATTGTTTCTGCTATGTCCCAGAAGTTGAGGCATATTGTGTCTATTTTCATGTGAGTCCAAGAACGAATTATTATTTTTTTATCTTCTTGTATGGCAGAGTACTTTTAAAGTAAGAATTTAAACAATTTTCGTGTGTTTAAGTTATTTGTTTGTTTCCCTTTATCCCATCGTCTTTCTGTTACTGGTTTCTAGTTTCATAGGCTTGTAGGCAGAGAAAACCTTTTTCTGAGCCCTGGCTCTCGCTGTGTTTCTGGACAGTGATTTGTAACATCATGCAGCCCTCGCAAGAAAGCACAAAACCTTTGCTAGACTCTTAATTAATTTTTTAGAGCCAGAATCCTTTCCTTGGAGACAGAGAAATTACAAATTACAGAATAAATGGTACCCTTGTTCCTGCTTTTCTTGTGACACAAGTTGCTGCAGGTCTTGCATCTGGAGTCAGACTCAAAGGGCTTAAAGGGGGGGAGGGAAGTCAAGAAGAAAGAAAAAGAAAATCTCCCTGGTTTTAGAGGGCATTGAATGTTACAGCAAAAGACTCAAGGCCTTGGAGCCCAAACCAAGCAGTCTATTCCCAACCACAAGAACAGTGGTCAAGGAACACAGGGTGGGTGGGACTGAAATGGCAAACACCAGGTGTCTCCATCAAGTAGAGAAGAACTTGGGACACTTTAACTTTAGGTTTTCTGACATTAACTATATCATGTGTGTAGAAATGACTCATATACTTCGAACATGTCGCTAGGAGAGGCTCTTTGTGGAGAGGGACATCGACACTTGGAGAGGTGGAGCGTCAGCAAAAGAAAGGAAGATTGTCAGGACAGACTGACACAGTGACTGTACCAATGGGCTCCAGTGTGTTAGGGATGATGAGGACAGAGCAGGATAGGACAGGGCTCAGATCTGTGGTTCATAATGCAGCTACAAGTCATACTTGACTTGATAGCACCTAAAAGCAACACCACAGAAATGAATGGGATGCCTTCTGTTTCTAACATCCATAATGCCATGCAAGAACTGTAAACTCCCAAACCAAACCCAGTGCCGGTTCATTCCAACCCCTGGTGACCGTCCGCTGGGTCTCTGAGGCTGGAAATCTTTCTAGGATAAGGTGGCCTCATCTTTCTCCTCTGAAGCAGCTAGAGGATTCAACTGCTGAAGGTTTGAGATAGAAGTGCCAGGGAAGGAGGCAGATGAATTCTAAGGAGTGGAGAAAAACATAACGAAAGGTCAATCCAGCCTGAAGCAGGTAGGAGCTTGGGGAATTTTAAGAACAAATAGGAGACCAACGAGGATGGGAGAGAGAGTATTGCTGGATGCACGGGTGGCCCAACTCCAAGCCCCAATGTGTTAGCCAAGTAGCAAAGTAGATCCCAAATCCCCTAATTTAACACAACAGTACCCCACAAGGGAAGGGAACCACTAGGATCCCCTCATTTCTTTTTTTTTTTTAAATTTGCTAATTGCTTTATAGTTGCGGACTTTCGTTAAGAGAGTTGCTATGAGTCGCCTATGACTCGACAGCACTTAACAACACAGAGAGAGACCAGCTGGCCTAGTGGACTGAGAGATGCTATCAAGCCACAGGTGGGTGACTCTAATCCGCAGCCCGCAGGGCTGTTCTTAATTATTTTTGGTCAAACATTCTTCTAGGTCATACAGCCCTGGTGTGTCCACTTGCCATACAGAGGTAACTCGTGGTTGCTGTGAAGCGGAATACTGTGATGCTGGTATGTCAAATGCAAATAATGGTTACCCATGGTGGACGGTGTTGGGTGGAACTCCCCGATTAAAATAAGCTTGGAAGCAGGAGTGGCATCTGCTTGCCTGGAAACCCTATAAACTTGGAGTAAAGATGAAAGTCATGCAAGTGTTGAGGACTTTCGTTCATAGGGTCGCAATGAGTCGCCTACGACTTGATGGTACTTAACAACAACAACAACAACAATAATTGCTTTATAACCACAACAAACTGGTACAGAGGAAAGTCCTATACAAAACACAACAAAGATTCAAAGACGGAGGCGCTCTCTTAGCAAGGCTGAAGATTACAGTGTCTGGTATTTGGAGTTTAGGCTGCAGTTCTTGTTTTTGGATGGATCACTGGGTGTGTGGGCACAGTTCACGCTTTAATCGGATTTGAACAGAGGAACCGCAACTTGGCCGAGGTAGAAGTAGACGAAGTACTCAGTTTCATGTGTCACAAAACTACCGAAGTTCCTCCCCACGATGCAGTGCCAGGTAGGGTTGTACTTCTTGTCCAACTCCTCCTTGATGTGGGCTGCGATGGCCTTCTCTATGTTGTATTTCTCCAGCGCCTGGGTTGCACACTCCACTGAGCCCTCTTGCATCTCCTCCGACATATCCACATTTTTGATCACCGCCTTTTGGTTGCAAGTGGTTACTGCGGAGCAGGGACTCAGCAACTGCGATGGCTTTCTGGGGGAAGAGGTTAGAGCAACTCCAGGATACCTTCCCTTCTTTTGTCAAACTGGAGTGAAAAAGAATCTTTCTAGACTTGGGCCTGCCCTTCCCATGAGGGCAAGTGTGTGGCCTCTGACCCAAGAGAAAAATAAAGGCTGCCTCTCACCCTCAAGAGACACTTGTGGCACAAGTCATCTGACAGTCACGCAGAAGCTTCAAGGAAATGACAATAGCAACAATAATAATATTCAATTATCAAGTCTGTCACAATAGTCCCCAACCATGGACACACACCCTGGGACAAGGAAAAATGTGTGTGAAGAGAAAAATCCATCTTCAGCAAAACGGCCTCTCAAGTAGTGGATTTGAAATCATCTTTATAAAACTGGGCCAGGAGGCAGTCGTCAGAACAGAGCAAGGAAACACTGCATGGTTCAAGATTAGGAAAAGGAGTGTGTCAGGGATGCGTCCTGTCTCAATACCCTTCCAATCTATATGAAGGAACAGATCATTCAGGAAGCTAAGCTTTATGAGGAAAAATGTGGCATCAGGATTGGAGGATGACTCATCAACAACCTGCATTATGCAGATGACACAACCTTGCTTGCTGAAACTGAGGACCTGAGGCATTTGCTGCAAAAGGGTCAAGAACTGTAGTGTTCAATATGGACTAAAGCTAAACACCAAGAAAACAAAAATTCTCACCGATGGGTCAATTGGCAGCATCATTATAGATGGAGAAGAGACTGAGGTTGTTAACAATTTCAGCTTGCTCAGCTCCACAATCAACTTTCTTGGAATCAGCAGTCAATAAATAAAAAGATGAATTGCATTGGGAAAGTCTGCTGTCAAGGACTTCTCCAGAATACTGAAGAGTAATGACCTTGGTCTAGAGACTAAGGTGTGCCTGATCTAGGCTATGGTCTTCGCAATTACTTGCCCTGCATCAGAGAGCTGGACAGTGACTAAGGATGACAGAAGAAGAATTAATGCTTTTGAGATGTAGTGTTGGAGAAGAGTCTTGAACATACCATGAATAGCCAGGAGAACAAATAAGTTTGTCTTAGAGAGGGTGAAACCAAGTTGCTCTCTGGAGGCAAGGATTTTGAAGCTCCATCTCACATACTTTGGGCATGTGGCCAAGAAGGACCAGTCCTTGGAGAAGGACATCATATTCAGAAGGGTGGAGGGACAGTGCAGGAGAGGAAGACCCTGGGTGAGACAGATTGACACATTGACTTGGGTCATGGGGTCGGTGTATAGGAGACAGTGAGATTGGCTCAGGACAGGGTTCAGAGCTTTTATTCATAGAGTCACTATGAGTTGCAGGAGACTGGGCAGCACACAACAACAAGAAGAACAGAATGAAACTCTCCCCTCTCCATTACCATCATCACAACCTCTGCTGTGTTTCTAAATCCATGGTTGTAGCCACTATATCAATCCATCTGGTTGAAAGCTGTCTTCTTTTTTGCTGATTCTCTACCAAGTTTAATATCCTTGTCCACGAGCCATTCCCTCTTGATGAGAGTGGAAGCAGATTGTTAGGAGCCTCTGGGCTCTAATCTAATGATTATTGATTTTTTTAGATTTTGTTGAGTCAATTCTGACTCCTAGAAACCCCATGTTCCATCACTGCCCCACCAAATTTTCTTGGCTGTAATCTTTACAGAACCAGGTCTTTCCCTAAGATGCCACTGTGCAAGTATGTACAGCCAACCTCTTGCTTAATAGTTGATCACTTAAATAGTTGCACTACAAAGACAAGTCCTTAGATATCCTCAGGCATGGAGGGCATTTGAGAGGCCTTGGGTAGGGCAGTGAGTGTAGGAATTCTTTATTATTATTATTATTATTATTATTACACTATTGTTTTTGCTGTGTATCATAAAGTCAGAACCAACCCATAGCTGACTCTCCAGTGGGATTTCAGAGGCTGTTAATCATAGAAGGCTGCCCATCCTTCTCCCACAGAACAGCTGGTGGCCTCGAACTGGGTGCGTTTGGGATTATAGTGCAGCTTCTTGCCACTAGGCCACCAGAGGGCCCTATCATTATGCTGGTGCCCAGGTAATTACTCTCAAATGGAAATGAATGGCTGTGAATGAACACAAGAGTTTTGTAAAAACTGCTTCAATGCACACTCTCTGGGTACAGAAGTGAGGGAACAGCATCTCAGACAGAGCCACAATGCTCCTCATTCATAAACCATAGGTTAGGAGGCGGCAGCAATCTTCAAGGAACTGCAATGAGGGAAGTATGTATCTAGTAGCTGTTTGGAAGAATGTGCTACAACCTGAAACTTGACAGCCTAGTGGTAGGCAGTTAAGGTGCCAAGCATGCAGTTCAAATCCACCAGCTGCTCTGCTGTGTGATTTACTGCCTCTGAAAACCTGCGGGAGAGTCAGCTATGAGACAATAATGACTAAATGGTACAAGCAACACCACAAAGAATGGGAAGAATATAAGAGCAGAAAAGGGGCTGAAGGCAGTGAACTGTGGAATCTATCTTTCTCACAAAGTAGACATTTCCTACCTGAGGAGTATCCAGAACTTCCTCCCCAACCTCAGCCTCCATCCATTGGAAATAGACTCCTGTTCAGAGACTCAAGAATTCACAGGACTTCATTATGAAATGATCTAATTCTACCTCAGCCTCCTAAACTCAGGAAGCAGACAATGAGGCAAAGGCAGTGTTGTTGATTCCAGCGGGCCTCAGGGGGTTGACAGCACTTTCTCACTGTGCAGACCTCCCCCAAAGTGGGGGGCCTCCATGGAAGGTGTTTATGCAGAGAGCAAAAGATGAACCACACCAAGCCAGGAAAGCAGAAAATACTATCAAATTAATGTGCCACAGTAATTACATTTCTTTCTAGATCATCTAACCCCTTGGCTATCCAGAGAACAGATGCCACTTTAATATGTTGTTGTATTCTAACCCCACTTATTTGCCAGGGTTCCTGCCTGCAGTGGTGCACACGTTGCTGTAATGCTAGAAATGATACCACCTGTATTTCAAATACCAACAGGGTAAAAAACAACCATGGTGCACTGATCAACAGAGCTTCCAGCCTAAGAAAATCCTTTAAACGGAAGGATGCTTACCATTTTCACTTGGGACTCTTTTATTCTTCTGTACACTCTGTAACTTTCAGATCTTAAGAGAGTCCAGCTGTACAATGTAGACCTAACTTCATGACACCATCGCTCAGACACTGGACACTTAAATTTCTACATAAAATAATGTGTCAGGATACACATGACCCTGGTGATTGACTGATGCTCAGGAAATGCCCCAGATTTCCTTTTATGGTGTCCTCTATCTAAATTTTAACCCAAATCCTGTCATTCCTATAAAAAAAGTCAACTGCTGGCAGCTTATTAAATGTAACCCAGTCAGAAAGACCCTCAGGATACTCCCTTTATTATAGTTTTTATCTTTTTTTTAGCCTTTGTAACTTCCTTGGCCTCTTTGGAGCGAAGATATTTTTTGTCAAAAAATTAGCTGATTTTGTATTTTCCCTTGATACAAAATGTTGGGGGGGGGCGGTTGGGAGGGGAGAAAAGTGCAACAATAAATGAATGGAAATCCAAAGTCTCTGTAAATTTTCATTGAAAATTTGTCTGACATACTTTGGACATGTTGCAAGGGTGGATTTGTCCTTGGGGAGGAAAGTCATACTTGGCAGGTTGGAGGGACAGTGCAAGAGAGGAAGATCCTCTATGAGATAAACTGATTCACTGACTGGGGTAATGGGGATAGGTATATCAGACACAGTAAGATTGGCACAGTATAGAGCAGGGTTTACAGCTGTTGTACATAGGGTCGCTATGAGTTGCAGGTGACTTGACAGCA
>NW_006399752.1:45465898-45477259 GCF_000299155.1 Elephantulus edwardii
GTCCAAAGTATGTCAGATGGAGTTTTGGAATCCTTGCCTCCAAGGAGTAGCCTAGCTTCACCCTCCCAGGATGAACTTGTTCATTTGTTTTGCATAATATTCCACTGTTAACCTTTTTATTTGTGTTGGTTCCATTATGACAATGCCTGTTTTATCTCTTATTATTTGTCTTTTCCTTCGTTAGTTTCTCTAGTGTTTTGTCAATTTTCTTGACCTTTTCAGAGAACCAACTCCTGGATTTGTTGATGGTCTCAATTGTTTTTCTGTTTCATTTATTTCTGCCCTAATTTTTATAATTACAGTGTTTTTGGAGGGTGTTGGGGGGTTTTGCTATTCTTTTTCAATTTGTTGGAGATAATGGGTTAAAGAGTCAATTGTCATTTCCCCCCCTGCATTTTGATGTGTTTGCTTATTGCTATAAATTGACCTCTGATTACTGCTTTGGCTGTTCCCCAGAGGTTTGGTAAGTGGTGTTTTCATTGACATTTGTTTCAAGAAACTTTTTAATTTCATTTTTTATTTCTTCTAGTACCTACTCATGTTCAAGCAAAGTATTGTTCAGCCTCCAAATGTATCATTTTTTCTCCTTTATCCTCATGTTATTAATTTCTAATTTTGTAGCACTGTGGTCTGAGAAGATGTTTGTATTATTTCTATGTTTTTTAATTTATTGGTGTTTGCCTTGTCACCTAAAATGTGATCTATTCTGGAGAACATTCCATGGACATTGGAGAAGAAGGTATACTGTGCTTTTTTTCTGGGTGCATTTAGCCTATAAATATCTATGAGATTAAGTTGGCTCATTGTGTGGTTTAGTTCTTCAGCATCTTTGTTGAGTTTCTTACTGGTAGTTCTCATTTTTTTTTTTAGAATGGTGTACTGAAGTTTCCAACTGCTCTAGTGGTGTTGTCTATTTCCTTTTTCAGTTTTGTTAATGTTTTTTTATATTTTGAAGCTCTATCATTTGGTGCACAGACATTTATTTTTGTTATGTCCTCTTGTTCTATTGACCCTTTAAGCATTATGTAGTGACCTTCCTTGTCCTTGTGATGGTTTTTGCATTGAAATTTATTTTTTCAGAGATGAATATCACTACTTCTGCTTTTTCTGGTTTCCATTTGCTTGGTATATTTTTTTTCTCCACTCTTTTATTTTTAGTCTTTCTTTATCTTCACTTTTCAGGTGTGTCTCTTGCAAACATCATATGGATGGATTTTGGTTTATCCAATCTGCTACTCTTTTTCTCTTTAGTGGTGCATTTAAACCATTCACATTCAGTGTGATTATTGAGAGGCAAGGTTTTATTGCTATCATTTTTTTTTAGTTCTTTTTAGTGTTGTTGCTAGTTACTTTGGTCCATCCTGCTTTGTGTGACACCTTTGTAAACAGGATGTCTCTCAGTGTTTTCTGCAATGCTGGTGTTGTTTTTGCAAACTCCCTTAGGTTCTGTTTTTCTGGGAATATTTTGATCTCTTCTTTATATTTGATGGACAATTTTGCTGGGTACAATATTCCTGGTTGACAATTGTGTTTTTTGAGTGTTCGATATATGTCATTCCACTGTCTTCTTGCTCACATGGTTTCTGCAAGAAATTGGCACTTAATCTCATTTGCTTTCCCTTACTGATTATTCTCTGTTTCTCCCTCACTGCTTTCAGAATTCTCTCCTTATCTTGGTTCTGGCAAATTTGACTATGATATGCCTTGGTTATTTTTCTTTTGGGGTCAATTCCATATGGTGTTTGCTCAATTTCTTGAATATATATTCTCTCATTCTTCATTATGCCTGGGAAGTTTTCTTCTAGGAATTCTTCCACAACTTTTTCAGTGCCTTTACTTGCTGTTTCTTGTTGTGGGATTCCGATTATCCTCATGTTATTTCTCTTGATGGTGTTCCACATTATTCTTAGGGTTGGGTTTTGCCCCTTTTCCTTCCTTTTTTATTCTGCTTTTTATTCTAGCTGATCAGTAGTGACAATTTTATCTTCTATTTCCTTGGTTCTGTGTTCCATCTCTTCAACTCTGTTCCTGTGTTCCTTCATTATGTTGACAGCATCTGAAACATTGGACCTCATAGTTTGGATTGTAATTTCTTGTTTTTCCAGAGCCTCATTTGTTTTATTGGTATTGGTTTTTGTTTAAGCTCCTCCTAGTTTTTGCTTGCAGTGTCCTATAATTCTTCCAGTTTGTCATTCACCCATTGAAAATATTCAATCATTGTTCTTCTAAATTCTATGTCAAAAGTTTCATCAGACTTTCTGGCTCCATGAAATTCTTTGATACTCTGTCAGTTTTGAGGGGTGACATTTTGCTTTGGGCTTGTGTAGGCTGTGAAGTAGCCTGCTTCATATGTGACATTCCTGTGGTAGAGTTTTTCCATGCCTGAGGCAGTAGCAGGTTCTTGATTTGAGGTCACTGCTCCAGAAGTGGGTGGGGCAGTTACCCTGCCTGGGTTTTTCTCTGCCTTCTATCCCAAGGGAGGATCTGCTTCAGTTCAGTAGAGAAAAGGTCTGTGAAAGCAGCCTCCTCTGTCAGAAAACTGTTGCAGCTAGGCAAGCCCAAGGTACTCTGGGTTACATGGACTGAACATGAGGAGATGCAAAGCAGAGTGTGGAGACCTGACTGGAAAACCAGAAAGCCTGGTTTTTCTTTCAAGGTTGAGCTCCCACTGTCTCGCCCTCTTCTGATTGAACTTAAGGGGTCCCACGTGATCCAGTCAAACAGCAGTGACCCCCCACAAGGTACCTAACTCTAATTCCAGCATCACTCCAGGCACAGCATTGCTGGCTCCTGGAGCAGTGTCACTAGTTCCTAGTGTGCAGTATCAGCAGCAGCGTCTTCTGGTGGCCTCAACTGCGTCGTATTCCAGCACAAGTGGGTGGCATCAGCAGCTGCCATGGTATTTTCAATCACCTCATATGTAGATGAAAGTTGCACAGTGAGCAAGGAATACCAAAGAAGAATTCACATCTTTGAATCACGATATTGGTAAAGAATATTGAATATACTACAGCCTTCTAGACCAACATGCAAATCTTTCTTAGAAGGAATATAGTCAAAATGCTCCTTAGGAAAGAGGATAGAGCAAATATGCCTGCTGTAGATGATGCTACAAGATCTCCCCATGCAGGTAGGTTCAAACACTCAGTTTTTTGGGTAACACTCAACATGTAACTACTATATCACCAGGACTTCTTTTCTTCCCAGCAAATATAATGCAAATTAACTTTAGTATGAATCTTAGTTTATATGCCAGCTTAACAGCAGCTCAAGAAATATCCAGAATTATTTGACAGAAAGGTGTACATACTAACCAGGAAAGAAAACAGGGAGAAAGCACCCTGCACATCATCATGACTGAATTCCGTCTCTCCCCCTGAAAATGCTGTAAAGTAGTATTGGCCTACCGAAAGGCTGGAGGTTTGTTCATAGCCACAAAGTGACCTGATGGATAAATATGGGCAGTGTCTTCTTGCGAAGATTTATGACCCTGAAAACCTGGTCACAGGGGCCAATAAGTTGGAATTGACTCATTCATAGTGGTAATGATACAATGTGAAAGTAATGCAGTGATTCTTCATGATCTGATAAATCAAACAGTTGTAAGAGGATTAAAAGTGAGATGATATTCTTGTTATTAAGTGCCATCGAGCCAAGCATGACTCATAGTGACTCTATGAACAAAAGACTTGAACCCTGTTCTATAACTATCATAGTTTCTCTATGTTCATAGAGTTTCCAGAGGCATGTGGTTTAGGAAGTGTATGCCACTTCTGCTTCCAAACCTTAATCAATCTGGGAGCTCCACCTAACACTGTCCATGATGTGTAACCTTTAATGCTTTTGACACACCAGTGGCACAGTGTTCAGCATCACAATAACCCCAGGTTACTTAAGTGCAGCAAACTGACAGACCATTGCTGTACCACTTAGAAGAATGTTCATCTCAAACACAATTAACACCAGGCCTGAGGGCCACAGGCCTGAAAGCCCAATAGCCTTTTAAATACAAGGCCCACCCTCCCAGTCCTGGTAGACTTTAAACCAAGAGGCTTCCAGCCCAAACTCATTGTTAGCTAAATCTGACAAATCCAGTCAGTTCACACCCAATTGTGAACAGAAAAAAACCAAAAAACAAAACCCCACAACTGACCTTCACCAGGACGAGAGAAACCATCTTTCAGAATTAGGTACCCTTAAATAGAGTAGACTCATAGTGACCCTATAAACAACAGTTCCATCCTATCCTGTGCCATCCTTATCATCTATGACACATTTGAACCCATTGTGTCAGTCACTGTGTCAATCTATCTCATTGAAGGTCATATTCTCTTTTGCTCATCCTCTACCTTTCTAGCCATGATGTCACTTTTCAATTAATAGCTCCTCCTAGCAATATGCCCAACGTATGTGAGAAAAAGCTTCACCATCTTAGCCTTTAAAGAGCACTGTTATTGCACTTTCTCTAAGACATACTTATTTGTTCTTTTGGTGGTCCATGGGATATACAGTAGTCTTTTACAACACCACCGCTTAAAGGCATTGATTCTTCTTCTGTCATCCTTATTCACTCTCAGATGTACAGCAGGTGAATGGAAAGAGTCTGGCTTGGATCAGGCATATCTTAGTCTTTAAAATGGCATCACTGCTCTTCAACACTTTGGAGGGGTTGCAAATTAGTTTTAATATTGGGTTACAAAAATGGCAGGGGGAATGAGAAACCCAAGCCTGAGGTAATGTGCCAACTGTATTGCAGCTGAAGAAGCATCCAGAATTGCTTGATGGAAAGGTGTATATACCTATCAGGGAAGAAAAACGTGTCTGGGTGAAACCAAGGCACTTTTATGGTCTAACGGGTAAGGAGTTTTATCGCTAACCCAAAGTTGGTGCCCCTCTGGTTGTCTGAATCCACCAGTGGCTCCAAGAGAGAAAGATGGAACAATCTCCTCCTGTGCTATTTTCAGCATCAGAAAACCTGCTGGAGAGTCAGTTACAAGCCAGTTCCAACCCAATGGCAATGAGTTGTTGCTTAAATTTCTGTTAAAGCCATTTACTTCTGGTATTTATGTTACAGTATTTATATTACTAGATGACTAAGAGGTATGCTAGAGAAAAATATGGAAAATTTAATACTGTTTGCTCCCCTTTCTAGCCCTGGAAGGAAAAGTGATCTTTGATAGCAGAAATGAGGTGGTTCTGGGA
This sequence comes from Elephantulus edwardii, assembly GCF_000299155.1. Lineage (NCBI taxonomy): Eukaryota > Metazoa > Chordata > Mammalia > Macroscelidea > Macroscelididae > Elephantulus > Elephantulus edwardii. Next base: position 45,471,101 of record NW_006399752.1, read on the forward strand.
CTCTCATCCTTTAGCAGATATTCCAAATCCTTCTCAATTATCCCTCAAGTATCATACCTATTTCTTTCCAGTTTTCACAAATGTTGACCAGTGGCATCCACCATATAGACTTTGCTTTGCTTTATACTATGAAGACCTTTCAACTAGAATTCTCAAAACGTGATTAAAAACCACCAACATTTCCCTCCTTGTTTTCTCAAATGGGAAACTCAGTGACACATAAAATCAGTTACTGAGACAGAAACAACCTAATATATCATTATAATATATCATTATAAGATGAACCAATTCTCAGGAAATGGAACCTAGCTAATGGATATCCTCTTTTTCTTGGGCTTTTTCCTCCCACGTACTCAACCTTTAGGAAAAGGAGGGTATTAACAAAAACACAACAAACCAGTGGATGGTTTTAACAAAAAGAGTTTTATTCTTTCCTAGTTTAGGAAGCTAGAAGTCTTAATTCAGGGTGCTGGTTCCAGGGTAAGGATCTTATTTCACAGCTCTGGGGGGCAGCCCCTGTCTTCTTTCCACATCTGTGAATCTGGTGTTTCTTGGTGATCTCCATGTGTTATCAATCCTTCCCTGGGTCTAGAAGGTGATCTCCATGTGACATCAATCCTTCCCTGGGTCTAGAAGGTTCTCAGTGCAGGGACTCCAGGTTGAAGGATGCATTCCAGTGCTAGCTCTTCTTTCTTGGTGGAACTGTTAGGAGTTAGTTAACTACTGAATAATTCTATGCAAATGCACAGAGAAGGAGAGTCAAGAGTGAAGAGAAAATCATAAAGTGCTTTATCGTTTCTGCTGAAATCTTGCCAAACAAGCTATCCTTATCTAGTCAAAGCCAGGAAACATACATGTTGCCTTATAAGGAAGGTTCTATCACCTTAAAATGCTGACAAGTGCAGTATTACCTTTCAAGTAAGTTAATTAGCATCCAAGAGTGTGGAGACCTAGCACACAATCTGTGAAATCAATAACTCTTGGTGCTGATGTCACTAAACTGAGTGGGAACTTTCAGCAACATCCTTCCATTAGCCCAATCACCATTCCCTTGTGCTGCATAAACCCTGCTCCATGAAGAAGTGGAAAAGTTATATAAGAACCTAACCCCTCCATAACTCATTGTCCTCTCAATTCCCTTTCCTTTTCATGGAGAGTGACCCATTCTTCCTTCTGGAACGTTTATTTGCTAATAATCTGCCTTTACTTTTGCTTTTTTGAAACTGAGAATTGGTTGACTTTCTAGACAAGAGTGAACTCTTGCCTCCTTGCCTTCTTTCTCAGTAAGTCAGATATCCTGGACTTTGGTGGCCACTAAAGTTTTCAGATCCCTAGTCACACTACACTTATTGCACACTGAGCAACGACTCTTTTATGAGTCTCCTAAAACTGCTGTGAACTCTCTGGTGCCAGCTTGGTTCTCTGACCAAGCAAGGGAGACCAAAGCCAGGGCACCCAGTGCACAGTAACATTTTGGTGCTGTAACCTGGGGGCTCAAATAGTATGTGTGATCTGTGTTGACTCTGGTAAATGAAGCCCTCTCTGCTCAGCTCTCTCTCCTTTCATTTTTTACAAGATAAAAGGTGATGTCGGCTACCCTTCAAGGAATTTCCCCTTACACCAGAGACCTGAGTAAGAGTGTTGCAACCCACTCTGATTCTTCCTCATTAGCATAAGAAACAGGACCTGATTCTAATTAACATAATCCAATCCTGCTTCATTAACACACATTTTAAAAAATACCAAAAACCTCTACCACCCAGTTCAGACTCACGGTGACCCCTTTATTAGATTTCCGAGTCTACAGATCTTTAATAGAAAAGGAAACTGTCTGTCTTTCTCCCTTAGAGCAGTTTGTGTATTTGAACCAATGACCTTTTGGTTAGCAGCCTGATACATAATGCACTATGTCACCAGGGTTCCTTCATTAACACATGTTGTTGTTGTTAAGTGCTGTTGAGTCATAGGCAACTCAAAGCGACCCTATGAACGAAAGTCCTCAACACTTGTGTGACTTTTATCCTTTCTCCAGGTTCACAGGGTTACCAGAGGCAAGCTATTACCAAAGTGGATGCCGCTCCTGCTTCCAAGCTTGTTTTAGTTGGGGAGCTCCACCAAACACCGTCCACCATAGGTAGCCATTAACGCATTTGATACATCCGTGTCAGTGTTTAGCTTCACAGCAACCACTAGTTACCTCCGTAGTGCAAGTGGCAAGTAGACAGACCAGGACTGTATGACCTAGAAGAATGTTTGACCAAAAACAATGGATAGAGGTCAGAATTTACAACACATTTCAAAATAGAGGATAATTACATCAGATCACAAAATGGAAAACAATCATGGTCATTGTGGTCTAGTCAAGTTGTTACATATTTTAATTAAACATAAGGCACTTCATGGCAGCCACAAAGGCTTGAGTAACAGTGAAAAAAAGTTCCGTATCTGACGTCCTTGGCACCTATAGTTAGTGGTTCACGGCAACACAAAACCCTAAGCATTCCTCAAATAGAAGTTCAACAGCACCAAGCATAGTCCACTGAGTGAGCCAGTGGAGTGGACTAAGCTACTTAAGAAAGATGCCATCATGTTCATGTCAAAACCGCACACACAGCATTTGGAAAGAAACACATGAGGAAGTCAACAGTAACTCTGGTCAGCGAGATAATGGGTAATTTTTATTCTTTATTTAAAAAGTGAATACAAAAAGATTTTGAGTACGACCCCTTGTACTCCTCAATAAAAAGTCAACTCACAAGCACAAGTCCAGTTCCAAAGGAGTGGAGGATTTATGGATGACATGTTACTGTCGATGGTGTTTCCAAAAGGGCTTCTCCATGAGGTGGGCAGTCATTAACTTAACGTCGTTATCTAAGTTGTAGACTTGAAAACTGTACATTCGCTTCACCCTGAACAAGGTTGTTGTTCTTGGGTACCATCGGATCAGAAATGAACCAAATGAAGTGGGTTTCAGAGGCAGTAAATTGCCTGGGAGGAAATTGCCCTCCTTTCTCCTGTGGGGCAGCTAGGGATTAGAACTGTGTTCTTTCAGGATTACAGCACAATTTCTCACCACTAGGATGCCAGAGCTCCCTATAGCTATATGCCAATAGTAGCCAGGAAATTACAGTTGTGGTTTTTTTCTTTTATGTCAGTTAAATTTTTTTATCCACTGATACTTAAAAAAGTACAATGTTTTCCACACAACATCTAAAATGATGTATAGCTCTAGTAGTTCTTGCGAAACTCTGCAGTAGAAACGCTTCAGTCTTCTGAATTTGTATTTTAATGCTGCTGAGGAGAGTCCGGGTTAGGGTCTGGCACAGGGTAAGCTTTCCTATGGCATTTTTGAAGACATAAGTGAATGAATGAGATTTTTCTCATAACAAAGGTGGAGCAACAACTTGAACAAGTAAGAGTCTATAAGCCTTTTTGGGTATTGCATTATGATTTGTGGGCCAATCTATTTTAAATAACTGGTCTATAATTTAGATAGACCAGCATAATCTAAGGCAAGGATGACGAGACTTCATCTTACAAACTTTGCTATGTAGCTAGCCGCAAAACCTTTAGCCATGAACTTTCTGATTTTGGCTTGGAAAGGACTGCTGGAGAGATTCCTGTTGTTGCCATCAGAACTGCTAAAGGAGAGAGGCTTCCTAGGAGGGTGGAGGGTCAGGGAGGACAGCAAGGGTCTCATCAAGATGGACTGACACAGTGATTGCAACAATATCCTGAAGCACAGCAGAGATGGTGAGGGTGGCGAAAATCGGACAAGGCTTGATCTGTTATACACAGAGTTACTGAGATAGGACTCAACTAGACTGCACTTACTAGGATCAATGACTTGGTGCCTACCATCCATCTGTCAAGTTCACTGCATTGTGGTGGGATGCATGTTGCTCTGATACTTGAAGTCATGCCACCAATATGAGCTGGGTCACTCACGAGAAACAGGTTTCCATGGAATTTCTAGATGGAGACAGCCTAGCAAGAAAGGTGTGGCAACCTGCTTCTGAAAAGCAGTCAATAAAAACCATAATATATTTTTATTCAATAAAAACCATAATATATTTTTATTAGCCCCCCCCCCCGAACAAAACAGTGGCTGGTTTTGGGTAACCTTACAATCCCTGCTTCGCTTGAACACACTGTTGCAACCACTCATTGAGGATCTTCCTCTTTCATTTCCTCATTTTTGTTGCCTATATTTCAAACTGTTTCTCTCCACTTTTTCAGACTTTACTGAATCAGAAACTTAGTCAAGCAGCCAAGGCAATTATTCAATGTTTAAAGTTTCCTAGATGGACCCTGCATTTGGAAAGACCATGTGCTATAAACACACAAAGGGATATCTGGGCATGAGAAGAACAGAAAGTCTGGCAGTCACAGTGGTGTGGAATCCTTTAATGCAGGGACACATACAGCTAGCCACAGTGGTTCCTCCATGACATCATCTTATGGGACTTGACAGTGACAGAATTCCTTTCCAGACCAGAAAGACGGTGGTTCTTTGCCTGTACTGCAGAGATCCAATCAGTCAAGAAATCTTCCATTACTATCAGTACGGTATACATTTTTTCCCCCTGAGGAAGCAGAGTAACAATGAGAGCCCATTTGTTTTAAGCACTTCCACTCACATGATAAAATGAAAAACAAGTCCAGAGAAGACTTTTCTGGAGGAAATGTTCATTCTAGAGAAAACCACCCGGTAATGAAACCCATCATCCCCCAGGTGCCAGAGGAATCCTGGAATGCTTGGTGCACGAGCAGTGTTAACTGTGTGTGTCCTGTCTTCTTTGAGTTCTGACTGACACAACTTGATCTATTTCAGGCACCGGAAGAGGACAGATGTTAAGCAACAGTTGAGTACTCCGGTGTTCCCTCTCACAGTGGACAAGAAATGGAATCGGTTTTATTATTAGGCGAAAGCACATTATACTTGACTCACTCTTGATAATTCGACTGGGTGCCAACTGTGAGATGCTATGATGAGGCTGGCTTTACACACAGTTGGGCTGAAGGAAAGACACAAGGACATCAGGATCAAAGCAAAACAAGGGTCATTTCTAGTTACTCAGAGAGTCAGAAAGCAGTTATTGCTTGTGTGTTCCAGGCCCAGTACTGGGTAAAGACGCAAAAGACTGAAACAGAAGTAGTGTTGGTGGGTCCATGGAGACAGCAAGATCTGACGTCTCTGAGACATGCTCCACTTTCCCCATGGAGTAAAAACTAAAGCAGAAATCAGACGATCTGATGTAATGAGAGACAAAAAGGGGACAATGTCACCAGGCAGATTCCCATCCAAATGAGTGCCCAAATAGCCAAGGCCAGGGTATAATAAAGCACGATTTCCAAATGCTGGACACTATTTCAGCTGCCTGCCTCCGCAAACTCTATAAACTTTGATAAATGTCCATAGTTGTAGAGGGGCTTCAGGCCTTTTTTTTCACAGGGTCACTATGAGTTGTGCTCAACTCAAAGGCCAACAATAACAACAACAAAATCCTTAAGTAATGCAAATGGCTTGTGTGCTCAACTGTTAACTAAAAGGTTGGTGGTTCAAGTCTAGCCAGTGGTTACCTGGAATACCTGCTTGTCTACTTGAAATGTTAATCAATTATAATTAATGTTATAAAGCAAAATGTACATGAATGACTGAATGGAAGAGCAAGATGACTTGTAAACTTTCACAAAGAAACCCAAAAAGCAAAAGCCATTCATTGAAAGTGCTGTGGACACACATGGGGTCAGTGTGACCTGGAATTGACTCAACAGTAATTGATAATTCAATTACAGAATAAGAACATTCAAGGCAATTAAAGTATCAGGAAAGACTATTCTGGGGACACATGAAGGGGGGTTTAATACAAATCCCCACCCATGGATAAAAGAGGTTTTAGACTCTTCTGGAAGGAGTGATGAAGGACTATTATATGAGACAATCCATAACATTTTCTGGAAGCGAATGGGATAAAGTTGCCTGGGTGGAAAACCCTCACAGAAAACCTCAGGCCACCACCAGAGCCACTGTTTCTTCTCTGTGGGGTTCCTTCTGCCCTCCAGCACCATTCCTGTCACATCTAATTTAGGCTGGACATTTTGGCTGGGACCAGGGCTTCTTCAGAACCATCTTACTGTAAAAGATGAAACCACTGT
>NW_006399752.1:45479814-45491483 GCF_000299155.1 Elephantulus edwardii
CCGCCTTTCACTCAAGAAACAGCTGGTGAATTTGAACCATGCCCTGGTGGCCTAGTGGTAAGAAGTTGTGCTGCAAAACCAAGGCACATGGTTCAGACCCACCAGCTGCTCCGAGAGAGAGAGAGAGAGAGAGAGATGGGTAATCTCATCCTATGGGCTTACACAACAGGTTCTGTAATTAATGTTTTAAAACAAAATGTATCTGAATGGTTGACTGAAAACTCAACTTGCTTAGTAAACTTTTCTTCAAATAAGAATGAAAAAAAAAAGTTCCACTACATTACTGTTCACTAAAAGAGTTTTTAAAAATAGTGCTCCTAGCAGCAATGAATGAATGGAAATCCAAAATCTCTGTAAATGTTCATTAAAATTATTAAAATTTAAAAAATTACCAAAAAACCTCCAGTGCTCCTAAAAAAAAATAGTTTTCCTCTCCACCAAATGAAATTGTTTTCATTTGTAAATAACAATACTCTTGCCAGTGTTAGAGCGCAGGCACACACAATACAATTCCTAACGTCCCACTGCTCTTCTGGTGAGCTCCCTGGTCCCTGGCCCCTAGCCTCAGTCTTGGTAAGGTCAGGATCGAGTCTACGGTCCTTTCCCCAAACATCACATTTCTATATCATCTGCAGATGTGTGCCAGCCTGCCCAGGACCTGGGCATTAGTGTGTCTTATCCCTTTATGAGTCCCTTAGTGCCCGTGGGTCATGAGACTCGAAGTTTCACTTTCCATGCTTAAAAGCCATCCTGTCCCCAGACCTTTGGGAGCCATCCAAAATCCACATGAACATCCCATCAAAACCCAAGAGGCGCATTTTTCCTTCTATGACACCATGTTAAGTGTATACTATAGAGTATGATACATTCTTAATTACTGTCCTGGATTTCCTCTGAACTTGTCACTTTCCACTGTTTCCAATTAGTGGGTCTGACTTAATTTCCTCTAAGAAAACCTGTAGCCTCTCATACGTTCATGCTTTTCTGGTTCATTTCTCTTTTATGAAATATCTTTAATAGCTCTTTGGCCTACAGATGTGAGGCAACCAGAGGCAAAAGATCGTGAGTGGGGTCAACATCTTGTACACCTCATCTGAAAACCATAATCACCCATGATCAAACAGGAAGCTATTTTACATTTTAATGACATGCGGGGTTTTATGCTGTAGCTCTCTGGTGTTTTTTTATTAAAAACAACAACAAAACTCAACAAAACCAAACTATTAGATCAGTTGGTTCTCCTTTATGAAAGAGATAAGAAAAACCCCCACCTTTAAACTATTAGTTTAAAGTAACTGTTGTTTAGTTGCTGTCAAGCCAATCCTGGCTCCCGGTGACCCTATGTGCACAGAATAGAGTAGAAACGCACCATGGGGTTTTGAAGGCCACGGGCTTTCAGAATTAGATCACCGAAATGGTCTTTCCAGATATCTCAGAGTGAACCACTAACCTCGGAGCCAGTAGTCTAATGAGTAACTCGACAAAATTTCTTGGTGTTGAGGTGGAACCCACTCAGAGCTGACCCTCCACTGGGTTCTGGAGCCTGTAAACCACACAGGACAAGACTGTCCCTGGAGACTGTTCCAAAGAGCCCCGAGTGGATTTGAATTTCTGTACAGATTATGCTACCACAGCTCCAGGGAATAGTTTTGTTTATGTAAAGGCTGTAAGGAGAGAGAGAGAGAGAGCAGATGGCCCAGTGGACAGAAAGTGAGGCTACCAAGCCAAAGGTGGGTGACTCTAATCCACGGCCCTCAGGCCTGTCTCTAATTGTTTTTAGTCAAACATTCTTCTAGGTCGTATAGCCCTGGTGTGTCCACTTGCTGTACAGAGGTAACTCGTGGTTGCTGTCAAGCTGAACACTGTGACACTAATGTGTCAAATGCAAGACTGGTTACCCATGGTGGACAGTGTGTGGTGGAGCTTCCCGATTAAAACAAGCTTGGAAGCAGGAGGGGCATCCACTTCCGAAATAGCTTGCCTCTGGAAACCCTATGAACCTGGAGAGAGGACGAAAGCTGTACAAGTGTACAGGTCTTTCATTCACAGGATCGCTATGAGTTGCCTACGACTCGAAGGCACTTAACAACAACAACAAAGGCTGTAAAGCCAAAGGCCAATAAGGTCCAGTTAGGAAGTCAAACAACAGAGGGAGGGTGGAGAGGAATGACAGGTGACAGTTTAGGGCGGTGGATGGACCAGAGGGTGCAATGAACCCCGTGGCCTGAATGAGTGCGTGTGGCTCCTCTCCAGCGAGTAGTGTTTGCCGTGGAGGAATGTGGGTTGCCGTGTGGTTCAGCTCACAGGCACCTGAGGAAAGAGCAGAACTCCCATGGCGTTTCCAAAGTGGCCGATCCTTACAGAGGAGGCCGCTTCACCTTTCGCCCCCAGAGCAGTTGGTAGGATCAAAACATCAACCTTTGAATAACACTGCTATGAACATTGATGATTCATTTTATAAAACACATTATATGGAAATGATTGTATGAAACATAGTGTCAATGAAGGAAAGTGTCGGGGAAATCTGCATATTAAAAAACATTTTAAATCAAAACCAAAAAAATTTAATCCATAGTTTAATACATAGTTTTTCCAAAGGTGTCTTTGGAAGTAGTTTCCTGGCTAGTTAGAAAATAAAGAATGGTCCTTTGCCCCCTTTTTCTTAGAATGTCTGACAATAGTGTTTTGTTCTCATGTAAAATCGTATTCTCATTCTGCATACAGGCAGGTGTGATTCTTAATTTAAAACAATCCGCAGAGTTCCAAGTGTGATTTTCACTTACCATGTAGTCATTGTTGTGGTGTGCCATACTAATTAGAGGGCTCTTAATTTTAGGGGTGAAATGTGCCATTGTACTTGCAGAAACTATTTTAATCAAAGACTTGGACATTATAATGTACTTGATTTTAACTATATTTTTAATGGTCACAAGTATCTATCACATGTATTATATATAATAGGCATTGGTTGCATTGAACTTTTTTCATTCTTTGAACCCTTTAATATTAAAAAATAAGTAAGCAGTGAAATAATTATATAGAAAAAAAACAAAACAAAAAAACATCAACCTTTCTGTTAGCACCTGAATTCCTTATTATTTTTTTATACTGGTTTATTTACTAAGTTGGTACACATAATTTTTCACACCGGATCTTTGCCATTTCCTTCACCTCCCACCTCCTCAGCCTTCTGCTCCCCCCTCCTCCCTTTGATCCTTCTACTCTTTCTACAATAATGATTCTATATAATATTTGACCTTGTGGGACTGAGTTAGTTCATTCAACATAATGCTCTCTAGTCCCTCCCAAGTTAGGTAGTAATTTACAAAATTACAAAAGCTCCTGTATGCTCCTGTGTAGTATTCCATCATGTGAATGTACCAAAATTTATCAATCAATTTGACTGTGGTTGGACATTTGGGTTGTTTTCATGTTCTTACCCTGAGTACCTGAATTCTTTAACTCTGCTACTGAGGTTCCTTAATGTGGGGCCACCATAGCCAGATTTTCCAGGAGAGAACAGACATTCAGAGTTGATGTTAAAATCTTCTTTCCAGAAGCTTATAATGCAAATTTACTTGGATTTTCAACAGTCCACAGCGGTGAACTGATGCTGGCTGACGTAGGCTCAGGGAAGCCGACTCTGCATATTTCTTCTCCCCTTCACCTTCCACTTTTCACTGACTTCACACTGGTACCTATAACCGGCCACTCTGGGAGCATTTACACTGCAGGAATTGGCAAACACGAAGCTGGCTGATAAACACCAGCACATCACACTCTCTGTGGACCACGTAAGTCTGTTGCCTTTGGCACAAGGTTTGTCACTGGCAGCTTCTGATTTAGACACTTAATAAAAAGTAGTGTTACATATCCATGAATAAATTGTCTATATTTACAAAACAATATTTACCACCAAGAGTACACAGGGCACAGAAACCACACGACAGTTGGTGGGCCTAGAATCAGAGGAAGGCTATAAGGACCTGAGAAGGCAGAGATAAAAACACAGGGAGGAAGCTGTGAACAAAGTGGATGATGTGACGAGAGATAGACACAAGTTCTTGCAGAATCTGGCACCAAGCGCAGCCTGGACAAATATATGCACCCCTTCTGCGAGTGATGTCTTTTAGCTCTCAACTGTTTTTCATTTTAAATCTAATTTATCTACTTTTTAAATTGTGTTGCTTGTGCTTTCAATGGTTTGTCTGGAAAAAAGAAATATCTAATCCAAGATCATAAAATTCATCTTTATGGGTTTTGTCCTATGAGTTTTGTAGCTTTTTCTTTTCCATTTAGGTCTCTCATTTTGAGCTAACTTGTGTGCAAAGTATACACTTCCAGCTGTCCCAGAACCATATACAGAAGACTACTCTACTCACTGAATTGTCTTGACACCTTTGCCAAAGATCAGTTGACTATAAATGTGACTGTCTGATCAGGAGATGTGATCCCTGATTGCAAGCTTTCACTGGGATAGTCTGCAGTCAGCGATCTCTCCAAATGAGTGAGGAGCAATGAAATCAGTTCAAAGACTAAGGTGTGGCTGATTCAGACATCATGTTTTCAATCACTTGTTATGCATCTGAGAGCTGGAAAGTAAATATGAGAAAAGAAGGAATGATGCCTTTGAATTGTGACGTTGGACATGAGTACTGAATATCCTATGGACTGTCAAATGAACAAAAAGATATGCCTTGTAGAAGGTGCAGATAGAGAGCTCGTTGGAGGCAAACATGATAAAGTTTCATCCAAGGAGTGGCTAGTCCTTGGAGAGGGACATCACTCTTGGAGAGTCAGCAAAAGAGAGGAAGAGCCTCAATGAGATGTACTGATAGAGTGACTGCAGCCACTGGGCTCAGGTATGTGCGAGATCACAGGACAGGACAGGATTCAGATCTGGTGTTCACAGGGTCTCTATGAGTCACACTCAACCTGATGGCACCTAGGAACAAGAACAACATAAATGGGAGGTTTCATTTCCAGGCTTCCAATTCTAGTCCAGTGATCTAAATGTCTGTCCTTCTGCTTGTCTTGGTTATTGTAGCTTTTTAGTGAATTTTGAAATCAGAAACGTGAGCCCTCTTGCTTGTTCTTTTTCCAAGACTTGCTGTACTTGTTTTAAGATAGACTGCTCATTCTTCTGGCCATCCGTAGAACATTCTTTGCGAACACCATCATTCAAATGCTTCAGTTCTCCTTCCGTCTTCCTCATTCATTGTGCAGCTTTCACATGCATATTGTTGTTCTTGTTGTTATGAGTCACCTGTGACTCATAGCGACCCTGTGTACAACAGCCCTATCTTCTGCTCTATCCTGTGCCAATATTATTGTCTCTGACACACCTCCCTTCATTACCCCAGTCACTGAATCAATCCATCTCCTCAAGGGTCTTCCTTTCTTGCATTGTCCTTCCACCCTCCCAAGCATAATGTCCCTCTCCAAGGACTGGTCCTTGCCTCCAAGGAGCAGCCTGACTTCACCCTCTCTAGGATGAACCTGTTTGTTCTCCTAGCAGTCCATCGTATATTCTATACTCTTCTCCAGAACCACAGCTCAAAGGCATCAATTCTCCTTCTATCATCCCTACTCATTGTTCAGCTTTCTGATGCATAGCAAGTAATTGCAAAGACCATGGCCTGAATCAGGTGCACCTTAATCTCCAGAGTGACATTGTTGCTCTTCAGTACTTTGGAGAGATCTCTGACAGCAGACTTTCAGGCAAGTGAAAATACCATGAGTTGAATCAGGAATGCCTCTGTACAGAAAATAACAACCCTATTCACTAAGGCAGATTTTATTATTTTATCTTTTTTATGTTTATGTCTAATCCATACAGAGGACTGTAATGTTTGATCTTCATTGGTAAGTCCTTCAAGTTGTCTATGCTTTTCAGCATGAACAGTTTTGTACTAGTTGCATATCAGAGGTTGTTAATAAATAAGTCTTCCTCTGATCCTAATGCTGATCTTCTACCTCCTGTCTCGCTTCTTGGATTATTTATTTAGCATACATATTGGACAAATATGGTGAAGGATACCACCCTGGTACATACCTTTTCTAATTCTAAAACATGCAGTATTCACTTTAATAAAAGTTATATAAGTGACAAAATCCAGAATACTGAATTTCAAAACAACTATGAGATATCATCTCACCCCAGTAAGAATAGCAAAATTTAACAGAACAATAAACATCAAATGCTGGCGAGGTTGCTAAGAAATGGGAAACCTTATTCACTGTTGGTGGGAGTGTAAAATGGTGCAACCACTATGGAAGGCTGTATGGTGCATTCTCAAAAAGTTGCAAATAGAAATACCTTTTGACTTAGCAATTCCAATACTGAGAATTTACCCCAAAGAAACCATAACCGCCACCCAAGCAGATATATACACACTCATGTTTATTGTGGCTCTGTTCACAATAGCAAAGAGCTGGAAACAAACTAAGTGCCCATCAACAAACGAATGGATAGAGAAGCTCTGGTATATTCACACAATAGACTACTATGCTGCATTGAAAAATAAGGAACTCATGAAATATTATACAAAATGGGTGACCCTGGAGGACATTATGCTGAGTGAAATATCTTAGTCACAAAAGGACAAATACTGCATAGTGCTACTGTTGTAAAACAGTACTGACATCGGGGTTGAGGGAAGACTGAGAAAAAGGAGATCAATAATGTATACTGCATTGAAACAGATGAGGGAGAGAACTGTTTAAAAGCGATATATGATTAGGTATTATTGTCATGACAGGAGTCCAGAATTAAGGCTTCACAGTGGAGTGGACTTGGGGGGAGGGATTATATAACAATGAAAGAGTTTTTCTTTTACTTTTTAAAGAAAAGAGCAAATTGACGGGGTGGGGATGAGCACGAAGAAAAGTGCAACAATGAATGAAGGGAAACTCTAAGTCTCTGCAAAGTTCCATTAAAATTAATTTAAAAAGAACTGAATTTATGCGTCCTCAAGCGCACAATGAATGTCACTATTTAGGGTGTTTTTTAATAGGTTTGGAAAGATTCCTAATGGCTTAACTATGTGTTGTGCTGCTAGCCATAAGGTCAGAGCTTCAAAGGCACAAGTTTCTCCATATAACAATCTTCTTCCAGACAGATATACAGACCTTGGAACTGGACGGAACATGCTGTAGGTTGGAACTGGCTTGATGGAAGAAGGCTTGGTGTTCTAGGGGGTCAGAAGGTTTGGTGGGTTGATGTGGATTATGCCCCCACTAGGTAAAAAATTCTATAACATAAGAGAAAAACCAGCCTAAATACAGATATCAGGATAGCAAGAAACACTCAGCCACTAAAAAGAAGAGCTCTGCACCATGCACATTCTCCAATCATTACGTGATAAATTTAGAAATACATTCAAAGTATAATTATATAGCCAGCCACACAAAACCATTATAAAAAGCCGTCTTTTGAATAACACGTGAGATGAGTTTAAGGGCTAAACAAACAAAAATGAATGAGAATATTTATCTCAACCAGTGGGGGAAATCTGCATTTAGGAAAAAATACAAGGAAAAACCCTGCCTGTCAAAATGACTGTATTCTGCTTTATTGAAATAATAAATCAAAGAGAGAGAGAGATCAGTATCTATCTGTATCTGTATTTGGATGCGTATCTGTTGTTCATAGGGAGCTATGCGTGGAAGTCGACTTGATGGATGACACCTAACAGCATAGCACATGTGTACCAGGACCCCTGGCGGCACAGTGTATAACATGCTGGGCTTCTAACTAAAAGGTTAGTGGTTCAAATCCACCAGTTGCTCCACTACAGAAAGATGGCTGTCTCCTACCTCAAAGATTTATAGTCTCACAAAGTTTATGGAGGGTGTTGAGTCAACCAGACAGCAGTGGATTTGGATAGTTTAGTTCAGTTCAGTTTTATTCATTCAACAAAAAGCTCTTCAAGCGTACCCAGTGGGTAGGGGAAAGATCTAGTTATCTACTCCCATAATTAGACAACCAGTGGACAAGTCTACTCAGTCCCTTGGGTTGTGACGAGTTGAAGTCAACTCAATGGCCTCTGAAAACAACAACACGTGTATCCTATCTCACTGCCATCCAATAGATTTCAACTCATAGTAATGCTGTCAATCTTTCCAGAAACAGACTACAGACTCCGTCATCTTTCTTCAGAGTATCTGATGGGTTTGCACTGACAGTCTTTTAGTTAACAGTGAAATGCTTTAACCACTACACTACCAGAGTTCTTTAACACGTTGCTGCACACTTTTAAGTTGACGACCGTGCTTAAAAACGCATCAATTAACAAATAAATGCATTAGTATATTTCGTACGAATGATGTTCCTTTTTTTATTAAAATGTGTGGGACGGCTATAGCCGTCATTTGCGGCAATTTGTTAACAAATGTGTTGGTGTTGTTGAGAACTACTGAGTTGGAACTGACCCACAGCTGACCTTCCAGTGAGTTCTCAATGACAGTAAATCGTATGGAAGGATACTGCCCATCTTTCTCCTGGGGAGGAGCTGGTGAATTCAAACTGTTCACCTCTGCATTGACAGTGCAACTTATTACCACTAGAGCGCATAGTAAATGCATTATCATCAAGTCAGAACTGACTCACAGTTGATCCATCAGTGAGCTTTAGGGCTGTAAATTGCTCTGATGAAGACTGCTGATATTTCACCCAAGAAGCCACTGATGGATTTGAACCCCCAGAGAAAGTCCACCTTCAAGATGGTAGCACAACTTCTTACTGAATAGGCCACCAGTGTGCCACACGTATGGATGCATGCATGTGTGTATGTAAAACAGGCAAGTATTTGTGTGTGCCTATGTATATACCTATATGTAATGTATGTATCTCTATCCACTGTGTATGCCTTCAATATTGATCGAAGCTCAACATCAAGAAAACAAAGATTCTCACCACTGGACCAATTAGGAGTATCATGATAGATGGTGACGAGATTGGGTTTGTAACAGCTTTTGTTTGCTTAGCTCTACAATCGACAATCTTGGTACCAGATACCAGGAAATTAAAAAAATTAATTGCATTGGGAAAGTCTGTTATCAGGGACATCTCCAGAGTACTCAAGAGCAACGATGTCAGTCTGGAGACCAAGGTGTACCTGATTCAGGCCATGGTCTTTGCAATTACTTGCTATGCATCAGAAAGCTGGACAATGAGTAGGGAGGATAGAAGGAGAATTGATGCCTTTGAGCTGTGGTGTTGGAGAAGAGTATTGAATATACCACAGACTGCTAAGAGAACAAACAGGTTCGTCCTAGAGAGGGTGAAACTAGGCTGCTCCTTGGAGGCAAGGATTCTGAAGCTTCTTCATCTTACACACTCTGGACATGTTGCAATGCGGGACTAGTCCTTGGAGAGGGACATTATGCTTGGAGGGTGGAGGGGCAGTGCAGGAGAGGAAGACCCTTGATGAGATGGATTGACCCAGTGGCTGGAGTAATGGTGGTAGGTGTGTTGGAGATAATAAGGTTGGCTCAGTATAGAGCAGGTTCTAGAGCTGTTGTACAATGAGTCGCTATGAGTTATGAGTGACTCAATGGCACATAACAACAACAACAACAATGTATATATCTCTATACACTGTGTGTGTATATATATAATATAAATATATATGCACATATATATACTATGTGCATATATGTATGATACACTCATATATGTATCATGTGTATGTATATATACTATATTTATGTGTCCTCAAGTCGGAATAGACTCAGAGCTGACCTCTACTGGGTTTTAAGATGTTGTAAATCACACAGGAAGAGACTGTTGATCTTTCTTCTGAGAAGCAGCTGCTTAATTTGAATTGTCTACCTCTGGGTTGACACCCCAACTCCTTACTCACTAGGCCACCAGAACTCTACACATATTTGAGTTATGACTTTGGAAAGGCACCTTGGCCGTGAACCAGCCCTAAGATTCCACAGATGACCCCTTGAACTTGGAAGACAGTTTGAAATCCACTTTCGTGATGTATCTGGAGATCAATGCAACTGTGATCTGTACCAGATGATTCATACAAAGGAAGGCTCAAGGCACAGAGATAACCTCGGGGCCAAGAGCTGACAGGCAGGCGCAGGCTGTGACTTCCTGTAGCCAGGCATCTTCAAGTTAAAGATGTAAGTCTTGGGCTTGTTGCCTCCTTCTCTAGCTGTCGTGATGAGAGGAGAGATATGGTGTGGTCTGTGTTTAACCGATGGTAAAAACAACTACAAAAATGTCAGTTTTCTCTTGTCATTGTTAGCTGCTGTCAACAACTCTGTACTTGTAGTGATGCCACATAAAATGGAATGAAAATGCTGCCTGGTTGTCTGCCATCCTCATGGGGAAGTTAAGGATCACACTATTGGTGTCCACAGGGATTTCACTGGCTGGTTTTCAGAAGGAGGCAGCCAGGCCTTTCTTCCTACTTCCTATTAGTCTGAAAGCACTACCAAAACCTGTTTCAGTGGCAGATGAGAAGTGGCTGCGTGCGAGGTCTACTAACCTGGAACCAAACCCAAGTCTCTTGTGTACAAGAGAAGAATTCTACCAGTGATCTGTCACTTCCTCCATAAATTTAATTACATACATGGTAAAAAAATAAAATCTAACCCCCAAATCGAGCAACCTGAAGACGGCTGGGAAACTCTTCTACCTGAACAGAAATACACAGAACTGTGTACGTTGTTGTCAAGTACCATCGCGTGCGAACGGACTCATGGCTGACTGTCCAGCAGGTTTTCAAAGGCAGTAAGTCACGTGGGAGGAGACTGCCTATCCTTCTTCCACACAGTTGCTGGTGGATTCGAACCATATGCCTTCAGGTTGGCAGTGCAGCTCCTTGCCACTAGGCCACCAGAACTCTCTAGTGTATGTTTGTGTATAGGAAATAATATAAAAGGAAGGGGGGCTCTCAAACATCTAAGATGCTATGGATCATGACAACTGTGTGTAGCAGTTAAGAATGAGTCAAAAGAGCTTGGAGAATGCAAGTGTCCCTGGTCCTTTTAGAAGTGCCCTGAAAGAGCTCATGTGAGAAGTTCACTTTCGGAGGCAATCAAGTGTCCTGTACAAACAAGGACTGAAGTGACCTGTAAAAGCAAGACCAAGAAGAGCTGAGAGCGCTGTGTCCTAGACGCTCACAGATGATCAAAGCATCAGCTGGGGCAGTCGGAGTCTTGACACGGCCAGCACACTGACCTTTACAAGAATGCCCGCACAGCGCACAGGGCTATTCTCTCCAAGGCACAATCCCCCCTGCTCCCTACTATAGGTCCAAAGTACATTCTTTTACATTCTCACCAACAGAAGGGTTTCCCTTCCATGGAGGGGTGATCAAGGAAATGGGAAGGATACGGGTGAAAAGACAGGGTAATGATGGGCAACGTCAAATGGTGATTAGTTTTATAAAACATAATGCATCCATCAACAAATGATGGACAGAGAAGCTGTGGTATATTCACACAATGGAATACTATGCTGCATTGAAAAACAAGGAACTCATGCAATATTATTCAAAATTGGTGACTCTGGAGGACATTATGCTGAGTGAAGTATCTCAGTCATGAAAGGACAAATACTGCATGGTGCCACTGTTGTAAAACAGGACTGACATCGGGGTTGGGGGAAGACTGAGAAAGATGGGTTCAATAATGTATACTGCATT
>NW_006399752.1:45493724-45580800 GCF_000299155.1 Elephantulus edwardii
ATATATTTAAAAAAAGAGGAAGACTCCCAGTGAAAGTGACTGACACAGGGGTTACAACAATGGTCTCTAACAGACCCACTACCGTGAGGATGGCTCGGGACCAGGCAGCATCACATTCTGTTACACAAGGGGTTGGGTCAGACTGACTTGATAGCATCAACAAACTCTATACGTAAGGCTTCTAAAGGCAGCACTCTGGCCAAAGGAAGCTGCAGTGGGGGTGCTTAAGGGACAGCCTTCTGAAAATGGGGCAAGTCAGAAAAACGAAAATGAAAGCGGCAAACGACACACACACACACACACACACACACACACGCACGCACGCGCACACACACACACACAGGACAAGCACAGGGAAAGGATTGTCTAGTTTATTTAACAAAACACAAAGGAGGCACAAGTTAGTTTATTCTAAGAAGATGAATTTTAATAAAAAAATTGAAATGAATGGAGATTCCTCTGATATTGCTAATGGCAGCCCTGGCTGGACCTCGTCTCCCAGATCTGAGCTCTTGTAGTCTAGTGGTAAGGAGTTGCACTGCCAACCCAAAGACAGGAAGTTCAAATCCACCAGCTGTTCTGAGGGAGAAAGATGGGCAATCTCCTCTCATGTGACTTTCAGTCTCTGAAAGCCCACTGAAGGTCACCTATAAGTCAGTTACAACAACAACAAAAGGTAAGGGTATTATTTCCCATGTACACAGGCAGGATCATCCGTGTATAGAAATCATTTGACGCCTCTCAATTCAAAGCCACCAGCAGCTCTGTGGAAGGAAGATAAGAACTCTCTTCTACGATTTGCACTTGCAGAAAACCCGCTGGAGGGTCAGCTGTGAATTGGTCCTTACTTAAAGGCAATGAATGAGAAAGTGAATGAGTAATAGTGATCATCACACTCGCACTGCCCCTTTCTCTCCTTCTTTCAAAGAAGGATTCCTGTTTCCTTTCAGATCAGAGAGGAAAGAAAGAGGAAAGAATTTGAAGAGGTTCAACCAATCAATATGATAGGAGAGAGGGAGAGTAAAGGAGAGAAGGGATGAGGAGAGATAGAAAGATGAAGGGTTTCTGGCTGAGGGTTCAGGAAGGTTTCTGTGGTTTTGTGTTAAGAGGCTCCAGAACTGCTTTGAGATGTGAGAGAAATGAAGGCAGAGAAAATAAACTTCAAGCCATAAACTAGAGAGCCTTTAAGGCTGCATATGCAAGCAAAACCTGAATTGACTTTTTCATTACTTTGAGGTAATGGACCATGCTTCTTTGAAAGTAACACTGCCATTAGACAGGGCCCCAAGGAACCCAAGATCTACACGGGTTACATTCTTGCTGGATCTATACGCTTTTCACAGGCAAAGACATGGAGGAGGGGTAGAGGGGATAGCATTTAGGATAAAAGAAGAAACCATGCTATTTCATATACAGAAATATCTAATGAAACAGACTGAGATTACACACGAGTGGGCTGGGATGCTGGCCAGTGACAGTGAGTGTGGATTTCTAGAATACAACTCTGACTTTAAGATGCTGGCATTTTCCTGGTAGGAAGAACAGAACTGAGCAAATCCACATTTCTTAGAATGAATGAAATTTTTTAAATTTTATTTTATTATTTTTTTGTGAGTGTACCGTCAAATCGGATCTGACTGGTACAGGAGGAGATTGTCCCTCCTTCCCTGGCAGAGCATCTGGTGGATTCGAACCATGCACCTCTGGGATTGTAGCTGCAGCTCCTTACCACTAGGCCACCAGAGCTCCCCAGAATGAATGGAATTTTTAAGCTGGATCCCAAAAGAGATGGCCTCCATACCTACTTTGACCAAATCTAAACTCTTTATCAACAACTCTTTCAGCTGCCTCTTTCTCCACAATCATATATTAATAGCTCCTTAGCTACGACCTGCAAACACATCCAGTATTGTTCATAGAAAACAACATGTTAAGATTATTTAAAAATTACCTCTATGACTGTAAGTAGAGTTGTTGGCAAAGTAGTGAATCAAAATCTAGTGTTCTTATGGGATCTTTGCTGAGAATGTTTTCTATGCATACAAATAATAGAAGAAACCAAAGGAAAAGAATGAAGTATACAAGCGCATAGCCATTAAAACAGTTCTATTATTGTTATGGATGCATGTCATTGAGTCACCTGCACCTTATAGTGACCCTCTATATAATATCTCTTTACTCTTCCCTATCCTGAGCCAATCTCACTGGCTCTGACACAACATTACCCCAGTTACCATGTCAGTCCATCTCATCGAAGGCCTTCATCTCCCATGCTGTCCCTCCACCCTTCCAAGCATGATGTCCTTCTCTAAGAACCAATCCCTCCTGGACAGGTATGTGAGATGGAGCTTCAAAAATCCTTGCCTCCAAGAAGCAGTTTAGTTTAACCCTCTCCTAGACAGACCTGCTAGTTTTCTTGGCAGTTCATGGTGTGTTCAATACTCTTGTCCAGCACTAGAGCCCAAAGGCATCAATTCTTTTTCTGTCATCCTTGGTCACTGTCCAGCTCTCTGTTGCATAGCAAGTAATTGCGAAGACCATGGCCTCTATTAGGGGCACTTTAGTCTCTAGACTGACATCATTGCTTCTCAGCATTCTGGAGAGGTCTCTGGCTGCAAATTTTCACAGTGCAATTAGTCTTTTGATTTCCTGACTGCTGGTACCAAGAATGTTGATTGTGGAAACAAGAAAAATGAAATTATTAACAACCTCAGTCTCTTCTCCATCTTTCATGATGCTGCCAGTTGGCCCAGTGGTGAAAATCTTTATCTTCCTGATACTGAGCTTCAATCCGTTTTGAAGCCTATAGTCCTTGACCTTCTGCAGCAAGTGCGGCAGGTCCTCCTCAATTTTGGCAAGCAAGGTTGTGTCATCTGCATAATGCAGATTGTTGATGAGTCTTCCTCCACTCCTGATGCCACATTCTTCCTCTTAAAGCCCAGCCACCCAAATGATCTGTCCCACATATAGACTGAAAAGGTACAAACAGAGGACTTGTACACCAATGTTCACAGCAGCATTATTCACCATCGCAAGAACACGAAAACAGCCCAGATGTCCAACCACAGTCAATGGACTGAGAAATTATTGTACATTCACACAATGGAATACTATACAGCACACAGGAGTAATGATTTTATAAATTACTACCTAGCTTGGGAGGGAATGGAGAACATTTTGCTGAGTGAACTATCTCAGTACCATAAGGACAAACACTGCATAAAACCATTATTGAAGAATGAGAATGAGGATCCAAGGGGGA
Source organism: Elephantulus edwardii (assembly GCF_000299155.1). Classification (NCBI taxonomy): domain Eukaryota; kingdom Metazoa; phylum Chordata; class Mammalia; order Macroscelidea; family Macroscelididae; genus Elephantulus; species Elephantulus edwardii. The sequence continues at coordinate 45,496,987 of NW_006399752.1, forward strand.
GAAGGGTGGAAGTAGAGGGGTGAGGAGGGGCGGGGGAGGGGGAGTTCATCATAGGGTCGCACATTTGATGGGGGGGTGTGTGTGAAGGAATGGGAAAGATCCAGTGTGAAAAAGAGTGTATTTGAACTTTGTAAATAAACCAGTATTAAAAACACCACCACTACAACAGCATATGGAGACAGGATGCATCCCTGACACACTCTAGGAATAAATAACAAACATTGAACAGATAGTAATAACGCATGGAGACTATGGCACAAACATGACCACAGGCACAATGTGAAGAACTGACTTGTGTTCCCCCAAACATGTGCTGAAATCTTAACTGCTGTTACCTATAAATGCGACCCTATTTGTGTCACACTCGGTTATATGTAGCTCTAAGAAGCAGAAGGTCTGCAGTTTGAATCCAGCAGCTACTCCAAGGACAAAAGATGGACAGTCTGTTAAAAATAATATTTACTGCAAGCTCTTGTGGCCTAGCGGCAAGAAGCTGCACTGTACTCCCAGAGGTGAGCGGTTCGAATCCACCAGATGCTCTGCTGGAGAAGGAGGCACAATCTCCTCCTGTACCTGTCAGATCCGATTTGACGGTACACACACACACACATTTTAAAAAATGAAAAAATAGCTTTTTTCCACTTTAGCGCTGTCTTGTTCGAGACCTCCGAACCATGAGGGCCAAGTTGGGGGGAAAAGCGAATGCACAGACTGAAGCATAAAAGAAGAAAGATGAGGCAGAGGTCCAAGCAGACGTGAGCCTGCGCACCCGCAGATGTCACAGCGGCAGGAGCAGAGAATGCCACAGGCTGGGGACGCTGATACCAACTGGACTGCGTGCTCCTGTCTAGAACTTCTGACTCAGGATCTAGAACGTCCATCACCATTCGATCGCCATGAACACCTGAGAGGCCCACTTTCCTCCTTCGAAACCAGGCCCTTTTGATCTGTTGCCCTGGACCTATGATATTCTGGGCTAACTCTGCTTAGTTGTGGGTGGATGTCATGTGCACAATAAATCATCTCTTCTGCTGTCTTAGCCAAAGAATAAAATTAAAAAAATTTAAAAACATTTGTTATTGTTGTTGTTAGGTGTTGTCAGGTTGACTATAACGCACAGCCACCTGATGAGTAACAACCGGTCTGAGTTTTACCCTCTCCCGCACCTTCCTAACCAGCTTCCAGGTCCTCGAGCTCAGTGTCACAGTCACTGCGTCAACCCCACTTGTTTAGGGTCCTCCCCTCTTTCTCTTGTCCTCCTCCTCCTCTCCCATCTTGACGCCTCTTTCCACGGACGGGCTCTCCTGCATCATCTGGGCATAACACACCCAGAGTCTGTGCGATGATTATGGCTCTGGGGGGATCACCATGCTTCAGAGTCAACTTGCTGCTGATGGGGGTAGTTTGGCTGGTTTGGAAATATATGTTTTTTTTGATGTTAGTAAGACTGGACCTGAGTAAGGAGAGTCCTAAACATAATTCCGAACTCGGGATGGGTGTGTCAGAGGCGGTGTGGTTGGCGCAGGATAGAGCAGGGTTTAGAGCTGTTGTGCATAGGGTCGCTATGAGTCGGAAACGACTCGATGGCACATAACAACAACAAGAAGAATACAACTAGCACAGAGAGGCACATGGGGGAAGAACACAGCTGTCTGAGATGGATACATCCACTTGCTCACGAATGCCAAGTATTCCTGTCAACCAAGCAGACAAGCAGGACCTCCGCCTAGCGCCACACCCTGAGTTTGGACTTCTGACCCTCTGAACGCTGAGTAAGGAACTTCCCGCTCTTTAAAGGCATTCACTAGTGGTATTTTGTTATGATTACACTAGGTAACTATGACACAGAACTGTAGGGGGGAGGGAAATATAAGTATTTCAAGGAGGGACCATCATGGAGAGGGATATCATGTTTGGGAGGGTGGAGGGACAGCACAAGAGAGGAAGACTCGATGAGATGGATTGATTCAGTGACTGGGGCAATGGGAGTAGGTGTGTTGGAGACAGTGAGGTTGGCACAGGATAGAGCAGGGTTTAAGGCTTTTGTACATAGAGTCGCCATGAGTCACAAGTGACTTGATGGCACGTAACAACAACAATAGCAATATTAAAGCCTAATGAGAGTCCTTTTTAAAAATCTAATTACCACAACATCCTCATGATGGTGTCAAAATTAAGTACCTGGGTGCTAACTGGTTGGTGGTTCAAAGCCACTCAGCCACGCCACCAGAGTAAGAGCTGGTGAGACTTCAGCTCACTCACTCGGGTTGGGCACATTATCAGGGAAGGCCGGTCACTAGAAGAGGACTTCATATTCTGTAGAAGGTCAACAAAAACCAGGGAGACACAGCATTGTGGGTTGACACAGGGCTGTTGACAATGAACTCTGACATACTCACAAATAGGATGAGGATGTAGGCTGGGCAGTGTCTCATTCTATGGTACATATAACGTCTCCGTGAGTGGGAGACTGGAGAGTAACCACAGATCGTCTCTGGTCATTTATCAAACTCTTCAAATCTGTGAGTACCCATTGCTAGCGTGCTGTATGTATGCCCTGTGAAGGAGGCATCACTGCTGTGCTCCAGGGCCCTCACCTGGCTTAATTCTGAGATGCATGCTACACCCATTCTTCACTATCTCATTATCTGACCTTTGCACTTATAACAATAAAAACATCTACTATTCAACTAATTTCATGCATTAACAACTATGATTGGTAAGAATGAATGCCAAGATATGAGAGAAAAGTAATGCAGGTTATAATAGTTAAGGCTATGTGTCAGCTTGCGTGGGTCATGATTCTAATGACGTGGAAGTCAAGGAATAGCAGGGTTTGGCAACTGTGCCATGGTGCCATTTGGAAGCTGTGTACTGATGTCACTATTTTGTGGTCTGAGACAAAGAGATCCTCTATTTTTTACATAACACTGTGTTTTGCATGACTTGGTCTTTAGAATCTAATCATGTTGCTAAGTGGATGTATTTCCAATATCTGTGGTATTCACCTACGGACTGAGAGGATTGCTGTGCTTCCTTGACCCCTTAAAGTTGGGTATGTCCATGCCATTTGGTTTGGTCAATGAAAGGTGAATGAATGTGACCGATATCATTCCCAGGTAGTGATCACAGATTAATAAAGACTGGGATATTAAAGCAATACAGGGGACCAGGCTTTGAGTCCCCACACCTACAGTGAGCTCTGTTGTTGTTGTTGTTGTATACCATAAGTCCTAGGTAAGACGTAAACATTTGCTGTGTGAAGTTACCAAGATTTAGGGGGGTAGCTTGTTAATGGTGCTTTGGCTCACATGATATGCAAATTACCTCAAATCTTCTTTGGACAGAAACTGAGGTCCAAATACACAGATAAACACAGACACACATTCATCTGGCAAAAAGCACATTGGAGAGAAAAGATGCTGGCAGATAATTCACAGGACATTCTGTCAATCTACCTGCCGGGGTAATTTAAGTGTTTCTTGTTTCAAGTCTGATCAGTATCGTGGAGCTGTGTTTCATATTCAGCTCTGACTTAAATCAGAGGTCTCAATTAGATAGCAGCGGAATAAAATCTTCAGTTGCATTTTCTGGGAAAATGATGATTCAGTCCAGGAAAAAGGGTTCCTCTTTTCTCCTCAGGATTCTATTCTGGGTCACGGCTCTGTCTGGCATGAAGCTTGGACAGCCACTGTTAGCATTTTGACCCTTGGGTTGCTCACCACCATTTCTGGGCACATAACGTTAAACTTCAGAGCCAACGGAGGGCTGCCTTTGGGCTGTTCATGAAAAATCAGGCCAGAAGGCCTGAAGATTTACACCACCTCCCCCCCAACACTGCTGCAGGGGGAAGCTTACAGGAACCCGGGGAGGCCTGGCTGGCTGCTAAGAGAAAGGTCTGAAGTTGGAACCCAGCAATGGGCCCCGGGGAGAAAGATGTGGCATTCGGCTCCCAGAAACATAACTTTATGGGGCAGAATTCTGCCCTGTAGAGTCACTTTGTGTTGAAATTCATTAAATAGCTATAGGTTTGATTCAATGATTTTGTTGGATCAGTAATTTAAGTGTTGAACCACAACTAATCTAGCGGTTCTAATCTATCCAGGACAAAGGCCTGGTGATTTGCTCCCATAAAAAAGACTACTCAAATCTGCTTCCACTCAGTCACTTCTGCTCACGGAAATCCTCCATCAGGTCTCTGAGGAGACCGCTTCCTCTGTTTGCTACAGAGCAGCTGATGGGTTCGAGCTGTCAATCTTTCAGCTGACAGCGCAACCGGGGCTCTGCTTCCATCGCCAGGAAAACCCTCTGAATCTCTAAGGTCATTATCAGTCAGAAACTGACTTAATGACACCTCACAACAACGGGAGTGGTCTTTAATCAATTTACAAGTGTGGACGTACAAGTCCTGGACTCCTTGGGCTGGGGTTATCCTGGGGCACGTGCCTGGCATTGTTTTCAAACTTCCACTCAGATCAGGCGCCACTTGTCCACTGTGGGCGCTGCCTTAGTAATATACCTTGTACTGACTTCCTTCTTGTCCCTGGATCACTTCCTCCTCCTACCTGGACACCTTGCACCTCCCAGTAAACTGGCTGCCCTCAAATCCTTAGCCTTGGGTCTGCTTCTCAGGGATCTTAGTCTGAAACAAAGCACCTCTCAACTCCACAGACACACTCATGTCTCACATTTTTCCATTTAAATGTCTGATCTTAAAGATTTATATACATTTGTTGTTGTTGTGTACTGTTGTTGTGTACTGTTGAATCGGATCTGATTGGCACAGGAGGAGACTGCCCCTCCTTCTCCAGCAGAGCTTCTGGTTGATTCAAACCATGCACCTTCAGGATTGCAGTGCAGCTTCTTGCCGCTAGGCCACCAGAGATCCCTAAGATTCATATACATTTTTTATGATTTTCTTGTGTGCTTCTTGTGATTGGCTTCCTAAGAGTGTTTGCAGACTATAGAAGAAAACCATCATCAAGTAATGTGAAAATAAAAAGGCAATATTTAAGTGACTGAGAGTGTGGTCCCTATGTCATTGTTGAGTACTGTTGAGTTGGAATCAACTCATAACTCAACCCTCCAGCTGGTTTTCAGAGGCAGTTAATCACACGGGAGTGTTCATCTTTCTCATTTACAGCAGCTGGTGGATCCGATTTACATGCTATTGAATCGGCAACTCAACTCCTCACCACTAAGCCACCAGAGCGCCCGATAATTGATCTTTTCTTAATCTATGTATCTCTCTCAGGAGAAGCATGGGGAATCTCCTCTCGTGCAGTTCACTGCCTCTGAAAACCAGCTGGAGGGTCACTTATGGGTGGGTTCCTACTTGACACACAACAATCCACACATATACACACACACGTACACACTGGTGGTGACCATGATCTGTACACACTCACACATACATGCTTTGGATGTAAGTCATGCTTTGGTTGTGGTAAGGAGTTGCGCTGCCAAACCAAAGGCAGGGGACCTGTATGCACCAGCTGCTCGACAGGCGGAAGACGAGCAGTCTCCTTTGGTGTGGTAACAGCCTCTGAAAACCCTCCGCAGGGTCAGCGATGACTCAGTCCTGACGCGACAGCCCATAGTAACACATACATCCCATGGCTATCAAGTCAGATCAAATCATAGTTGAACTTCCATGAAGTTTCTGACGTTATAAACTGCACAGGAATAAATTGCTCACCTTTTTCACTAGGAGCCACTGCTGGATTCAAGTCTCTAGAGAGTTTCAATCTTGGGGTGAGCACTGCAATCCCCTATGGACTAAGGCTCCCTGGACCCCAAAATATCCACTACCGTTCAGTCAACATGAACTCATGGTGACCCTCTCCATCACGTTCCAAGGCGGAAAGCAACATTGTCATCTTTATTCTGTGGAGCAGCTGGTGGATTAGAACTGTTAACCTTTGGGTTAGTAAACCAACATGTAATGCACCACACACCAGGGTTGCACAAACACGTAAAGTCAGGAAGCTCTGGTGGCCTAGTCGGTAAAAAGGCGTACAGCCAACCCCAAAGGCAGGTGATTTGAATCCCACCAGCTGCTTTAGGGAGAAAAATGGGCAGTCTCCTTCCATGCAAATTAGAGCCTCTGAAAGCCTGCTAGGGGATTAGCTATGAGTTGATTCTGACTTGATAGTAATGAGGTGGGTTGTATTTTCTCTAATGTACGTCTCATTGCCATCAACTTGGAATTGACCGGTGCCTGACCTTCCACCAGTTCCAACGCCGTCCATTCCTGGAGGCCAATGCCCACCTTTCTCCTGCAGTGGCACTGGAGGATCTGATTTGCCAGAGAGGCGATGCAGTCCTTGGGTTAGCAGTGCAACTCCCTATGGACTGCACACCACCGGAAAAGTCAAAGCAAAACGAAAAAGCAGTCAGAGTAATCTGCAGGTTCTCGGCTGACCTAGCACAAGGCCTTGTGTGGAGGTGCTAACTCAACGCATAAATGGTCCTTATTTGTAAACAGTTTTCTCCTCAAAGACATGAACACAAAGCCCATCTCTTCCTGCAATCTCTGAAGGCAGTTTCCCAGTCCCCCACCATCATCCCAGCTCTTGTGGAGACATTCGACTCCTGGAGAGCTCATCTGAGCCAGATAATGTGCTCCACTGGGTTTTCCCAAGTTCAGTTTTCAATAGTTCCCTAGGCACCTCTAGTTAGATAGACTCAAACCGTAACCTTTTGCCCAAGAGCTGAGGGTTTTAAGCATGTGGACCATGGGAGTGAGTACTCCTGCCACCTAAATCCACTTCTGACTGACACCATGTATGTAAGATAGCATACAACCACCCCACCCCACCGGGTCTCCACGCCTGTGACTGTAGTAAGAGCAGACTGCCTCATAATGCTCCCACCAAGTGGAAGGTGGATTTGAACTGCCCACTTTTCAGCTAATGGCTCAATGCTCAAGTCCACCGGGTCACCAGGGCCAAGGCTTCTCTGATTAACCGAAACACCAATCCCATGATTCTACCCAGAAGGCTGCTCGTCTTCCTCCCGCTGGGTGCCTAGTGGGCTTGAACCGCTGACCTCCCTATTCTCAGCCCAATCACCTAACACTATGTCACCGGGACTTAAGGTGTCCTTGAACCTCTGGGGACTTGGTTAAAATCAAGTCCAGAGGACAGGCCAAAACCAAGCCCAAACCCACTGCTATGCAGTCTATTCCGAAGTGCAGCGATCTTCTATCTGCCATATGAGAACCTAGAGCTTTGTGGAAGCCGCCTGCCTCATTTCTTCCCCCTCCCCCCATCTGTGATGCCACAGGTGGATTCGAACTGCCAACCTGCTGGTTAGCTCGACAGATAGATAGCCCAGTACGCAAAGACCGTATTTTTATCAAGTGCACAGGATGCTGCGGCTCACAGACCACACGCAGAGAGGCAAGGACCACCGCACACACGGGGACAGGGCTGGACACGGAGGGTGTCAGCAGACGCAGGCGGCCGCGGGGACCACTTGGAGGTGGCCGCAGAGTCCCTCCCGCGCGCGCGCAGCCTCCACTTACCGATGGTAGACACGACGGTGCCCACGAAGTAGAAGGCGCCAGTGAAGTCCCAGCGCGGGCGGACGTGGTCCACGCGGATGCCGGCCGCGATGGCCTCCTCATAGAGGCGCAGGAAGGCGCGCAGCTCGTCGCGGCTCAGGTCGTGGCGGCGGCTGAAGTTGGCCAGGCGCTCCTCCCAGCGCTGCCGGGCCTGGCGCTCGTGCGCCCGCTCCAGCGCCGAGAACACGGCGGCGCCGCCCAGCAGGTAGAGCACGATGAGCGCGGCCAGCAGCAGGAAGCGCGCGTTGTCCTCGTTCAGGGCGCCCGGGCCGCCGCCGCCGCTCCGGCCGGCCATGGCGAGGGCACGCGCGCCCGGGCCTCAGGGGCGCTGGGGGCTCCGGACGCGCTCAGCCCGCCCCCGGCTCGCCCATGCCCGCCGGGCGCGCCCCCCGCCGCCAGGCCCCCCCAGCCCACAGCCTCGGCTGCTCCTGCGGCTCCAGCTCCCCACTTCCGCGTCGCCTCTGGGTTTCAAATCCGCTTCGCTGCCCCCGCCCCGCCCGCCGGCCGTGTCCGAACCCGTGGCGCTGGGCGCACTGTCCACTTCTGCTCGACTGCCTTGCACGCCCGCCGCCCGGGTTTAGCGCCGCGGAGGGCCGTGGTGTGTGCTCGGGGTGGTCTCGGCCCAACTTGAATTCTGTCCCCAGGTCATTGTCCGGGAGCTCCCGAGGCCGGTGGGCAAGTCTTGGTCCCTTCAGCCATCGCCTTTCCAGCACCGACTTCAAGAACTCGGGTCTCACGCGGCGGGTTCTGAAGGCGCCTCGCCAGATGATTTCGGGGTTTCCAGCTGCTCGTCTCGGAATCACAGACCCGGCTTCTTGGGCGTAGAGGTCGGAGCAGGTTCTGGACGGGTGAGCGAATCGGGCTCAGATCTCCAGCCCAGCCCGACGTGGTGCAGCATCGGGGCGCACCGGCTGCAGAGAAGAGCCGGGAGAGGTAGGTTGGCATGAGGACCGAGGAAAGTTAGACACACCCCGGGCAGCCTCCTCCTACCAGGGCAGGGGACCCTTGTCTCGGGGTCCTGCCTTCTCGCGTAGACGCGCGCAGCCAGCCAGTCCCCGCTCCGGAGGAGCCCACATCCCGGAGACCGTGACTCCATCGGTCCCTTCTCCCCTCCCAGCCTGGGATGTCACCGAGCTCGCCAGAGTTTCTGGATGAACCCTGTGCTTTGCGCCTCCTGGGAGCTGACCAGGCTGCACCCCCTGGCCCGCTGAGGTCCCTTCCCCTGAGATCCTCCCCCTTCAGGGGCACTGGCGCTGCGCGTTCACCTACCTGGAGCCACCACCCCGCGCTCCTGGGACCCTGTCGCCTGGCCACCAGGGGCGGATGAGCGCGCGGGAAGCGGAGGTGCAAGCTTTGCTGGCCAGCCGCCGCGCTCCCACGCTGCAACAGGTGGAACCGCTCCGCCGCCAACAGCGTCTGCGTCCCATCCCCCGCCCCCGAAGCGCGCGGGGACGCCCCCTCTGCAGGTCCTCGCGGACCGTCGCCAGGATTCGATGCTCCCGCCCCTAGCACGGAGATCCGGGAGTGGGTGCTGAAGGCGCGGGTCGGCGTTTGACAGACCAGCGTGGACCCCTATGGGGCGAGAGAGGGCGCTCCGGCCCTCTAAGCGCTCTGGTCCCCACCCACTGAGCGCGCCGCACTGGACGCTCACTCCTAGAGGATGCGGGAGTGCGGATGGATGTGGGTGCTTGGAATCATCCAACCCGAATTAACCATCTCCAGAGAGGGCTCCTAGGCTCAGGGCTCTCCCACACACCCTGGGCACAAACAGAAGACAAGCAGCCTTGTCTCACGGAGCCAGAGGATTGCAAATACAGATTCCAGTACACCTACCTTCAATCCTGAAGCCATTAGCTCTGATTTCACTCATCGAGCTATCCATCCACTCCCAACAGCCCTCCTACCTGGCCCCCTGATGGCAAGGGCTTTAGAGGATAGGGGATCCAGGCACGTGTATGTCCCCAAGGTGATTCCTGCAATCATTTCTTTTTATCTTATATTTAAGTTCCAAAGCACTTGTACCAACCAACAATGTGAGTTATAACACCTCCTTTGACACTATCATTTGTTATAATTTTCTTGATATTTCATTGTCCTTTTAACTGGATTTATGTATGAGTCATGTGCTTAGTTGGCCAATATGACTTCTTTTATGTCCAGATATTTTATATATAAAACACTAGTTTCTCTTTTATTGTTGTTGTTAGGTGCCATCAAGTCAACTATGACTCACAGCCACTCTGCGGACCACAGGTGTGAACCTTGCCCTGTGCTGTACCATCCTCACCATCTTTGATATACTCACGCCCTTGTTACAGGCACCCTGTCAATCCATCTCGTTCAGGGTCTACCTCTTTCTGGCTGATCCCCTACCTTCCCCAGCATGATGTCTCCTTCCGAGGACTGGTTCCTCCTGAAAACGTGTCCAAAGTAAGTAACAACAAGTTTTAATCCTTGCCTCTCAGGAGCACTTAAAATCATTTTAATTAAAGTTTACAGAGACTTAGGGTTTCCATTCATTCATTGTTGCACTTTTCTCCCTGCCCAACCCTCCCCCTTTTGCTCTTTTCTTTGAAAAGTAAAGAAAAAGTCTTTCATTGTTATGAAAGACTCCCCGCGCTCAAGTCCACTCCACTATGCTGCCTTCATTCTGGACTCCTGTCATGACAATAATACCTAATTACATATCCCTTTTAAACAGTTCTCTCCCTCATCTGTTTCAATGCAGTACACATAATTTATCCCCTCTTTCTCAGTCTCTAAGTCCTGTGTCAGTCCTCTTTTATAACAGTGGCATTATGCAGTATTTGTATTTTTGTGACTGAGATTCTTCACTCAGCATAACATCCTCCAGGGTCACCCATTTTGTATAATATTGCGAGTTCCTTGTTTTTCAATGCAGCGTAGTAGTCCATTATATGAATATACCACAGCTTCTCTATCCATTCATGTGTTGATGGGCACTTGGTTTGTTTCCAACTCTTTACTATTGTAAACAAAGCCACAATAAACATGGGTGTGCATTTATCTGTTTGAGTGGCAGTTATGGTTTCTTTAGGCTATATTCCCAGTAGTGGAATTGGTGGGTCAAATGGTATTTCTATTTGCAACTTTTTGAGAAAGTGTCAGGAGCACATTTAAAGACACATGTGTTTGTTCTTTTGGCAGCCCGTGGCATATTCAATACTTTGTGCCAAAACCACAATTCAAAGCATCGATTCTTCTTCTCTCATTCTTCTTCATTGTCTAACTGTCAGATGCAAAGGAAGCAATTGAAAAGGTCGTGGCTTGGATCGGCGCCTCTTTGGTTTTCATATTCATATCCTTGCTCTTTAGAACTTTGGTGAGGTCCGTGAGAGCAGATTACCCTAATATAACACTGGACCAATAGGCAACACCTTATTTATTAATTATAATGAAAACAGAATTCAAAATCCCAGCCCACAGCCATCAAGCAAATTTCCATTTATAATGACCTTGTAGGATAGTGTAGAACTAACTCTTAGGGCTTCCAAAGCTGTAAATCTTGGTGAGATAAACTCAAGGTGATATTTTGTCTCTTGTAGACTTTCTTTCATTCTTCTTCCACTTCAGTTTGAACTTGTATATGAGCAATGGATGGTCTCTTCCACCGTTGATCCATGGCTTTGCTTTACCTGATGATATTGAACTTTTCCACTCTCTTTTCACAGATGTCGTCAGTTGTCCAAATATGAACAAGGAAACTCCACGTGGTTTAAAACCAGGAAAGCTGTGTCTCAGGGTTTTATCCTTTGATACCATGTATTCAGTAGGTTTGTTGAGCAAATAATTAGAGAGGCTGGACTATATGAACAAGAATGTGGTATCAGAATTGGAAGAAGACTCATTAACAACCTGTGGTATGCAAATGACACAAGCCAATGAAGATTTGAAGTTACTGAACCACAGCCTTCTGTATGGGATACAACATCTCGACTAACTGTGTCTCTGTCTCTCTCTCTCTCCTCCCTCTCTCTCTCTCTCTCTCTCTCTCTCTCTCTCTCCCCCTCCTTTCTCTCTCTTTCTGCCTCAAGCTGGAACTAACTCATCCTTGACCAGCCAGTGGGTTTTCAGAGGCACTAAACGACATGGGAGGAGACTGGCCATCTTTTTTCTGTGGAGCCGCTGGTGGAGTCCAAGCCTGGCTATGGGTTGGCTGAGCTCTTTTCTTCTTCTTGTTAGATGTCTTGGAGTTAAGTGTGACTCACAGGAACTCTATGAACAACAGATCTGAGCCCTGTCCTGTGCCATCATCATCATTTCTGACATGCTTGAGCCAGTTGCTGCCGTCACTGTGTTAACCCATCTGGTTAAGTGTTTTCCTCTCTTTCAGTGACCCTCCACCTTTCCAAGTATGATGTCCCTCTCCAAGGAACAGCCTCTTCTAGCAACATGTCCAAAGTATATGAGATGTAGAATTTCCATCTTTCCCTGCTGGCTGTATAGCATTCTGACTGTACTTTCTCCAGGACATATCAGTTTATTCTTTTGTTGTTGTTATTGTTGTGTACCTTTGAATCAGATCCGACTGGTACAGGAGGAGAGTGCCCCTCCTTCTCCAGGAAAGCATCTGGTGGATTCGAACTGCATGCCTTCGGGATTGCTGTGCAGCTTCTTGCCACTAAACCACCAGAGCTCCCTTCCTGTTTATTCTTTTGGAAGTCCATAGTATATTCAGTGCTCTTCTCCAATGTGACAGCTCAAAGGCATCAATTCTTTTCTCATAATTACTCATTGTCGAGCTTTCAGGTGCATAGAGAATGATGCAAAAAAACCATGACCTGAATCAGGAGCACCTTTGTCTTCAAACTGATGTCATGGCTCCTCAGTAATTTGGAGAGATCTCTGATTGCAGACTCTCCCAGGCAATCCTGATCTCCTGACTGCTGACTCCAAGGGTGTTGATGCATTCTGGCCACTAATTATTATTAATACATGTTGACTGCACATCTTGATAGCCATTCCTTACTTCAATATAAAGAAAACAAAAATTCTCCTAACTGGACCAATAGGTAACTTCATGATAAATGGAGAAAAGACTGAAGTTAACAAGGACTTCAATTTACTTGGATCCACAATCAACACACATCTTGGAGGTGGTGGTTCATGTGTGCTGTCAACTACGACCCACAGCGATTTTTTGAACAATAGCTCTGAACCCTGCCCTATTTTGAGCCAGTGTCACTGTCTCTCACATACCTGCCCCCATAGCCACAGTCACTGTGTCAATCCATCTCCTCCAGGGTTTTCCTCTCCTGCACTGACCCTCCTCCCTTCCAAACATGATGTCCAAGGACTGATCCTTTCTGGCAATAAATCTGCTCTCAATAACCTCTGTCAAGTCCTAGAGAGCAAGGATGCTTGTTCAATGACTAAAGTGCACCCACCCTAAGCCATGGTATTTCAGTTGCTTCATGTGAGTGTTAAAGTTGCACAATGAGTACGGAAGACTTCAGATGAAGTGATGCCTTTGAAGTGAAAATGCGGACTATCTCATGGCCTGCCAAAAGAACAAGCCCATCTCTCTTGGCGGAAATGCCATCAGGGTGCTCCTTGAGGCAAAAATGGGGAAACTTCATCTCATACATTTTTATTGGGCATGCGGCGTGGAGGCACCAGTCCTTGGGAAAAGGCATCATGCTTGGAACAGTGGAAGATCAGTGAGAAAGAGGAAGATACATACGGAGGGGGACTGACACAGACAACAAAGCGGCAACCATGGGCTTGAGCAGCTGAAGAGTGTGAGGAAGTCACAGACAAGGTTTCAATCTGCTGTTGCCAGGGTTACTGGGAGTCAGAACAGACTCAGCAGCACCCAGCAACAACAGTTCTGTGAAGACAGACAGTTGTGTTCTCCTCTAAAGGGGCAGGCGCATTTGAGCCACCAACATTTTGGTTGACAGCCTAATGTTGAATACATGGCACCTTCAGAACTCTTTAACTGAGTTATAAGATTCTTAATCTATTCAGGATTCCAGGCTTTTTTCCAGATATGTGTTTTGCAAATATTTTTATCCCAGTATCTGACTTGCTTATTTATTTCTTCAGACATCTTCTCCTGGATAGAAATTTCTAATTTTGGTGAAACCAAATTTATCATTTTTTCTTTTAGTTTGAGTGTGCTGAAAAATCATCCTGCTTCAAGGTGACATAGATTTTTCTTTCGTATCCTGTGCTTTCTTTATAACAGAAGTTGTACAGTTTTAGCTCTTATACTTGGGTTTACGATCCATTTGGTCTTTGTTTCCTTATGATGAGAGGTAAGAGTTTAGGTCCATTTTATCCACTTGGATATTCAACTGTCTGATACCATTTGTTGAAAAGATTATCTTTCTCACATCAAAATACCTTGGCAACCTTACTGAAAATAACCACAGAGGAGTGAATTTATTTTAGCAATTTGTATAGTGTTCATTTGAAATAGCCTGGCTCAGGATAGGGCAGGGTTCAGAGCTGTTGTTCATAGGTTGCTGTGAGTCGTAGTTGACTCAGCGGCACATAACAACAACAACAACAACAACAACAACATATTGTTCACTGATCTGTGTACCCGGTTGTTGTTATTAAATGCCAGCGAGTCAGCTCTGCCTCAGAGCAGTGGATCCGAGCCCTGCCCCATCCTCATCATGTCTGTACACTACAGCCCACAGAGTCACGGTGTCAATCCCGCTCCTTCAGCTTCTTCCCCTCCTCTGCTGTCCTTTCCATGATGTCCTTTTCCAAGGACTGACCCCTCCTAACAACAGGCCAGTTATACCATACTATTTTGTTTACTGAGGCTTTATAGTTGTACGTGCCATTGAGTCACCTGCGACTCATAGCGTCTCTATGCACATTAGCTCTGAAACCTGCCTTATCTTGAGTCAATCTCATCATCTCCGATAGATCTGATCCCATTTCTCCAATCACTGAGTCAATCCATCTCCTCCTGGGTCTTCCCCTCCACCTTTCCAAGACAGATCTAATCCCTTTTCTCCAGTCACCGAGTCACTCCGTCTCATCCTCGGTCTTCCCCTCCACCCTTCCAAGTATGATTCAAGGACTGTTCACATGCCCAAAGTATGTGAGACGGAGCTTCGAAATCCCTGCCTCCAGAGAGCAGCCTGATTTTTCCCTCTTCAGGACAGATCTATTTATTCTCCCAGCAGTCCATAGTATGTTCAACACTCTTCTCCGGCACCATAACTCAAAGGCATTGATCTTTCTTCTATCATCCTTAGTTATTGTCTAGCTCTCAGATGCAGAGCATCTGAACGCCATGGCCTGGACAGGCGTACCTTAGTCTCCAGACTGACATTGTTACTCTTCAGTACCCTAGAGAGGTCCCTGACAGCATACTTTCCCAATGCAATTCATCTTTTGATTTCCTGACTGCTGGTGCCAAGAGTCGCTTTATATTAGGTCTTGAATCCTTCGACTTTGCTCTTCTTTTTCAATATTTCTTTAGCTATTAAAGCAAGAGTGGCATCCACATCCGTAATAGCTTGCCTCCGGAAACCCTATGAACCTGGAGAGAAGATGAAAGTCACACAAGTGTTGAGGACTTTCCTTCATAGGGTCGCTATGAGTTGCCTATGACTCAACGGCACTTAACAATAACAACAACATTACAAGACCTTCACATTTCCACAAAAATGGTAACACTAGTTCGCTGATTTCATCCAAAAAAGCTTTTTATGGATTTTTATGTGAATAAAGAGATTTTTATTTGAATTGTATGAAATCTATCTTGAGGAGAATTGACATCTTAACAATTCACACACGAATATTCCTCCATTTATCTCAGTTTTCTTAGCAATGTTTTGTCATTTTCGTGTAGAGATCTGCACATCTTTTGTGAATCCATTCAAAAGCATTTCTTGCACTATTATAAAGGGAGTGAAATTTCATTTTCCAGTTGCTTACTATAGCGTATTAAAATAGAATTGATTTCTTGCAAATTAACCTATATCCTGCAGCTTTGCTAAATGTGTTTATTAGTTCCATTAGTTGGTTTGTTGAATCCTTCAGGATTTTCCAAGCTAATAGTCATGCCATCTGTAAATGCAGACTGTTTCACTTCTTCCTCTGTCATCTTTATGTCTTACTTCCTTTTCTTATTGCAATGATTAGCGCCTTCAGTACAAAATCAAAGGTTGAAATCGGGTATCCAATATCCTTGCTTTGTGATCCCCAGGGATAAGCCTTCCATTTTTCTACCATTAAGTAGGATGCTAGGTATGGATTTTTCTTAGATGCCATTTATGGGGTTGAGAAGGTTTTCTTTTCTTCTTATTTATACTGTCTTGAGTGTTTCCTTCCCTTTTGGACTTGCATGTGTGCTAAACTTTATTTCCATCCACTGCAGTGACCATATTATTATCTCCTTTATGTGTTACTATGATGGATTTGTCTCATGGGTTTTCTAATGTTGAGCCAATGGATTATATTAGTTCTTGAAGATTTGAGTTTCCCTGTGGTGTGATCTCCTTTGGCCTTCCTGGCAGTGAAGGTCTGTTGGTGCCAGCCCTCTCAGTTCTCCTGTATCAGATGTTACAGCTATTTTCTCTTCATTTGTGAAGGATGGTTTCAGTGCATGTAGATTTCAGGAGGACTTCTTCTGTCCACACTTTGAAGACATGCTTGGGTGATCTTCTGGTTGCTACTGTTTCTGAGGAGTGGTAACTGGCTATTCCGGCCATTGCTCCCTGGTTTCTTCTAGATACTTTCCAGATTTTATATGTGTTTTTCAGTAGTTTGATTATCACGTATAATGATGTCAGTTTGAGGACTAAAGTGTGCCTGATTCTGGCCATGGTCTTCTCAATCACCTGCTAGGCTTCAGAGAGCTGAACAGTGAATAAGGATGACAGAAGAAAAATTGATGCCTTTGAGCTGTGGTGCTGGAGAAGAGCACTGAATATCCCATGGACGGCCAAGAGAACAAACATATAAGTCTGGGAGAAAGTGCAACCAGAGTGCTCCTTGGAGGCTAAGACAATGAAGCTTTATCTTTCATACTTTAGACATGTAAGTAGGTGAGGCTATTCCTTGGAAAGGGACATCATGCTTGGAAGATAACTGGCAAAGGAGAGAAAGACCCTCAATGAGATAGACTGACACAGTGACTTCAGCAACAGCCTCTATTGTCGCAGAGGCGGTGAAGACAGCACAGGATAAGGCAGGGTTCGGGCTGGCTGTTCGTAGGGTCGCTATTAGTCATACTCAACTTGATAGCACCTAACAACAACAATACAGGGATGAAGTGCCTGATGACACAGCATATGAGAATTCAGCAACTAACTAAAAGGTTGGCTGTTCAAACCCTCCAGCTGCTCTTCAGGAAAAAGACAAGCCATTGTGCTTTTGTAGATTTACAGCTTTGGAAACCCTCTGGCCAGTGATATCTGTCCTACAGGGTCATTCAATAAAGCACAAATAGAGCTTTCTTTTATTTGTGTTTTATTTGCTATGCAAAGGCATCTGACTGTGTGAATCATAACCAATTATGGCTAACATTGAGAAGGGGAATTCCAGAACACCTCATCTGGCTCATGTGAAACCTATACCTAGACCAAGAGGCTGTTGTGTGAAGAGAGCAAGGGAACAAACACTGCATAGTTTAAAATTAGGAAAAGTACTGCACTTTGGATGTGCTGACCTTGGCAATTTCCTCAAATGTGGAAAACTCATCTGGATAGTTTGTGGTAGTGGGAGACTGCATCCACACTATCCCCTGTAAAAGGAAAAAAATTAGGGAAAGTGTGCATCAGGGCTGTTTCCTTTCTCCATATCTATTCAATCTGTATGCAGAGCAAATTCTTTGAGAAGCTGGACTCTATGAAGAAGAATTTGACATCAGGATTGGAAGAACACTCATCAATAACCTTCATTATGCAGATGACACACCTTGCTTGCTGAAAGTAAGGACCTGAAGCACTTGCTACAGAAGATTAAATACTGCAGCCTTCATTATGAATTGCATATAACCATCCAGAAAATAAAAATCCTACAACCAAGAGGAAATAAAGTAGATGAATGGGACCTTCTAAGAATCAAATCCCTATGCACATAAAAAAAACAAAACAAAACATCTCCAATAGGGAAAAAAGGAAATCCACAGACTATGAAAAAAATATTTCATAATCACACATCAGATAAGGGACTTATATCTAAACTTTATAGAATACTCCAGCACTTCAACAAGAAAAAGGTGAACAACCCAATCACAAAATGGGCACAGGATATGAATAGACACTTCACCAAAGAAGACATCCAACATTCAGATGGCAAGACATTCACATGAAGAAATGTTCAAAATCCCTAGCTATCAAAGATGCAAATGAAAACAATTATGAGATATCATCTCACCCCAGCAACAAATCCAAAGTTCAACAAGGCAGCAAACAACAAATGCTGGTGAGTTTGTGGAGAGATTGGAACCCATATTCACTGCTGGTGGGAATGAAAAAGGGTACAGCCACTATGGAAAATGGTCTGATGATTTCTCAAAAAGTTGGAAATAGAAATATAATTTTAAAAAAAGAAAGAAAGAAAAGAAATACCGTTTGACTCAGCAATTCCAGCACTGGGAATATGCCCTAAATTAGAAACCAGATCCACAACTCAAACAGATGTATGTGTGCATACCCATGTTTATTACCGCATTGTTCACAATGGCAAAGAGATGGAAGCTACCCAAGTGCCCATGAGCAAACGTATGGATAAACTATGGTACATTCACAGAGTGGAATATTACGCAGCACTGAAAAACAATGAACTCGTAAAACCTATACAACATGGGGGAGCCTGAAGGACATTATGCTGAGTGAAATATCTCAGTCACAAAATAAGAAACAATGAATAACACTGGTGTTATAAAATATGACAAACATGGGGGTGTTGGGGAGAGAATAGGAGAAGAGTGGATAATGAACACTGCCTTAGAATGGATCAGACGAACTGTCTGAAAGGAATATATATGATTAGGCATTAGGTGGGGAAGAAGTGGTGGGGAAGAAAATGTTCAACAACAACAAAATTTTTTTTTTTAAATAATTCTCAGCACTGGACTGAAAGGCAAGATCATGATAGATGGAGAAAAGATTGCAAGTCTCACTGACTTCATGTTACTTGGATCCACAATCAATACTCTTAGTTCCAACAGTCAGGAGATCAGGAAATGTCTTGCATTGGCAAAGTCTTAAGTGCAGTCACAGACTTCTCCACATTATCGAGGAGCAATGCTGTCAGTTTGAGGACTAACGTGAGCCTGATTCAGGCCATGGTCTTTTCAATCACTTGCTATGCTGCTGAGAGCTGGACAATGAATAAGAATGACAGAAGAAGTGATACCTTTGAGTTGTGGTGTTGGAGAAGAGCACTGAATATCTCATGAATTGCCAAATGAACAAACAAGTGTGTCTTGGAGAAAGTGCAGCCAAAGTGCTCCCTGGAGGCAAAGGTGATAAAGCTTCAACTCGCATACTTTGGCCATGTTGTTAGGAGAGGCTGTTCCTTGGAGAGGGACATCATACTTGGAAAGGGGAAGGAGGGGTGAAAGACAGGAAGACCCTCCACCAGATGAGTTGACACAGTGACTGTCACAATGGGCTCGAGTGTGCAGAGATGCTGAGGACGGCACAGGACAGGATAAGTGTGTCAGAGATTTGTGAGGATGGCACAGGACAGGACAGGGTTCAGATCTGTCATTCACAGGGTCTCTATGGGTCGTACTCGACTCAACGACACTGAACAACAACAACAACAACAACAGGGTGACTATCAACCAGAAGTGACTTGCTAGTGCATTTTAGGGGGGTGGCCTTTGTATTAATGCTGCATGCTATTCATGGATCTATTTGCACCTTTAAATGCATCATTAAGCTGTAAAAATGTCAGTCTTTGTATCTTTAAATATTTTTTCTGCTCTAACTATCTCTTCTTCTGGAGCTTCAGTTTCATAGAAATGAAACATTTTGAAATTACCCCTAATTCCCTTTCATTTCCTATTTTTTATTTCTTTCCGTGGATAATTTCTGTTATTTTAATCCTCAAGGTTCCTGATTCCTCTATCATTTCCATTCTCTAAATAAGCTTTTCATTTCTGGTACTCTATTTTTTTCCCCCCTAAAATTTCTATTTTGTGATTTTTATATAATTTATATTGTTAGGTGCCATCGAGTCAAGTGCAATAACGATCCTGTGAACAACAGATTTGAACCCTACCCTGTCCTGTGCCAGCTGCACTACTCCTGACCCACTTGAGCCCATTGCTGCAGTCACTGTGTCAATCCAGCTGGTGGACGGTCTTCCTCCCTTTTACTGACCTTTCACCTTTATATTTACATTGTTGTTGTGTACCATAGAGTTGGAACTGACCCATAGCAGACCCTCCAATGGGTTTTCAGAGGCAGGTAATCGTATGGGAGGAGATTGCCTATCCTTCTCCCATGGAGCAGCTGGTGGCCTCGAACCATGTGCCTTTGGTATTGCAGTGCAGCTTCTTGCCACTAGGCCACCAAAGCTTACTTGTGATGTGCCATCAAGTCACTTGCAACTCATAGTGACCCTATGTACAAGAGCCCTAAAAGCTGCTCTGTCCTGTGCCAACCTCGCCACCTCAGACACACTCACTCCCACCACTCCAATCACAGAATCGATCCATCTCATCAAAGGTCTTTGCTAAAATTGACCTTTTTATTCAATATGGGTAAAAATGTATACTCATGAAGATAGTTAGAATAGCTGTTTATAATCTTTAACAACAGTCTCATTCTTTACTTCTTGAGTGGGTCTCATGCGATTATTCTTTCCCGTAGGACGGCTCAGGTTTCTGCTTTTTCAAAGGTTAACGGTAGCCGGTCTCTTAGGCATTGTGATGACACGGCTACAGAAGCTCTGCATTCTGTTCAGCTCCTCTGAAAAGTTTTAGGCGCTGAACTCGAACTGAAAGCTCCATCTTCCCTGCAGTGGACATTATCTCTAATTTCAGTTCTGCCTGGTGTGCCCTGCACGGATTAGAGAGCTGAGTCATTCATACATAGAATCTGGGGCTATTTTCTGGTCATTTCTCTAGTTCCCAGAGGCGGTCAGGACTTTGAGCCCTGTATTCTGGTTTTGAAAGCTCAGGGACTGTGGTTCTTTCATTGGAGGTTTATCTTTCTTGCATGACACAGAATGAAACTTGCCCTCAGGCAGTAATTGTAATAAAAGGGGAGAAAAAAAACAACAACCCACAAAACCCAAAAACTCACCTACTATGGCATGTCTCCTCCACAGCTGATTCTTCTCCAATATGCCTGTTTTGGTCATTTACAGTTTGTTTTCATAGATTCTGCCCCAGCCCCTCACCATACAGTTGTTATTTGAGAAAGACTTGGTGTAATAGGAGTTACGTCTTCTCTACTCATTGTTTGGTATCTGATACACATGTGGCTGGAATGAATGCTGAGAGTTGAGGTGAGAGTAATACGGGCAGGGATGGTCAAGGTTATCTGCCACCTTGGCTCGGTTATGAGTCTCAGTGGTTTGGCCTTGTTTATGTGATTTGGGAGTTCTGTAACGATGTTAGGGAGCTCTGATAGAACAGTCAGTGGGGAGTTTTGCTGCTAATAAAGGCTAAACCCTCTCTGAAAACTTGAATCCATTGGTGGCTCAGAGGGAGAAAGAAGGCCCATCGCTTCCTATGTGATTTACAGTCTGGGAAACCCACTGGAAGGTCAGCTATGAGTTGGCTCAACTCAACAGCAATGACTGTTTTTGAGAATGATGTAACTTGGCAGTAGATGATGTAGTTATCCTCCATCTTGGATCCTGATATGGTCACCTTTTATTTTTCAATAATGTCTTGAGTTTTGCATAATTAGCAGGTCTTTGGAAACAAATCAGGTCAAGAAGTGAAGAGAAGCTGCATTTTCTTCTACCAGAAACCCGAGGTAACTTGGCTGTGGCACCCTTGTAAATCATTGGTACTGGCCTACTGGTAAGAAGCTGCCCTGAAATGGTGAGGGTATGAGGTTCAAATCCATTAGCTGCTCTGTAGGAGAAGGATGGGCAATTTCCTCTCCTGTGATTTACTGCCTCTGGAAACTTGCTGGACGGTCAGCTATGGGTTGGTTCTGACTCTATGGTACACAACAATAACAACAACAACAACATATTGTAGTAAAAGTTACCAATTTTGTACAAATTCAAGTTTTAGAAAATGTAATCAACATCACAATCATCAAATGTTTCTATCGCCTCTCCCACTCCTCTGCAGTCAGTCCCCTCTCCGCACCCATTTTTGTTTTCCTGCTCTGAGCAGAAGCCAGGGTGCCACTCCCAAGTACAGAGCTCAGAGACTAGGCAACAATCAGGCCGTCCACTGACAGCAGTGCCCTGGAACGCCAAGGAGGAAAGGAGAGAAAAGGTGAAGCCAGGGCTCAGGTGAGGTCCTTCAGGAGTGGTCCTCAGCTGCCTCCAAAAAAAGTGTTAGAATCAGATATTATGTGAACTTAAATTGATATTATGGAATAAAATGTACATGAATGACTGATGGGGGGAATCCCTCAGACCACCCAATATACTTTGTAAGCTTTCACTCAAATGACAATTCTTGGAAAAAAATAGAAAAGTTCACTGGGAAATCAGGACCAAGGGGCCCATTCCCATACCTGGAGGTAGACGCAGACACCCCCAAAACAAGTAAATACAACCACTTCTTGAGCCTGTAAGGGCGAGGTCTCTGAGTAGTTTCAGAAGTGGAACATCTTAGATTTCACAGTCCACAAGAACATAACCATAGGCAGCTTCCCAGACCTCTTTGAGCCTCGTTATTTTCACTTATAAAATAGACTTCCTCTCAGTGGGGAAGTGTAGTGAGTGCCTGATACTTTAGCCCCCAATGCTATCCAGGTCTGACTCACAGGACCTCCTCCATCAAATTTCTCACTCTTTTTATGGAAGACTACCCATTTTCTGGTGTATTTGATCCACTGACCTTCCTGTTAGCAGCATGATACAATATGCCACCAATGTGCCATTGAAATATGTTGTTGTTATGTGTTGTTGAGCTGCCTACAACTCATAGTGACCTCATGCATAACAGCCCTAAACCCTGTTCTATCCTGTGCCAATCTCACTGTCTCTGACACACCACTCTCCCTACCCCAGTCACTGAATCAATCCACCTCAAAGAGGGTCTTCCTCTCCTGCACTGTCCCTCCACCCTCCCAAACACGATGTCCTTCTCCAAGGACTGGTCACTCCTTGCAACATGTCCAGATTATGTCAGATAAAGCTTCAGAATATTTGCCTCCAAGGAGCAGCCTAGTTTAATCCTCTCCAGCACGAATGTTTGTTTTCTTAGCAGTCCATGGTACATTCAATACTCTTCTCCAATACCACAGCTCAAAGGCGTCAATTCTCCTTCTATCCTCCCTAGTCATTGTCCAACTCTCTGATGCATAACAGGTGATTGCGAAGACCACAGCCTGTATCAGACGCACCTTAGTCTCCAGAGAGACACCACTGCTCTTCAGCACTTTGGAGAGGTCCCTAACAGCAGACTTTCCCATGGCAATGTGCCTTTTAATTTCCTGGCTGCTGGTGCCAAGAGTGTTGACTATGGACCCAAGCAAACTAAAGCTGTGTACAATCTCAATCTCTTCACCATCCATCCTGATGCTACCAATTGGTCCAGTGGTGAGAATCGTTGTCTTCTTGACATTGAGGATCCATATTGAAGGCTGCAGTCCTTGACCTTCTGTTGCAAGTGCATGAGGTCCTCCTCAGTTTCAGCAAGCAGGGTTGTGTCATCTGCATAATGCAGATTGTTAATAGATCTTCCACCAATTCTGATGCCACACTTCTCCTCATACAGAGCAGCCTCCCGGATAATCTGTTCTGCATACAGGTTGAAAAGGTATGGCGACAGGACACATCCCTGGCATACACCCTTCCCAATTTTGAACCATGCAGTGTTTCCTTGCTCTGTTCTGACAACTGCCTCCTGGTCCAAGTATAGGTTTCACATTAGCACGATCAAGTGTTCTGGGATTCCCATTCTTCTCAGAGTCAGCCACAGTTTGTTGTGATCCACAGAGTGTGCAGTAAAATATTTGGTAAGTGATTGTATCCTGTAAACATAAAAGGTCTTGGCCAAGTAAGAAAAGATTCCTAATTCTTGCCATGTTGTTTTTGAAGGAGGATAGTTGCACATCCTTTATTTGCAATTTAAGGAATTTCTTCTGCCTTGAAACACACCTTACCTCTACCACAGGTGACCCTCCCCGGTGACTCCTCTCCCAGCCCCTGAACGGTCTTCTCATCCTGCATTCCCTATCCAACCTGCACTTGATCCAGGCATCCCTTCCTTCCCCCTTGGAAAGTTTCCCCCACAGAACACCATGGCTCCTTGCTTCCAGACCTGCTTTGGAACACAGTTATCCTAGCAACTTTCCCCACGTCTTCCAGCCCACTCAGACCGTCCCTCCTCACTGAGTTTATATTGGGCACCTGAACAAAATGCTCAGTTCTCTGCAGGACTACTGGGTGAGGAGGCAGGGCACTGTACGAATTCCCTGCAAGAGGGGGCTTCACTCTGTCTACAAGGCAAGCCAAGCTGTTCTCTCCCCAAACCTAAATGGCATTTCAGATCCATTAATGTCCACATCTCCTCTCTGCTTCTTTAGTAGCTGTGGACTCACTCTTGAGTGGTTCATAGAAATGTGGACTTTAATGTGGAACGTTCATGCTCCCACCCCAGATTCCAGGAAACCAGCACGCTGACCCTTCCTTCTAACGTAATCCTCAGAAAGGAGGCGGTCAGGCCAGCTCAGTAGGGTCCTGCAGGATGCTTCTGTGAGGCTGGTGGATGGATGGATAGAGACTTCCTGTGGATAGAGCTCCCCTCCTCAATAACACAAGAGCTTGCATGACTGTCGCTTCTTGATCATAGGCTCTTGGCCACTCCATAAACAAGACTCTTAACTCTATCTTGTCTTCCAGAAACAACCTACATTTAGTAATTTTAAAGCTGTATTTGTAGTTCTCCAAAGGGCATGGGTTTTAATTCCTATGCTTGAAGTATGCTGTAAGCACACAGCACTTGAACTATGGTGTTGATGAATAAGAAAACTTCCACCGTGGAATGCCAGAAGAATGAATAAAGGTGCCTTAGGAGAACACAATCAGAATATTTCTTGAAAGCAAAGATGAAGAAACCTTGGCTCACTTACTGTGGACAGTTGATGAGGAAGGACCAATCAGTAGGAAATGATACCACTCTTGGTAAAAGGCCAGAGAAAACCACCACCACCACCACCACCAAACCTTCCTTGAAGAGGACTGACCTAATGGCCACAAAAATGGACTCATGCATTCCAAAATCTTGAAGATGGCGCAGGACATATCACCGTAAGTTAGAGAGGCTGGATGACAAGTATCCAGAGAAAGACTGAAGGTTCTAAGTACTTTTACTTATGGAGAATAAACTGTAAGAATTATGACACAAATGGACCTTGGACCATTTTTATTTGATCCTTAAACTATTATAGTCGGCCAGAAGAGTCAACCCTACTTACGCATGAGAGAACTGACTTATTGACTTAATCAAGCTTCAGTGGTGTAGGGTGTAGCCTTTTGCACTAAAAGCTTGGTGGTCTGAACCCACCAGCTGCTCTGGGGAAGACAGGTAGGACATTCTCCTCCTGTTAAGCCTCAGGAACCCAATGGAAGGTCTCGATCAGTGAGAATCAGTCAACCCCAGAACAGTGGGTTTGGGTAAGGAAAGCCACATGCTTTTAAATTCTCAGCAAGATTTTACTCGTGCATGATTGTTGTTGTGTACCTTAGAGTTGGGACTGACCCACAGCTGACCCTCCAGCGGGTTTTCAGAGGCAGTTAATCGCTCAGGAGGAGAATGTCCATCCTTCTCTCATAGAGCAGCTGGCAGCCTTGAACCACGTGCCTTTGAGACTGAAGCGCAGCTCCTTGCCATTAGGCCACCAGAGCTCCCTTGAGCATGAGAGTAATGATATATTTTCACAATTTGCACATTCTCTGGCGTCACCTTGGAATGGGCACAAATGTGGACCTTTCCAAGTCCGTTGCCCAGAGAGCTGTCTTTCAAATATTCTCACATAGATGAGACAGTACCTCCAGTTTTACTGAAACATTTCAGTTGATAATTCTTTTAATTCCTAGAGTCTTATTTTCTGCCAATGCCTTCAGTGCAGCATGGACTTCTTTCCTTCAATATCATTAGGTCTTGATCATATACTATCTCCTGAAATGGTTGAATGTCAAGCATTTCTTTCTGGTATGGTAACTATGAATTCCTTCAATCATTTTTTAAAATTCTTTTTTTATTAATGATTTTTTTAAATGCAACATATATATTTATATTTACAGCATATTCTTTCCATTTTAGTTTTCCCCCCATTCATTCATTGTTGCACGTTTTCCTTCCTGCCCACCCTTCCCACCAGTTAGTTTTTCTCTTTGAAAAAAAAATTCCTTCATTGTTATACAATCCCCCCCACCCCAAGTCCACTCTACTATGCATTTCTTTTTCTGTAATCTTGTCATGAAAATACTACCTTAGGGAGCTCTGGTGGCCTAGTGGCAAGAAGCTGCATTGCAATCCCAGAGGTACACGGTTCGAATCCACCAGATGCTCTGCTGGAGAAGTAGGGGCAATCTCCTCCTGTACCAGTCAGATCCGATTTGACGGTACACACACACACAAAGAAATAAAATAAATTTAAAAACCCCACCCACCTAATCCTGTCAATAGGGATGATAGAAAGAGAACTGATGCCTTTGAGCTGTGAAGAAGAGTGTTGAATATACCATGGACTGCTAGGAGAACAAACAGGTTTGTCCTGGAGAGGGTGAAGCCAGAATGCTCCTTGGAGTCAAGGATTCTGAAGCTTTGTCTGACATACTTTGGGCATGTTGCAAGGAGGGACTGGTCCTTGGAGACGGACATCATGGACAGCGCAGAAGAGGAAGACCCTCGATGAGATGAATCGATTCTGTGAGGAGTGGTGGGAATGAGTGTGTTTGAGACAGCAAGGTTGGCACAGGATAGAACGGCATTTAGGGATCTTGTACATAGGGTCGCTATGAGTTGCAAATGACTCGATGGCACATAACAACCACCACCACCTTATATTCCTTTTAAACAGTTCTCTTTCTCATCTGTTTCAATGCAGTATACATTTATTTATCCCTTCTTTTCTTAGGTATCCCCCAACCCTGATGTCAGTCTTGTTTTACAACAGTGGCTCTATGCCATATTTATCTTTTTGTGATTGAGATATTTCACTCAGCATAATGTCCTCCAGGGTCACACACTTTGTACAGTATTTCTTAAGTTCTTTGTCCTTCAATCATTTTATAATTCCTACACCATTTGTTGTTTTGTCCACAGAATCCTTCACTATTGCAACTCGATGCTTGACTATTATTTCTCCCAGTTCGAGAAATGCCACGTGTGTTTTCCCTTTCATGTTTTCTATCTCTAGATCTTCGCACATTTCATTGTAATACTTTGCTTTGTCTATTTGTGCCATCCTGGAAAATGGTTAATAGAAATCCAAGCAGAATTCAGACGAGGATGTGGAAAAGGGTATAACTGCTGATGTCAGTTGGATCTTGGCTTAAAGCAGAGAATATCAAAATAATGTTGGCCTGTGTCTTATTGTGCAAGCAATTTGATTATCTAGAACGCAACAAATTGTAGGGATTGTAGGTAATATTACAAAGACTGAGAGCATGCAAATGTTCTTAAACAATGAGGAATCTGCACATGGGCCAAGAAGCAATCATTTGAACAGAACAGAGGCATATTATTGCATTGTAACCAGGAAAGATGTTGTGCATGAGGGTTACTTCCAGCTTGCTTATTTATCCTGTATACTGAACAAATAACCCAAGAAATGGCACTAGATGTGGCATGGAGAAGACTCATGAGTAACTTAGGATCCAGAATCTGTATGCTGGACTCTACGAAGAGGAATGTGGCATCAGGATTGGAGGAAGACTCATCAATAACCTGTGTTACGCAGAAGACACAAATTGCCTGCTGAAAGTGAAGAGGATTGAAATACTTGTTGCCAAGATCAAGGCATGTGGCCTTCAGTATGGATTGCATCTCAATGTCAGGAAGACAAAGATTCTTAACACTGTAGTAATAGGCAGCATCATGATGGATGGAAACTGTCAACAGCTTCATCTCGCTTGGATCCACAATTAACACCCTTGGTACCAGCAGTCAGGAAATTAGAGGACATGTTGCCCTGGGAAAATCTGCAGTTTTCCCCCAAAACTCTTGAGTAGTAATAATGCCAGTTTGAGGACTAAGGTGCATTTGATGCAGCCCATGGTCTTTCCGATTACTTACTATGCATCTGAGAGCTGGACAATGAATAAGGATAACAGAAAAAGAATTGATGCCTTTGAGTTATGGTGTCGGAGAAGAGCACTGACTATCCCATGGACAACCAAGAGAATAAACAGGTATGTCTTGGAAAGGGTGCAGCCTGAGTGCTTTATGGAGAAAAGAATAATTAGGAGGGACTACTCCTTGGAGATAGACATGATGCTGGGAAGGGTAAAGGGTCAGCAAAGGAGAGGAAGACCCTCAACCAGGTGGATAGATATGGTGACTGCTTCAATGGGCTCTTGTGTGTCAGGAAGTGTTAGGATGGCGCAGGATAGAACGGGGTTCAGATATTTTGTTCACAGGGTTGTTATGAGTTACACTCAACTTGATAGCACCTAACAACAACATGAATAACTGTGATATGCAAGTGCCACAATCTTGCTTGCTAAAAGCAAAGAAGAAAGCAGCCTTCAGTTTGGATTATACCTCAACATGAAGAAGTGAAAAATTCTCACAACTGGATCAACAGGCAGCATTATGATAAATGGAGAAAAGCCTGAAGTTGCCAAGGATTTCATTTTACTTGGATCCGCAGCCAACATCTGGGGAAGCAGCAGTCAAGAAATCCCATGACGTGCTGTATTGGGCAAAGCTGCTGAAAAGACCTCTTTGAAGTGTTCAGGAGCAAAGATGTTACTTTGAGGCCCAAGGTGTGCCTGGCCCACACGGCGGCATGTTCCATTGCCTTGTATGCATGTAAAGACTTGACAGTGACTAAGGAAGAAATAAAGACTTCTGCCCTTGACGCCTGGGGTTACTGAAGATACTGAATACCAGAGAGCATATAAATGTGTCTCAGAAGTAGAGCAGCCAGAATGTTCCTTAGAAAACGGCGATGGTGAGACTTTGTCTCGTCCACTTTGGACATATTATCAGGAGGACCAGACCTCAAAGGAGGACAACATGTTGGATGGAGGGTCAGCAGATGAGAGGCAGCCCCTCTAGGATAAGTGGCTACAACAATGGGCTCAAATATGGTGATGACCTTGAGGATGGCACAGAGCCAGTGTTTTCCTTTTTCTGTTCACAAGGTGGCCAGGAGTTGGAACCCACACAATGGTACCTAACAATTCTGCTACATACGTGTTTACCCCTCTGTGTCATGACATGTGCTGGTCATGACCCACAGGATTGATTTTATTGGTCCCCCAACAAGGGTAGTATGATTCATTTAGGGTTGTGACCCACAATTTGAAAAAAAAAAAATTAGATTTTAAAGGTTCACTAATTTGTATAGGTTTTTAAAGAAACTTTTTCTTCTCGTTTTGGTTTTCCAGAAGAATAATAGATGTCTTTGAGTTGTGGTGCTGGAGAAGAGTCTTGAACAAACCATGGACTTCCAAGAAAACAAATAGTTTTGTCTTGGAGAGGGTGAAACCAAGTCTCTCCTTGGAGGCTAGGATTTTGAAGCTCTGCCTCACTTACTTTGGGCATGTGGTCAGGAGAGATGGGTCCTTGGAGGATATCATGCTCAGAAGGGTGGAGGCCCCAGATGAGATGGATTGATACAGTGACTAGGGCAATGGAGGCTGATGTGTTTGAGTCAGTGAAACTGGCTAAGGAGAGGGAAGGGTTCAGAGCTGCTGTACACAGGGTCACTATATATCGCAGGTGACTCAACCAAAACATTCTGTGACACGTCTGGAAGCAGGAGTGGCATCCACTTCGTAAACAACATGCCTCCGGAAATTCTATAAACTTTGATAAATGTTGATAGTTGTAGAGGGGCTTCAGGCCTTTTGTTCTTAGGGTCGCTATGAGTCATGCTCAACTTGAAGGCGATCAACAACGTTGACTTTAAATGAAATATGGAAGCTAAAGGCTGAAGCATAAAAAGTTGCCTCTGAGACAGTCATTCTTCACCTAGAAACCCTTTTTATTTTGGAGTGGACGTCAACAACTTTCACCTTGTTTCTGGACAATTCCGCACTGGCCCACTGTCTCCTGCACTGGAGGTGGTTCCATCATCTGGAGTGATGGCACCTAGTATGTCAAAGTGATTCAAGCTGGCGCAAGACCTGCATGCACTACTGTGGGCATTATAGGGTAAGAAGAGTCTCTACATGATGCAACAAGTCCTGGTAGTGCAGAAGCTAAACCACTTGGATGCCAACTGAAAGGTCAGCGGTTCAAACCCACCAGCCACTTGTAGGAAGAGGTTGGCACTCTGCTTCAGTAAAGATGGGCAATCTTGGAAAAACCTTGAGGGCAATTCTACTCTATCCTGTAGGGTCGCAATGAGTTAGTGTTGACTTGTTAACATGGGGCGTAGCTTTGGGTGGTGCAAGCTGTTAACACGCTTGGGCTGCTAACTGAAACGAAGGCGTGAGCCCACCAAGAGATGCCTAAAAATATATATATAAATCAGGCAATAAAAACCCCATGGGACAACTCTACTCGGATACATGTGGGGTCATGGGAGTCAGAGTCAACTCTACAACAACTTTGCTTTTTAATTGGGAAAGAAGTCTCCCCCCGCCCACCCCCATGGAATAATTAGCAGGGGTAGAGGATGGGATCCTGAAGTCCCCATGGATTTCAGCCTCCCGGGGGTCTGCCTGAGGATGGAGCCTGGGTGTTGGCCATATTTCCCGACACCCTGGATCCTGCATTTGTTGTATTTTGTTTACACTGCAGCCTCCTGGGAACAGGAGGTGTGAGAGCGAGCGCCTTAGGTCTGTGAATGATAAACATTTCTTAGACTGTCATTTCAGTGGAGTTTCTCCTAGGTCTGAAGGATGAGAAACTGTATTTTAAAGGCATCAAGTGGAATCTGCTTCGAGACACAGATTAGCTTGGAACTCTAAGGTGTGGAACACATGCAGATTGTACCAAGACGTGCAATGATCACTCGGCTCAGGAGGTGTTTTCATCTTCAGCCTGTCTGGACCCCTCGTTTCCAGGGCGCCCTCGTCCCCTTCTCTTCAGCCAGTTCCTTCTTTCTCAGCTGCTTCCTCTTCTGACACTGGACTGTCCTCCTCCTGCTCGCTTCCAGATCTGGGAGCTGATGGACATGGCCCTGCTTCAGTCAGGAGAATTTTACAGCACACACATAACATCACACCATGTTCAGCCCTTGATGCTCTAACCTGAAAGGAACCTTCTCCACTGGCTCCGGTGTCTGGCTCTGACCACTCCTCGGCTCAGCTGTGTACGCTAACGTGACGTTTACTGGTTGAATTCATAGTACTATTAGTTGTTTACGGTTCGTTAGTGCAGGTGGAAATACACTTAGCCTTGTCTATAGTTACATTTCCTACTCACGGTGCCTGTTTGCTGGCCAGTGTCTGGAAACAGCTGCTTGACTAGTTATCTGGTTCTTCACCGCGAGGCAGCCTGACTGGGCTCAAATCCGAGCTCTGCGACTTGGTAACTGAGTGACGCTGAAAACAGTCTTGTCTTAGAACGCTCATCCGTAAAATGGGTAGAGTACTTCTTGTGAAGGACTGAGAAGAGCCCCCTTCACTGATTTTTGTTGTATGCTGTTGATCTTTTTTTTTTCTTTAATGTATTAATTTTAATGAACATTTACAGAGATTTTGGATTTCCATTCATTCATTGTTGCATTTTTCTTCCCGCCCACCCCTCCCCACCAGTTCGCTCTTTCCTTTGAAAAGTAAAAGAATTCTTTCCTTGGTATACAATCCCCTCCCTCCCCACTGCTCCTTGCAGTACACTCCACTATGCAGCCTTCATTCTGGACTCTTGTCATAATCTTAATACCCAATCATATATCACTATTAAACTGTTCTCTCCCTCATCTGTTTCAATGCAGTATACATAATTTACCCAATTTTCCTCAGTCTCACCCCAACCCTGATGTCAGTCCCATTCTACAACAGTGGCAATATGCAGTATTTGCCCTTTTGTGACTGAGATATTTCCTCTCTAGCGGTTTGAATCCACCAGCAGCTTAGTGGGAGAAAGAGGGGCACTCTCCTCCTGTGTGATTTACAGCCTCAAAAGCAGCTGCAGTTGTTAATCTGCTGAGAGTTGGTTTTGACTCAACAGCAAGTAAAGAAAATGTGATTTTGAGGAGCAGAGTAGAACTGCCCCCGTGATTCCCGAGGTGGTAATCTTTAGGGCCCCCCACGGCCACATCTTCCTCCTGGAAGCTACCAGGGTAGCTTCTCAAGGATGCACGCAGGTCCTTCAACCTACTGGCTGCAGGTTGGTGTTACAAAGCTCTCTTACTCTGGCAAATCTCAGCATCTCCCTGCCCCTAGGTCACCTCCAGGAAGCCTGCGCGAAGGCCGGGGACTCTGGATCTGCAGTGTGGCAGCTCCAGGTCAGCTCTCTCTCTCTCTCTCTCTCTCCAGCTGGTCTCTGTGTCTCCACTGCTGCAGCTGCTGCTCTCGTCCAGGGCCTGGTCCGAGTGGCACAGGAATCTCTAGCCCTGAAGGATGTGCACTGCCCTCTCCCACATCTTGGCTGCTGGTAGTGAGCGCCTCATTTCCTTCTGCTGAATCAGCTCAGTTTAAACCTGGTGGGATGGCAAAACTGGCCAATCCCCTCACTGGTAGTCTAGGAACCTTGTTTGCATGTCCTCACCCAGTCATGTGGCAAAATCAAAGGCAATGGTCTAGGAAGACCATTTTGAACAATAAGCCCAGTGTCCTTTGACCTTGATGTCTATCCATCGCATTCTGTGGAATTCTGCAGGCTGCTTCCTCCCTTCCCTGGGTCCTGATGGGTCTGAGGAACCCTCCTCCCAGTGCAGCCGTGGATCAGGGCCGGCGGTGGTGATTAGAGAGAGGAAGAAGTGGCAGCACAGAGAGGTGTCCACTGCAACTGCAAAGTGTGGGAACAGAGAAGCACTTGATTCTGTATTCTAGAAAAATTTCTGTCCACCAGCAAGCAATAAAGATTGGAGATGTTGTGGAGAGATCAGAACTCTCAAGCACTGCTGGCGGGACTGTAGAATAATACAGTCATTTTGGAAGACAGTTTGGCATTTCTTTTAAAAAAATGCAAGTCAAAACCAAAACTCAAAACCGAACATATACATCCCATATGACCTAACTTGTCCACTGCTAAGAAAATACCCCAAGGAAATGAAAACTGAGCCCAAAACAGATATGTACACCTATCTTCACAGAAGCATTATTCACAAAAAAAAATGGAATAGTCCATATGTCCATCAACAAAGGAATGTATTGAGGAATTATGATACTTTCACATAAGGGGATACTATGCAGCACTAAGAAGCAACAATTTTGTAAAATACTATATAACACAGGAGAGTCTAGAGAGCATTGTGTTGAGTGAAATAATCCAGTCTTATAAGGACAAATACTGCACAAGGTCATTACAGTAAAAATAGGATAACTAGTTTGTTATTGTTGTTATGTGCTCTCAACTCACCTGTGACTCACAGTGACCGTAGGTACAATAGCTCTGAAGCCTGCCCTGTCCTGAGCCAGTCTTGATGACTCCAACATGCCTACCCCATTGCCCTAGTTACTGTGTCAGTCCATCTTATCTGAGGTCTTCCATCCTTCCGAGCATGATGTCTTTATCCAAGGATTGCTCCCTCCTGGCCTCATGCCCAAAGTATCGAAGACGGAGCTTCAAATCCTAGCCTCCAAGGAGAAACTTGGTTTTACCCTCTTTAAGACAGACCAGTTTGTTCTCTTAGGAGTCCATGGTATGTTTAAGACTCTTCTCCAGCACCACAGCTCAAGCGCATCAGTTCTTTATCTATCACCCTTAGTCATTATCCAGCTTTCTAATTATCCAGCAAGTAATTGTAAAGACCACAGTCTAGTTAGATGGATATAAATTTCCCAAAGGGGAAGCGGGAAAGGGAAGGAAAAGGGAATGATGGAAATCACTAGGATGGCAGAGTTTAGTGGGTGGATTTGAGTAGAGGATGAAAGAATAGGAAAGATTCAATGGGGACTTGAAATGACAGGGTAATAATAGGTGTTAGATTAACAGTCATTAATTATATAAAATATAATGTATGATTGTATGAAAAACAATGTAAATGGAAGATAGTACACAACACACAGTACATGAATGTAAACAAATCATTGTAAGCAAATCAATATAAAAAGAAAGTCTCTGCCCATGATGGACTGAGGGACACACTGGTCCAACTCCTCAGACAGAGACGCTGGTCTATAGAGCTGATCTAGAAGCTCAGACACCTTGCAGGGAAGGAAGTGATTACAAAGATGGGCTCTGATGCCGCAGAGCTGCGTTCAAATGCTGGTAACAGAGCTTTCTAGAATGAGCTAAGATAGGCACTTTGACTTTTTGGGTCTCAATGCTGTGCTAATGGAAAGGTTGGTGTTAGGCCCCAGCCAGGGGGACCAGGAGGGGGAACAAGAATGCAAACACCAGGCTGGATGGCCTCACGTGAGGCTGATAAGGTGGACTAACGACCTTGCCAACCACCTGGAGCCTACCACGGGCTATAAACTAAGAAATGGAATGCAACTCCCTTCTTCCCGAAGACCCCATTATAAAAACCCCATCCCAACCCTCTGAAGTTGCCAATTCTCTGCTCTGCCCCTTCAGGACAGAGGATTCGCCCGGGAGCTCCGCTTGAATATATAACTTTAAACTCTATCTCTCTTTCGCTGACTTCTTTCAGGCGAGCTGCTATACAGTTGGTAGATTGAATCCACCCGCCACTGCAGGAAAAGGGGGCAGTCTCCTTCCGTGAACATTTACAGGCTGGGGGGATAGAAGGTCATCATGAACTGGAATGAATTGAAGGTATGGGATTGGTTTTTTGGCTTGTGTTTTATGAGTAAAATAACAAACACAGTGACCATCATCATATAGGGGAACAGGGATGGCTCGTACAATTCTAGCTCTAAACCAGATTAACCTCCCTCACATACAGAATCCTCTGAAATGTGTACTGTTAGCAACACCATCTTCCAGGTGGGGGACCAAAGACAGATGTTAACAACAACATGTTAAAGCAGCACAGGCGGTAAGGGGCAGAGGTGGGATTCCAGCCTCGGTGGTGACTCACTCTGCCCTCTCTCCGGGCCTCTTTGCTTGTTAGCTGCTGACCCACCACTATACCCAGAATCTCAAGATACAAGGTTGTTGTTATGTGTCGTTGAGTCGCTTGCGACTCATAGTGACCCTATGTACAATAGGCCTAAACCCTGCTCTGTCCTGTGCTAATCTTACTGTCTCTGACACACACACACACACACACCGATTACCTCAGTCACTGAATCAATCCACTTCATAGAGGGCCCTCCCCTCCTGCGCTGTCCCTCCACCCTCCCAAGCATGATGTCCCTCTCCAAAGACCATTCCTTCCTACAACATGTCCAAAGTATGTTAGACAGAGCCTCAGAATCCTTGCCTCGAAGGAGCCGCCTGGTTTAATCCTTTCCAGGGTGAATCTGTTTGTTTTCCTAGCAGTCCATGGTACCCTCAATACTCTTCTCCAGCACCACAGCTTAAAGGTATCAATTCTCCTTTTATCCTCCTTGGTCATTGTCCAGCTCTCTGATGCATAACAAGTGATTGCAAAGACCATGGCCTGTATCAGGTAGAAAAGCCATTTCCCTGATTGAGGTGCTGTGTGCACGCACACACCCATATAGAGAGAAAGGCCCAGGGCCTGTCCTCCAGCCTCATCCATTTCTTTTACCAGAAACCCTTATCACCCTCTCAAGGTTCCTGAGGAACCTAAGAATCCTAGGCCTCGGAAGAAGAGTCTAAAAAAGTACCCAAATGAAAACAAAACTTTCAGATTAACATTCAGCTCTCCTCTGGATGACAGGACGGAGAGGCTGGCTACAGAGTGGCCACCAGCATCGAACAGGGTTTAAATGATCCAAGACAGACCTGGTTCCCGAGGGGGAAGGCCATGTGCACACAGCAGAGGGTTACTCGCCTATGACCAGGGACACCCCCACTTACTCACTCTGGGCCTCAGTGTCCTCACTGATGAATTGAGGGCCCCCAAAGAGGTCACCTTCTAGGCTTTCCTTCACATAAAATCCCCCCAGGATTGTGTGTGATGCTAAGAGTCTGCCTTGTTTGGAAATCCTAGGGATGGAAGAGGGATCCACTCACCTTCAAACAGGGGAGGCGGTGGAAAGCGGTCTGGCCCAGGGGGCTCCGGTGGCACCCTGCTAGGGACTGCGGCGTCACCCAGCTCTGGGTGGGCAGAAGTGGCACATCTGATGCAGACACCCACCCCACAAGCTGGACTCAGGAAGTAAGAGGATGTGAGTGGAAAAGCAAACACTTTCTCTCCCAAGTTTCGGCTGAATGGAGTGCACCTTCCCCTCAAGAGAACAGAAGCGTAACCTCCACGGTCTAGGCTGAAGTTCGAGATGCTCACACTATCACCAGATTCTATTCTAAAAACATGATTTTACTTCCTATTTTTCACACTGGGAAGTTTAATAGCATTCGGTCTGCAGTTTACAAAAGGGGGGTTAAGAAAATATCACATCTTAGTGTGCATGTGTGTGTGTGAGACTGTTAATAACAACCATTAAAAGGGACCTTTGTGAAGAGTTTCTTAAGGGTGCAGGAAGAATGGATACGACCACCTGGTACAAACAAGCGGGGACCGGTGCTGGGCTCACTGCCACAGGTGAGCTCCTCCAGGCTTCAAGCTTCTCAGGAGGGGACCCACATGTTCCCGTGTGTATCTGGTGCTTTGACATAAGGGATATTCCAAATCCATGGCCGATCTGGGGGAGGGAAAAATAAAAAAGGTTCCATTGTCATGATATAACCATTTGAACTGAATCCCAGGAAGTTCATTCATCTAATAAGACCATTTTGTGGGACTGACTTGATAAAGTCCATAAAGCAAGACCCCTTCCTTCAGATAATGGCTTGTAGAAAGGTTCAAGTCGAGACACAGGGCAGACGACTGTCTCTTCCCTTCAGAGGAGCTGGTAGCTTTGAACCCGACCTAACGGTTAATGGTGCAACCTGAAACACACTCTGCCACTAGAGCTTGTTACGATGATGACTCTGTCTGTGTGACTCATTGCGTCTGTGTCAGGACTGACTCACAGCAAACCCTTGGGCAGGTTCTGGAGGCTGTGAATTGCGCAGCAGGGGACGGCCCAGCCTTCTCCCCTGGAACAGTTGCTGGATCCACGCCATCTTCAGGTTGGCTGTGCAACTCCCCTGGTTTGCACTACCAGTGCTTCTGTGGGGCTGTGTAGAGCCCCCCTGACCCCCAATACCTAGTTCACTTCAGTCGTGTTCATCTGGGCTCACAGCAACCCTGTAGACAAAGCAGGGCTGCACAATAAGGTTTCCAAGGCTGTTAACATTCACGGAAGTAAATGATCACAGTTTTCTCTGCTGCATTCGAAGAGTTAGTAACCCAATGCTTTAACCACCACGCTTCTGGGGCTCTTTTATGTATATGCAGAAATACAAATATAAAGAACTCTTGGGTGGTGTAAAGGGTTAAGTCATCAACGACTAGCT
This sequence comes from Elephantulus edwardii, assembly GCF_000299155.1. Taxonomy (NCBI): domain Eukaryota; kingdom Metazoa; phylum Chordata; class Mammalia; order Macroscelidea; family Macroscelididae; genus Elephantulus; species Elephantulus edwardii. The sequence continues at coordinate 45,534,429 of NW_006399752.1, forward strand.
GGCAGTTCGAAGCCAAAGGTACACTGGAGGGCTGACTTGAGCTGCTTGGTCTGCCTTGGAAATCTACGGAGTAGCCCTACTCTGACCCACCAAGCTCGAACTGACTTGGGGTGACTCACAAGTAGATAATCAGACAGAGAACTCCGCTATTGTCTAGAAAGGTCAGGGTTCAAGCTGACCAGCGGCTCCTATGGAGATCAGAGCTGGCAGTCCGCCCTGTAAAGGCCACACACACAGCCTTGCAAACCTATGGTGTAGTTGTGCTGCAAACTGGAACTGACCAGATGGCACACAGCAACAATGGGGATCAAACCCATCACCTCCCTGTGCCCACAGATCACTTAGAGACCACACATCAACACCTCTGGCATGGGGAGGTATCAATAAGCATGAACGTTTTCTTTTCATGGATGGGTTAGGGGGGGAAAAGAAACAATTGAGCAAATATATTTTACCACATATCCCCATTGCTAAACTCAAACCCTTATAAAATAGGTAGTATGGAAAACACCGTAAGGATTAAATAGAAACCCCTGGATTACTGTTCTGGAACCTATTACAGACAGAACTCGAGTGCGGAGAGCTTATTAGAAGCTGCTTCTTGGTGAGTTGGGGAGGCTGGACTGGCCGGTAGGGCTGTGGGTCAGCGCTGCAGACAGTCCTGCGGGAGCTCAGAGGACAGCCTGCGAACAAGGGTGTCTCCTGCTCCCCGGCGGCCTCACAGAGTGAGTCCAACACTCTCACAAATAGCGGCTCCCGGCACGAGTATACTGGAGAAGAATGCCAACGATAACAAGCTATCTGAGCTGCTTTCTCTTGGCCCTGGCCTCGAGATGGTTCGGAAGCCTGAAACCACAGTTAATTAAGCTCGTTAGGGAGGCATAAAGCTGGGTCTGCTCTTTCTGCTTGTTCCACGAAAGGCTGAGGGAGTGTGAAGACGCCGGCCTAATAAAGGCTTTGCACCCTTCCATCCCACGGAGGCCCTCGGGCTGGGCCTGCACGCTCCGTCCGTCCGTCATCTTTGCTGGTAACGTCACCTCTGGGTCATTAATTCCCAAGGCAGTGGGCACCCTGACTCCTATAATTTAAACAGCAGCCTGGTGGCACAGTGGATAAAGAACTTGGCTGCTAACGCAAAGGTTGTTGGTTCAAACTCACTAGCTGTTCCAAGGGAGAAAAATGTGGCAGACTGCTTCTAACACTTACTAATCTGTCAGAAACTTTGAGTTCCTCACTGCATTTACTCCATATCCATCAGCTTTAGGTGATCACGATCAAGACAGTGCCTGGTGGCCACCTTACTGGCATATGGCTTTAGACTCTGCCTGCCCCCGTGGGCTGCCCTTCCCTCACAGTGGCCAGAATGTTCAGGACCGTTCAGAGAAAGCCAGACAAACAGCCAATGGTAATGGAAAGGGTCGGGGTTTGGCGTGGGGGGTGGATTGTATGTCTGTTATGTGGTTTTACCCGACACCATTGGAAATCAGCACACACACACACAGTCTTACACACAAGTCTGCTTTAAGAGCAACCTGTTTGCTTTAGTAAGACCTCTGGATAAAGAAAGATCCCTGGGTACAGCCGATGGGCAACGCTGCTGATGGACAGGCTGGAGGTTCAAGTGTGCTCAGAGATCCCTCAGATTCAAGGTCTGGAGTTCTCCTCCCGAAAAACCACTCACTGAGAACTACAGAGCACAGCTCTCCCCTGACAAGCACAGGGTCAACCACAGACCTGATGGTTTTGCTTTTTATGGGGTGAAAGGAGGACAAACCAGACAAAGTGGAGGTCCTCACTGCGCTCAAGGAAGGAGGTCCTTCCCATTGGGAACCAGATGTCAAGGGCTGAATCCTGAACGTCACCAGGTTTTTGCCGTGACTCCTTCACCTGGAATAAACCCTGGGTGGCTCTGTTCAAGTAGTTCCCCCGGGCCCGTGTGCAGGGAGCTGTATTGGTAGTTCTGAGCTTGGGCCTATGATCATGTATTTTAATTAAGTTTCTCGGTGATCATGATGCAGTTGGACCCTGAGCCCGCAAGTTAAAGGGGATAGAAGTTGTCTTTTTTCTGGAATGTACCATCATTGCTGCCAGATGCCACAGGGTGGATTCTAATGCACAGTCCCTGTGTGGACTGGGTTATATGCCCCAGACGGTTTTCTCCTCTGAGCTCTTTACAGGAGCAGAGTGCCAGGTCTTTCTCCCATGGAGCTGCTGGGGGTGGGGGTGGGGGGCTCAAACTCACAAGTATTCTTAAGGTTGCCAGCCAAGCACTTGCCTGTGACACCCTAGGCATTTCTTTGGAATAAAATAGAAGAACTTCAGACAGAAGAGAGAGATCAGCTGTGGTATGGAAACGGCCCAAACCAGGCAATGAATCAGAGGCCAGTTGAGCTCAGGAAGCAGGGGTCCTGAGTTGAGGCCATGAAGGAAGGCTGGGAGCAGAGGAGCTGAGCGTGTGTTTGCTCTGTGTATCTGCCTCCATTTCCCCAAACATGACTACCTGCGGTGGCCAGGAGTACCTGCATCTCCTACCTCTTTGTAAGGCTTGCACTGAATGCCTTGTCACAGGTCATCATTCTGCATAATGGTGAAGAGATGGACTCCCCACTGCCTTTGGGGCCTTGACCTGGGTTAAACCCGAGGTTCTCAGGTTCCTTATGTAAAAACTGAGCGTTGTAGAAGAACTAAATGCATGAACTCATGCTAAGCTCAAATATGTAATCCTCTAGCACATTTTAGAATTTTTAAGTATGCTTCTTGTTGTCAACATCGAGTCGGAACTGACCATCATCAGCCTCTAGCAGGTTTTCAGAGGGAGTAAACTGCATGGGAGGAGACTGTCCATCTTTCTCCTGGGAAGCAGCTGGTGGATCTGAACTGTGAGCCTCAGGGTTGGGAGCAGAGCTCCGTAGCACCAGGCCACCAGAGCTCCCTAGGTACGTTAGCTAGAGGATTAGAAATAACAGATAGACACACACACACACACACAGAGAAAAATAACAGACACTGAACATTCATGTTTATCACGGCTTTGCTCACAATAGCAAGGAGTTGGAAACAACCTAAGTGCCCATCAACAAACGAATAGATAGAGAAGCTGTGGTATAGTCACACAGTGGAATAGCATGCTGCATTGAAAAACAAGGAACTCATGCAATCTTATTCAAAGTGGGTGACCCTGGAGGACATTATGCTGAGTGAAGTATCTCAGTCACAAAAGGACAAATACTGCATGGTGCCACTGTTGTAAAACAGGACTGACCTTAGGGTTGGGGGAAGACTGAGAAAGATGGGTACAATAATGTATACTGCATTTAAACAGATGAAGGAGAAAACGGTTTAAAAGGGCTATGTGATTAGGTATTTTTGTTATGACAGGAGTCCAGAGTGAAGGCTGCATAGTGGAGTGGACCTGCGGGGGGGGGGGGGGGATTGTAAAACAATGAAAGAATTTTTCTTTCACTTTTCCAAGAGGGTAGTGTACTAGCGGGGAGGATTGGGAGCGGAGAAAAGTGCAACAATGAATGAATGGAAAGCCAAAGTCTCTGTAAATTTTCATTATAAAAAATATGGGGGGGAAAAAAGAAATAACAGACACGTACTAAATGTAATAAGCACTAAATTTAGTATTAAGTGCTAGCTGCTATTACAGTGATCATGTCAATTATCACCATCACCAGCAGGGAGCTCGGGTGGCCTAGTGGTAAGGAGCTGTGCTGCCAACCCAAAGGCGCAAGCTCGAATCCACCAGGAGAAAGATGGGCAGTCTCCCCCTCCCCCCGCCCCTGGGTAATTTACTACATCTGAAAACCTAAAGGGTCAGGACGGACTAGGTAATACATAACAACCACCACCATCACCACCGCCTCTCTTCACAGGCTATGAGGACTGCCAGCATCTGAGGTATTGGGAAGAACCCTGTTCTATCAAGTCAGGAAAGAACCTCTTTCCTCTGTCTAAGGAATGGTCCTAGGTGAGGACGTATGACTCTAGCCCCCTACAGGTCTCCCTGCCTCCCCCAGGCTGCTTCCCAGGGGAACTGGACAGCCAGCTCCCAGAAGCTGCTAATCACGTCCTGAGCCATACTTCCAATTCTTTCTGTCTACGAGGCACGGGCAGGCAGGGGTAGCTGTCTGTGTGCATGAGGTTAGGATCCGAAACAGAAAATGATGACAAGAGCTCTGACTCACTTCACTTTAACCCCTTCCTAAATGAAGCGATGTGCAAAAAAGATGTGTCTGCTTGAAATATAAAGGAAAACTCCGAAAGATGTTCCCTGCTATCAATCTAGCAGAAATGAGATCACTGTATTTGCAGTATCAGTATTACCTGAAATACCTTAATACCCCTTCTCTGAAGGACTGCACGCATTCATCTGTGACAGTACACAGTGGAACGGAACGATTTAACTCGTGGGAGGAAGAACAATCCAAACTGCTGCAAACCAAGTATGCGCTTAATTCAAGGCAGCTGTAGAAATGACTCTTCCTTAAATAAGGCTAGATTTCTCAAAGCTTCCTGCTTACAAAATAATTCTGAGCGCTAAGCTAGAAGCCTACTTTCAGGCTTCAATTCGAGCAATGAAACAAAAAGAAGTTTTATTAAAGATGAACAAAGCTGTGCCTAAAATTTTCTTTTTATTGCATCAGTTATAAAACTTCATTTCCAGAGATCTTTCAAAACTAGGCCTTTTAAAAAGTAAACTGAAACATATTTATCAGCAAGTTTAAGTGACCTACTCTTTCTAAATTTTATGTGGGTAATAAAATGGAATCAATATTCTATTTTTCTTGTTGTTGTTTACAAAATGATTTATGACTTTGAACTCATTAATTTAGCAATAACGGCTTGCCGAAACTGAGGAGGGCCTGAAGCATTTGCTGCAGAAGGTTAAGGGCTGCAGCCTTCAATAATAGCCTGCAGCTCAACATCAAGAAAACAAAGATTCTCACCAGAGGGCCAATTGGCAGCATCATGACAGAGACCGAGGTCAGTAACAATTTCTCTTTCTCGAGTCCACAGTCAACACTCTTGACACCAGTAGTCAGAAAATAAAAAAAAAAACCAAATTGCACTGGAAAAGTCTACTGTCAGGGACTTCTTCAGAATGCTAAAAAGCAACAATATTACTCTACAGAGGAAGGTGCATCTAATCTTTGCAATTACTTGCTATGCTTCAGTGAACTGGACAATGGACTAATGATGTCGGAAGAAGATCCAATACCTTCGAGCTGTGGTGCTGGAGAAGAGTATACCACGGACTCCCAAGAGAACAACTAGGTTTGTCTTGGAGAGGGGGCTCCTTGGATACAAGGATTTAAAACTCTGCCTCACATACTTTAGGCATGTTGCCAGGAGGGAATAATTCTTAGAGAGGGAAGAGTGGAGTGTCAGTGAAGAAGATGACGACAGTGGTTGAGATGGTCTGACACAGTAACTGGGAGTAGGTATGTTAGAGACGGTGACATTGGCCGAGGATAGGGCTCGATTCAGAGCTATTCACAAGGTCGCTATGAACTGTATTCAACTTGAAGGCTTATTACTACAACATCAACAGCAACAATGTGAGCTCTGGAGGGAGCTCCGGTGGTTAAGTGATAAGACACTGTGCTGCCAGTGCAAAGGAACACGGTTTGAATCCACCAGCTGCTCTGTGGGAGAAAGCTGGGCAATCTCTTCCCAGGCGACTGACTTCCTCTGGAAACCTGCTCGAGGGTCAGCTATGGGTTGGCTTCAATTTGATGGTAAATAACAACAACAACAAGAAGGGAGCTCCAGTAGCCTAGTGAGTAAAGAGCTGTGGTTCTAACCCAAAGGCAGATAGTTTGAATCCACCAGCTGCTCTGTGAGAGAAAGAGGGACAATCTCCTCCCATGTGATATAAGCCTCTGAAAACCTAGTGGAGGGTGGTCAGCTGTGAGTCACTTTTGACTCACTGGCACTGAGCTGAGTTGGCTGAGTTCACCTGGAAGCAGCAATTAAGAAATCAAAGGGTGTGCTGCCTTGGGAAAATCTGCTAACAAGGGCTTCTACAAAGTACTAAAGAGCAAGGCTGTCAGTTTAAAGGCTAAGGTGCACCTGATCCAAGCCATGGCTTTTTTTTCAGTTGCTTCCAATGCATTTGTAAGTTGGACAATGAATAAAGATGACAGAAGAGAATCTATGCCTTTGAACTGTGATGTTGGAGAAGACTATTGAATATCCCATAAAGTAAGAACTATCAGAATGCTCCTTAGAGGATGGTGACACTGTCTCACATAACTTGGGCATGTTAGCTATCAAGAGGGGCAGGTTCCTGAGAAGGACAGGACAGGTTCATAGCTGGTGTTCACAGGGTTATTGTGAGTTGTTGTCAACTTGATGGCACATTACAACAAAATGCAAAAAACCCCAAAACAAAACAAAAAATCCCAACAGCAACAACAACAACATGCATCTATCTATCTATGCACACATAAATACAGGCACACACAAACATTTCCTTGGTTTTGCTTCACTAGAGAACTCAGCCCAAGATGATGCTCATAAAAGGAGCAATCAAGAAATGAAACAATAGTGCAAATCTAAGGCAAAAGACCTCTTTAAAGAATTAAAAGGCGAGGATGCCACTTGGAAGACTATGGTGCGTCAAACTCATGCCACTGTCTTTTTCAATCACCTCAAATGCAAGTTAGAGCTGGACAATGGAGACTGAAGACTTGACACCTATGAATGAGAGTGTCGGAGAATACGGGATGTACCACCGAGGGCCAGAGGGAGGACCATCTGTCTCGGAAGGAGGACAGCTAGAATACTGCTTAGCTGTAAGGATGATGAGCCTCGATCTCACATCCTCTAGACATGTCACAGGAGAAGGCCATCCCAGTCCCTGGAGAAGGACGTAAAGCAGGTCAGTGCACATGAGGTAGATCCTCCATGAGGTGGAATGACACTGCGGTCACAACAATGTGCCCAAGCACAGCAATGACCGTGGGGACGTACGGACCCCAGCGGTTTGGTTTGGCTGTCCGCAGGATTTCCAGGGATCAGATCTGATTTACGCTTCCTAACAACATGCTCAATTACCTCCTAGACTCCAAAGACCGCTGGCGCCCAAGTCCTAATTCGACTGAAGCCTAATCTGGCTTTACTGTCACCTCTCAACAGCTCAGTAGTTACTATTTCTCAGTTCGCTTCTTTTCTGTGTATCTGAGCCATAAGCTAAACCAGAGCCCAGTGTGATGCCCTAAGTGTGGAGCCTGGTGAAACGGCACACAGATCTGCTTTACCCAGCCAGCATGGCAAACAGAAAGAAGTATTTTGTTGGATGAAAACAACAGGTACTTTGCTTTACAGACACTTTCACCTACGCTTTAAAAATACAGCTCCCAAGGGAGCTCTTGTGGCTTAGTGGTAAGGAGTTGTGCTGGCAACCCAAAGGAACACAGTTCTACTCCACCAGCCGCTCCACAGAGTAAAGGCAGCCAATCAAAATACAGCTCCCCGCAATGAATGCTGTTAATTGCCAGCCAGTCGAATACAATTCATAATGATCCTCTGAAAAACAGACTGAATCTTGCCCTGTCCTTCAACATTCTCGAGCCTGCCGTTACAGTCACTGTGGCCAGTCCACCTCATCGAAGGTCTTCTCTTTCTCTGACCTTCCGGCCGGCCAGGACAGAAATCTGCAGAAACGTGAAACAGAGCCACCTGCCACACAGCTCCCTCACTGAAAAACCAGAAACATATGCTGTTTATGTTCTCCTACGATGGGGGCACCATTGTTATTTTTTTATTTTTTTTGTGTGTGTGTGTGTGCGTGTACTGTCAAATCAGATCTGACTGGTACAGGAGGAGATTGTCCCTCCTTCCCCGGCAGAGCATCTAGTGGATTCGAACCATGCGCCTCTGGGATTGTAGTTGCAGCTCCTTGCCACTAGGCCACCACCACTGTTATTTTTAAAACAACTGAATTTTGAAACAACTCACACATTTCTTGGTTTTCATTTCTAAGATAGTAAATATCAACAGACAGAAAACCCACGTGAATGAAAGCTATTTTAGGGTCCTCAGGAATGTTCAGAGGGTGAAGGGGTCCCGAGACCAATCCGTTTAGAGCAGTCTCTGCAAACCTGGGTCCCCAGTGTCCTTGAGCCCAGCGGGGACAGTTCCCTTGAGACGCACACCCGCGGCCCTGGGTCTCACCTTTACTTCCATAAAGATCTGGAGGCAAGTCATACGGCACAGGGAATGACGGCGTTGTCTCCTGCCTGCCTGAGAAGAACTTCATCTTCACTTCGAAGCTCTCCAAGCCCTGAAGAGACAGAGAGAAACACAGTTATACCAATTTTCCATAAGCCAGAAGTCAAAACAACTGGAGCACCCAAAATACAAAATAACCATCAGAGCCACCATGAGATGGACCAATGCAGTAACTGTAATAATGGGCTGGAACAGGGTGGAGACTGGGGGTGGCTCAGGATCAGGGGAGCTCCAGTCTCCTGTTCACAGGGTACTGTGAGTGGTCGCCCACTGAGAGATACCCTTCACAATACCAACCAAAAGGTCCTAGGGAGCATGCACATCTTTTTAACCCTCATAGTAACAATCAGAAACAACTGTTGTCATGATGGCTGGAGAGGAGACTGAAACTGTCAATGGCTTCATCTTGCTTGGATCCACAAGTAACACCCTTGCTATCAGTAGTCAGGAAACAAGGAGACACACTGCCCTGAAGAAACCCGCAGTTAAGAGTCCTTTTGAAATTATTGAGGAGTAATGATGTCAGTTTGAGGACTAAGGTGTGTCTGAGTCAGGCCACAGTCTTTCTGATTACTTGCTACACATCTGACCTCTGTACAATGAATAAGAATGACAGAAGAAGAATTGATGTAGTGAGCTCTGGTGGCCTAGTGGCAAGAAGCTGCACTGCAATCCCAGAGGTGCGCAGTTCAAATCCACCAGATGCTTTGCTGGAGAAGGAGGAACAATCTCCTCCTGTACCAGTCAGATCTGATTTGACGGTACACACACACACAAAAATAATAAAATTTAAAAAAAAAAAAGAGGAAGAATTGATGCCTTTGAACGGTGATGTTGGAGAAGAGCACTGAACGAACATCCCATAGATGGCCAAGAGAACAAATAAATATCTTGGAGAGGGTGCAGCAGGACTGCTCTTTGGAGGCAAGAATGATGAGGCTTTTCCTTGGAGAAGGACATGATGCTGGGAAGGGTGGAGGGTCAGCGAAGGAGAGGAAGACTCTCAACCAGATGGACTGAGAAGGTGACTGCTGCAATGGGCTCTTGTGTGTCAGGAAGTGTGAGGATGGTGCAGGATTAAACAGGGTTCAGATCTTTTGTTCACAGGGTCACTATGAGTCGTACTCGTCTCGATAGGACCTAACAATCACAATAATAACAATCAAGTTTCTCAGAGTTCTTTAAAATATTTGGTAACTATATTTACACTCTCAAGATAATGTTCTTTTGGAGGAGAAAAAGATGTTCAAATTTCAGGAATCAAATTCTAGCTAAGTTTGCAAGTTTAGCAGTGGCTATAAAGGTACGAGAGAAAAAATTTTAAATATTAAAGTCCATTTCTACTAAGCAAGATGCAAACTTTACAGGGAGTTTGAGAACTCACTGTATAAAAATACCTCCAGATACTTCCCACATTGCTATGGTAACAGGCTGCCAACTCTGGTGAGAAGAAAGAAAAGTTGCTTCCATGTGTAACAGGAACGACTGTAAATCTTCCAGCACAATGTGATAGGAAAACGCAGAGGACAGTGTGTCAGGACCCACCAGAGGGGAGGCTTTACTCCGAGAGCTTCAGCACAGGGGACTAGCTTACATTGTCCAAAGGGGTTAAGTGAAACTTCTAGATCACGACCAATGTACAATTGCCAATTTCATTTCAGGGTCCACTGATGAACCAGAAGTCCGAAAACCTGATGCTTTTGAATTACGGTGTTGGCAAAGAATACTGAACATACACCGGCAGTTTTCGGAGGAACAAACAAATTTGTCTTAGGTCAAGTGCAGCCAAACTGTTACCTGGAGGCAAGACTTTGTGTCAGGTACTTTGGAGCTCTGGTGGCTTAGTCTGCAGTAAGCTGTGCTGTGTCCGGCGGTTCAAATCCACCAGTGGCTCTGAGGGGCCAAGATGGGCTCCTCCCATTACGATTCACAGCTCAGAAACTTGGAGGGTTGGTGTTAACTTAGAACTGACTCGAGTAAGTTTTACCAGGAAGGGCCAGTCCCTGGAGCAGGACATGATGGTTGGTAAAGCAGAGGGATAGGGGATAAAATGAAGAGGAGGCAGACCCTCAATGACATGAACTGAGACCACTGTGACGGCAACAGTGGCTCCAGCACAGAAGCTGTGGGGAGGATGGTGTGCTGCGGGGAGGGGGTGCGGGAGGCGCGGGGAGGGGGGCGTGGGAGAACCAGGCAGCACTCTGTTCTATTGTGCATGTTACTGTGAGTTGGCACTGCCGTCACAGCACCTCATCAACATCCTTGGTACCAGGAGTCTGGAAATCAGGAAACATACTGCAGCGGGCCACTCGAAAATACTGAAGAGCAAAGAGGTCAGTCTGAAGATTAAGATGCACCTGATTCAACGTCTTCTCAGAGAGTTGGGCAATGAATAAAGATGACAGAAGAATTATTGACGCGTTTGAGGAGTGGTGTTAGAGTACTGAATATCATCCCATGGATGGCCAAAACAATAAACAGACATATCTTGGAAAAAAGTGCAGCCAGAGTGTTCCTTGGAGGTAAGGACGCAGCTTAGTCTTTCATACTTTGGACATGTATCTAAGGTGAGGTTATTCCTTGTTAAAGGACTTCGGGCTTGGAAAGATGGAAGGTCAGCAAAGGAGAGTAAGACACCCAATGAGCTCAAATGGGACAGGGCAGGGCAGGAAGGGTTCAGATCTGTCGTTCATAGGGTTGCTATAAACAAGGAGTCCTACTACACTCAATGGCATCTAACAATGACAGGTGATGCAAGCAGTTTGTTTAGCTGTTAAGAGAAGGCATGGAGCGTGGGGACCACCTAGAAGTTGTCTCAGAAGGCCTGCTGACTGGTTCTGAAAAATCCACCACTGAAAGTTGCATGGAGCATAGCAGTTGGGTACAAATGGTACTCTGTGAGTTGGAACACAGCAGCAAGCTGCGAGACCTGCTCTCCGGTCTATCGAGCCATCATCTCCTCGCTGCAATCCTGCAGTATCCCAGCACTCTGCTGCTGTCTCTCATTCCTTCTGTCCACCCACCTGAGCATGCATCCACCCACGTACTACATCCCCACACATGCTAGTACCTTAAACCCACTGCTGTCAAATCAACTCTGCTCAGAGAGACAGAGAAGAACTGCCTCATAGGGTTTCTGAGGCTGAATCTTTGGGGAAGTAGCCTGCTTCCTCTCTCTCCAGTGGAGCTGCTGATGGGTTCAAACTGCTGACCCTCTGGCTAACAGCTGAATGCTTAACCCTACGACCCCCAGGACTCTGCTGACAAGACTGCTGTTAGATGCCATCGAGTTGGTTCTAACTCAGTGGCCACACGGACAAGAGAACTCAGCCTTGTTCCGTTCTAGGCCTTCCTCATAACTGCTGCGATGTTTGAGCCCCTTGTTGAAACCACTGTATCAACTCATCTTGTTGTTCTGTGTCTTGACGATCAGATGACACTGTGAAGAAGGCTGGTGGCCATGGGCACGAAGGAGACAAGGCAGAGTTCTGGGAAACTCTGATGATTCCTGTTCCAGCCTCCGCTCTGGAGGATTTGTTAAGCTGTGGGAATGGCCGATACTTAATTAAAAGACACTGCATAACAAGTCCTCTTCTCTGTCTCTAGATGTTAACACAAAGATTGTTAACTCTGTCCTCATGGTGTGTATTCTCCAACACCGCAGTTCAAAGGCATCGATTCTTCTGTCATCCTCATTCACTGTCCAGCTCTCAGGTGTATAGCAAGCGACTGAAAAGACCATAGTCTGAATCAGGGGCACCTCAGCCCTCAAACTGACATCACTGCTCTTCGGTAATTTGGAGAAGTCCCTGACTGCAGACTTTCCCAGTGCAATACGTCCCCTGATCTCCTGATCGCTGGTACCAAGTGTACTCATTATGGATCCAAGTTAAGATGAAGTTGTTGACAGTCCTTGGAGAAAAGGATGGTGAAAGCGTCATGTCACATATGCACGGTGCCAGGAGAGGCTATTCCTTGGAGAAGGACATCATACTTAGAAAGGTGGACGGGCAGTGAAGGAGAGGACGACCCTCAACGAGATGGACTGACACAGTGACTGCACTAAGGGGCTTATGTATGTCAGAGACTGCAGGCTGGCGCAGGCTAGGACCAGGCTCAATCTTTGTTCACAGGGTAACTACAGTCATACTCGATGCCATCTAATAACAAGAGGTTGTATATAGTCTAGTGGGAGACAAAGCAAATCTATTAATAGAGCAAAGTTAATAATTACAACTTATGATAAACAACAACATCTTGGGAGCAGGCCTCACCAGCTCCTCCTTGGGGGAATCGCAGCCATGGACACGGTGAGCAGCACTTCTACCCCATCAGGATGCTCGGAGTCAAAGTTGACAGCAATGGGTTTGATTTGATGATTGGGGTATAAAGAAAGCAAAGGTGTTCTAGAAAGGAAATTGGCATGAAAGGCCTCTTGAGATCTGGACAAACGAGGCAGTCAGTGGACGCTTTCCTAAAATAGGGACATTTGCATTCAATTGGACATGTGAAGAGTGGGACAAACAGTGGTTTGGACAAAAGGGCTGGCATCTGCAGAGAGCCTGGTGTGTTCCTTTAAAAGGCAGTCCATTTGCTGATTAGCTCTCCACTCTCTTATTTGTAAAACTAGGACAATAAGGGCGCTGGGGATGATTGTGTTACTGCTTCTAAAGCAGTCTCCAGCAGAAGTCCTGGGGTACTGGGTGCTCGGGAAATGTTTCCATGTTTGTGGAAATGGGATCCAAACTTGCCCTGCTTTGTTTGGGCTTGTGCACAAGAGCACATGAAATAACACCTTTAGGGAGAGGAAGGGGCTACAGCTCTGATGAAGACAGTGATTCACACCGTGATAGGCAGGGTGTGGAGACCTGGCACATGCTCTGGGTGGACAAAGGAGGAAATGACCTTTTCCCAGTGGCAGGAGGTGCATGGGCTTTGTAGGAAACACTTGAGCTGAGTCTTGAGAAATAGGCGTAATTTTGGTAAATGGAGATGGTGGGTAGGCCAGAAGGGGAGAGACAAGTGTTAACACAGGCGGAGCTGATGCAGAACAGAAGAGCTGGGGCAGGGGACACTGGACAGTCAGCCAGGGGAGGTCTGTGTGGGAAGCTCTGTGGGCATTGCCTCTTCTGACCAGGCTCACTTCTGGCCGCGGTGACGATGTGGGATGGGTACACCACCTGTGTGAGAAGTACTGGGGAAGACGCCATCCTTCTGCTTAGACACTTGCTTGGTTTAATGTGAGTCCTGAGCTGCCGGCGGCAGCAGAAGAGCCAGTCCCTGGACACATCAGGCTGCTGTGAGGTACTCACTCATGCTGTTGTATCATTTGTTACCGGGTTAAAACTGTTTGTTGTCACTGACAACGAAGTGAGTCCTCGGATTTTAGTGAAAGAATCTGACTTTTATGACAATACACCATGAGCAGTGGCAGACGGCTTTCAACAGACATGTTCCACTTTAAAAGCAGACTGGAAAACGGACTGGATTGAGAATCCTTGGCACCAGGAGATCAAGAGTTACAGCAAGAGGATTGGAAACGGATTGGAGGAATGGCTACACAAATGTTGCTGTGTACCATCAAGTCAGAACCAACTCACAGCTGACCTTCCAGTGGGTTTTCAGAGGCAGTTAATCCCCTCGGAGAAGACTGCCCATCAGAGCAGCTGGAGGACTTGAACTGTGTGCTTTTGGGATTGCAGTGAAGTTTCTTGCCATTAGGCTACCTGAGCTCCCTGCCTTAATGCTGCTTCTTATTCTTACAAATATCATTATAATAAATGATTATAAGTATTATTATAATAACCTTGAGACATAAAGTAGGGTGGGTTTGGGTGAGAGTGGAGTCAGTGGGAAGAGAAACAAGGAAATGCATTTGAATGAGACGAGCAAACTGGACAAAAATCACGGTCTATGTGGGTGGGGTATAGATGTGGGCAGGGGACAAGACGATGTGGAGGTTCTGGGCCTGTTCCCACCGCATGACCCTGACAGTGAGCAGAGGTCAGCTGGCCTGGCCCGGACACACTCTCCAGCACATTCTGGATCTAAGGAAAATCCAAATAACCCCTTATTGTCATCGAGCATTTCCTGTGTGATTCTGGGCAAGCTTCTCAACCTTTCCAGGCCTCTGGTTCCTTCTCTACTATATGGGAGCGCGATCCGAACAGCTGTGAAGATAGTTACTTAGAACGACGACTGGTGCGTGGTGGTGGTGGTGGTGGTGGTGGTGTGTGGCTGGTATAAGCGCAAGTGTATTCAGGTGTTCTCTGTGACATGATTAATCCTTCTTACAGATGAAGAAGTGAACCTGGAGGTAAACGGTCACCTAAGACCACACAACTATTAAGTGGGAAGGCTGGAAATGGATTCTTGGCCCTGTGTTCCTTCCAGCCAACGTTTTACATTTATCCACCTGCTAGGAGCCGTGACAGAGGAAGGACTCCCTGAAACTTTAGAGGCAATGTTAACGCGGGCCAGGCTGGCATGAACCACATCCTGGAACTCTGAGAGCCTGACGCTTTTAAAGAGAAAGAGGCTTGGACAGTGGTACCACGTTAATGACAATCAGTGCTCTGTGCAGTATTATGTAGAGCTCACACCTCTGCTCTTCAGCTCCTGGTTTAATCCTGTTATTTTCAAAGGCATGCCAGCAAAGGGTTAAGAGTCCTCTACTCCTGGTCCTGAATGGGACTGCCCCTCATGGAATGACCCATGACTCCGTTTTGTGGAGTTTGAATACAGATCCGAGTAGGTCTGAGCCGATTACGTCTGACGGGAACGACAAACATGCTGTTTTCCTGAATGCCAGTTCTGAGCCAAATTCTAGGGAATTATTAAAAACAAAATATAGTGCCACTTTGCTCTTCAATTGAGATGTCAAATAATTTTAGGCTGTCTTCTAATTATTATTATTATTTATATACCACAGTGCTATCACGTGGCATTTTACAAAACAGAGGAAGACACCCTCCCGGGCATGGACACGGAGAAGACAGTTGGGACAATGCGTTTGTAAAACACCAGGTGAGAGGGTGGACACACATCACAGGCGGGAAATTGCCGGCTCTTCCCTTCGTCAGCTGCTGGCGCTGTGACGGAGTTAGAAACATGCTCTAGATGTAGTCAGAAATACAGTTTCCTTCCCAGCTGCATCGATCTGAGCAGCAATATCAAGTACTAAACCCAAAGTGTCATTTTCTGGGGGGTCGAATGGTGATAGCAGCATCCGGGGGCAACACGGAAGGCTGAATGGGAGGCGAATCCAGACTTTCATGTGTGGGTACAAAAAACTTCAGCAGCAGTGGGGTTGTGGCCCAACGTGGCAGTATCTGGAGGGCTGCCATTTCCCAGGGAAGGGAGGGAAAGGGTTAATTAATCCAAGACAGAGAAGACAATGACCTTCACTAACAGGCAACACAATTCTTGCCTGTGGGAATAGGATGTGGCAACTGGAGATAGAGATACAAGAGATTACACCAAGAAACATCACTTGGAATGCAGTTGGTCATACCATGGCCTTCTGGGAACCCAGAGAGCAGGCGACAGAGGACAGAGGGCCTCAGTCAAGACAGACCCTAGGAGGGGAGTGGGGGTGGATAAGGGAACGGGGCTAAGGTGACAGCTTCTGTAGAAGTCCTTCAATCTGTCAGAACCACAGGCAAAATAAAAAAGCACGCACTGGGGGGATTTTTAATAACAGAAAGATAATAGTTTCACAAGAATGAGAAAAGGGCCAACAGAGATGTGAAGATGGAAAGTCTGTGGGGATGTGAGTGAACGAGTGTTGGTTCAGAGCTTACAAAGGAGACTCTACCACCTCAGGTGAATCTGGGGTGAAGGCGAGACGAGCGCGGGGAGACCAAGCTACCTTGTTTAGGAAGGGGACCATTTGGAATGTGAACTCGTCATCCAAAGTACCCTCGAGGCGGGAGGGGGTCGAACACAAGTCAGGTGGGCTCCCCGCAAGTGTCTGACGAGGCCCCATCAAAACGAGTAAGTTACTACAGAAACAGCTGATGTATGCACAGATGCCGCAAGGTTTGAAAACAGCTACTCATCTTTCAAAACACAGGCTAAAAACACTGAGATTTTCTCAATCTAAACAACTCAGTGTCACCTAACAACAAATATGCTTAAATGGAAAGGACAGAGGGAAAATCTTCTGTAACTGATTGGTATTCGATTTCAAACAAAGTCTTCAATAGAATCAACAGTAAGTATCAGAAGGCATAATGTACTGAGCTGCTGAACGGAAAGGTTGGCAGTTTGAATCCTCCAGCTGCTTCTAGAAAGAGAGATTGTGTCATCTCCTTCCTTAAAGGTTTTCAGCCTTGGAACCCGCTGGAGGGTCACTAACAGTCTGAAGTGGCTTGACAGCACAGGCTTTTAGGTGCTTTTCTTGTTGATATACACCAAATTAGGAGTCCTTGGCACTCCAGGGGCACCGTCCCTATCGTGCTGCGCTGGTAACCAAAAGGCCGCGTGTCTCTGGAGGTCTGAATCCATCAGCAGCTTTTCAGGATGATGGGTGGTCCATCTCCTATTAAGATTTATAGCCTCAGAGACCCCACTGAGTATCTTTGTAAGTTGAACTTGCCTTGATGACAGTGAGCTTGAGTTTTCGAGTGCAGGCAGCACAAATGGTTACTAAGGGGAAGGCTCGGGTACAAATTCACCTGCAGGAACCTTGACCGAAAGCCTGGAGATCTACTTCTGAAGGATCAATCATTGATAACCTTACGGGGCACAGGTCTACACAGAAACAGTCTTTATGAGTCGGTGTTGACCTGACAGAAAGTGGTTTGTGTTAAGTGCTGTTGAGTTGCCTGCAATGTATAGTGACCCTATGTACAGTAGCTCTGAACCCTTCCCTGTCCTGAGCCAGTCTCAGTAATCCTGACACACCAACCCCTGTCGCCCCAGATACTGAAGCAATTCATCTCATCCAGGATCTTTCTCTCCAGCGCTGTCCCTCCACCCTTCCAATCTGGACATCTTTTTCCAAGGACCGGTAGGTTCCTCCTGGCCACGTGCCCAAAGTGTGTGAGACGGAGCTTCAGAATCCTAGCCTCCGAGGAGAAACATGGTGTCACTCTCTCCAAGACAGACCTGTTTGTTTTCTTGGCAGTCCGTGGTATATTCAAGGCTCTTCTCCAGCACCACAACTCAAAGGCATAGATTCTTCTTCTGTCATCCTTAGTCATCGTCCAGCTCTCTGATGCAAGTAACTGCAAAGACCTTTACGTTTTTAATATACTAAGTGTCACTTAGGGAGCTCCGGTGTCCTAGAGGTAAGGAGTTATGTTGCCAAAGGTATTTGTTTCAGACTCATCAGATGCCCTGCTGGAGAATGATGAGTGATTTCCTCCCATGGAATTACTGCCTCTGAAAACCTGCTGGAGGGTCAGCTCAATTCCAACTGGACAGCACATAACAACAACAACAAGGAGAATCACTAAGTGCCAGCATACAAAGTCAAATGTTTCTTGGCATTAGAAGCCGAAGCCACTGAGAGTGCTTTCATTAAAGGAAAAGTTACTGACTTCACACTCTAATTACAGGTTAGGATTATTGTCAAATGAGGTATTCATTTGGTTCATTCATTTCAAAGCAGCAGGAACAAATCAATGCTTGGTTACTAGGTTCCAGATCAATCAAATGGCATCAATGCGGAAATGCTGGCTCGCCGTGCTCTGCAGTTTAAAGGTCATTAAGAACGCCACTTCCCACGGCCACTCAGTTGCTGAGGGATGGGTCCCATCAGGACTGTGATGAAGAAGCCAAGCGCAGCTCTCCTTTGAAGTGACTGCCTTGGCAGGGCTGGACACTGAGAGGCTCTGGACCTCAAAGCCCACATTCTAGAACACAGTGATCGGGTGGCTGTCTGGCCAAGGACAAAGTGACAGCTCTGGTTGCTGAGAACCCCAAAATGTAGGTGTTAGGGACATGGCATTCTTCCTGAGGCACGGAAAGGTGGGCTGATCTCAAGAAACAGGATGGTGTCTCTCAGGAGGCTGGCGACAGGCCAAGGGTACCAAGCAAGCCCGCTCATCAAACACGTCAGTGACAGACACAGGCCGTACGGAGAGCGAGCAGGGAGCCAGTGTGGCAGCACTCAGTTTACAACAGGTCGTGTTCTCGTCAGCACACACTTTGAGGTGATTCGGAGTGAGAGGTTTTATGACATCCATGAAGTGAAAACACAGAAGCCAGCATTTGTAAGTGACAATACAGCACATACATTATCTATGATATAATGTTATCTATGATTTTCAACAACTATTTGGAAGCGGGAGGGGCATCTACTTAATAAACAACATGCCTCCGGAAACTATGCACTTCGATAAATGTTGATGGTTGTAGAGGGGCTTCATGCCTTCTGTTCATAGGGTCACTATGAGTCGTGCTTGACTCAAAGGCAATCAACAACAACAACAACAGTAAAAAAGCATGCTGTGCATTTTAAGAAATTCTGATGAGAGAGCCACAGGTGAGCTATATTCCAAGTTTTAATGGCTACAATATTTGTGGACACAAAAAATTAAAACCCATCGCTGTTGAGCTGATTCTGACTTTCCGTGACCCTACAGGGTAGCGGGGATCAGCTCCTCAGGGTTCAAAGGCCGTAAATACAGAAACAGACTGCCACTTATGTCTCCCTCGTAGCAGCTGCTGGGTTTAAACCCCTGATGTTGTGATCAGCAGCATAGCACTTTAACCACTACACCATTCGTGCCTGCTACTCTATGTCTGCCGCACAACCTTTACAGTCTGCAGAAGGCCTCCTCTCTATGTCCTCTTGTGCTCGGTCCAGGAAGCAGCTCTCCGAACAGTCAGGACACACTGCATGGTCCAAAATCAGGAAAGGACTGTGTCAGGGATGCGTCCTGTCCCCATACCTTTATGATCTGTAAGTGGAACAGATCATTCAGGAGGCCAGACTCTGAGGAGCAATGTGTGCATCAGGCTTGGAGGAAGACTCATCAACAACTTGTGTTATGCAGATGACACAGCCTTGCTTGTCGAAAGTGAGGAGGACCTGAAGTGTTTGCTGCAGGACTGCGGACTTCAGCATGAACTGAAGCTCAACATCCAGACGGCAAAGATTCTCACCACAGGGCCACCGGCAGAACCATAACAGATGGAGAAGAGATTGAGGTTGTCAACAGCTTCAGTCCATAATCAACACTCTTGGCATCAGCAGTCAGGAAATCAAAAGATGAATTATATTAGGGAAATGTGCTGTCAGGGACCTCGCCAAAGTGCTAAAGAGCAACGATGTCAGTCTAGTGACTAAGATGTGTCTGATTTAAGCCCTGGTCTTTGCAATTATTTGCTATGCATCAGGGTGCTGGATAATGACAAGCAGGACAGAAGAACTGATGCCTTTGAATTGTGGTGCTGGAGAAGAGTACTGAACATATCTGGACCGCCAAAAGAACAACCAGGTCTGTCCTGGAGAGGGTGAAACCGAGCTGCTCCTTGGAGGCTAGGATTTTGAAGTTCTGTCTCACATACTCTGGACATGTTGCCAGAAGGGACTAGCCCTTGGAGAAGGATAGCATGCTTGGAAGGATGGAGGGACAACACAGGAAAAGAAGACCCTGGATGAGATTCATTGCCATAGTAACTGGGGTAATGGAGGTATGTGTGTCATAGACAGTGAGATTGGCTCAGGATAGGGCAGGGTTCAGAGATATTGTACACAGGGTCACTATGAGCTACAAGCAACTCGATGGTACATTAAAACCACCACCACCATGCCTGGTCAGTATACTGTGGAGGATACTCTAGGAACTTGATAGAAGTAACGGCAACTAACAGACAAGGGGCCACCTGTGTGCTGGGCCCTGTGCTAAAGCAGCTCAGTTAGGAGACACACGAGTCAGCGTTATGATGCAGTGTGTGTGTGTGTCGGGGTGCACAGTGCTAAAGCCCCACTTCAGGAAGGCTTTGGGATGCAGCAGCATCTGGAGCCAAAGTGGGTGAGGGCAGGAGCACAGGAGTGTCTCCAGCGAGCAGCTAAGCCTGGCTGGAAGGGGTAACCCTGGATCCCAATGAGAACAAATGGTTCCACTTGGCTGGAAGATCACGGATGAGGAGGTAATGTCTGAACAGTCAGGAGTCAGGCTGGGAAAAGGAGGCCAGGCCAAGGAGTTTGGACTCGACCCAAACGCTCTGAGGTAGATGAGGGCATCGCCAGAGCTGTGCCTGATGGAGATTACGCTGGCCGCAGGGTTAAGTGCAGTCTGAGGGGACCCAGGCAGTGGGAACGAGGGGTGACATGAACAAGCATTATGGCACAAGGACTGACAGGGCCTGGGGATTAGAGAGGCAAGGGGCAAGGCGTGGGTGATTTCTACACTTCGAGCTTAGATGGGGGCCGAGTCTAATGGCACTTCAGTAATCATCAGGATTTTTAATAATGTGATTTAAAAAAGGATAAAGATAATGGTTTTGATGTCATGTACAAGACCCTATTAGCCTCAAGTACCTTTGAATAATAGATATAATCACTGTGATTTTAAATTACTTTTTGTAAGATTTGATATCTCTGAAAATTCGCCGCCTCAGATCACTGAGCTCTGCTTAGGAATCCTGGAAGATTCTGTGGGACAAAGTTCATTCCCAGCTGTCTTGGTTGCCAATGTCCTTTGCAAACGGGTTCCCATCTAACATGGCCCATCTTTCCCTCCTATCCTCACATGTTGTTGTTGTTATGCACCATTGAGTTACCTGTGACTCACAGTGAACCTCTGTATACCAGCTCTGAACTCTGCCCTAGCCTGAGCCAGTCTCACTGACTTCAACACATCTATCCACATAAACCCCAATCACTGAGTCAATCCATCTCATTCAGGGTCATCCTCTCCTGTCCTGTCCCTCCACCTTTCCAAGCATGATGTTCCTCTCTAAGGACTGGTTTCTCCTGGCCACATGGAGCTTCAAATCCTAGCCTCCGAGGAGTAACTTGGTTTCACCCTCTCCAGGACAGACCTGTTCGTTCCACACGAGGCTCACAGTGCTGCTCTCTGTTCAGAGTATAACATGGACAGTCACCTCAGATTGGAAGCCTCATCACCCCCGAACTGTGGGCTCCGATATCCTATCCGGATATATTCTGAATAAAACCTCCACTATAGCACAATACAGATAGAAGAGAGATTGAGTTATTTATAAAGCCTTCTAGACAGAATTTAAAACCGCTTTTCAAGAACAAAGGCGGAATGACTCACTCAGAAAAACGACAAATCCTACCTCATGTCACTGATCTTTGGTTTGTCCTTAAGCGAAATATCATAAATGGCAATTCTGTGATGGGCAAGCAAAGGTTGAATACTTCCCTAAAGGCTGTGCCAGATATTAAGTGTTGGAGGTTTGGTGACACCAAAGGTTGAAAGACAAGTCTCCTGTACTACAAACCCCTGAAATCCATCTTTGCAGAATGACAGAACGTGTATTAGCTTATGAGGTCCACCCATCAGTGATAACGTCTACCTCCTGGTGTGGCTTTCCACTTCAGTGCAGGACAGGGCTTGGGAGTGCTGAGGTCACATCACACATTATGGCCATCATTCTGTATATGAGGGTGGCAAGTGACCCGAGCTCCAGCTATCACTGAAAATGCAGAACGGCCAGCTACAGGGCAGGGAGCCTCTGTGGCGGGAGTCACACCCCAGATACAGCCAGAGGTTGCTGAGGTCACCCGAGCTGACCTTGCTAAGTCCTGGCTTGGTTCAGCTCTTCCAACACCTACCTCCCTGTCCTCCTCTGGACCTTTCTACACATTCCTCCCTTCTGTGAGGTTCTGCAAGAGGTAACCTCCAGAACACACCCCCCCCCCCCCCCCAACCCCCAGGCCCCTGGGTTCTACACCAAAGTCTGGCAACCATCCTTCTGCCCTTAGCACTCAGCTTGTACCTGGGATACATAGAATCTTACTCACGTGTGCAGGTAGGTACCTCTGACTTTTATGACCTTTGTGCTCAGCTCCCTGAGAGGACATGATCAAAACACTTCTGCAAACTCCTCATAATGCCTCCTTACAGCATCTTGCTCCAATCAGTTATGAGACACTGAAGGACACAAATAATCCACAAATGGGAAAACAGCTCAGAACCGCACGGTGGCCACTTGTTAGTGCTGCAGAGGAACGGGCCCAGAGGAGTCTGCTCAGGCCACCGGTGAGCACGGGCTGCTGGAGAGCCTGCTGCCACCTCGCTGGTCAGCACGCTAATGGCCTGGTCACCCAGCTTGGGGCCAAGCCCAGGCATCTGCTGGCAAGACATCTAAGGGTGGAATCCACTCTCATGGTCCTGTCTGATGGACTTAAAAAATAACTTTCTTTTTTCACCTAGAGCATGCTATATACAGAAGGGCTTTTAGTAAAAGACGTACAGGGAAGTGGCATAGGAATAATTATGGCAATAAGATCCACACTGGCACCCACCCATTGCTGTCCAGTCGGAACCAACTCATAGCTGACCCCTCTATTGGGTTTCCATGGCTGTAAATCGCAGCCCACCACCATCTCCCTCAGAGCTGTTGGTGGATTCGAACTACCAGAGAGGAGAGTAGCCTTTCGGTTAACAGCATGTGCACCAGGCCTCCCTTAGTAACAGGCAGCATAAAGTCGATCTGGGGATTCTAAATGATGATATACATTCTTTTTCCCGTTTTTTCTAACAAAGCAGTGACATTTTCAGTGAAAATCAGTGGCTTAGAAGATCCTAGAAGGCAGGGCAGCGTAATGTTTTTTGTCTGATTACCATTTTCAGGTCAAGATAGTTAGAAATGACTAGAATTCCGCAACTGCCAACAAGAAAGCCAAACAAGAGTGATATGGAATTTATTCCGTCACTCAGACGACTATTGGGAGATAATTCTAGTCTTGCTTTAAAACGACAGTCACTGTAATCACAGAAGATTACGGGATATTATTATCCTCCTGTGAATTCGCTGTTTCCTAGAAGCTGTAATAAAGCTGAAAGATCCTGAGAGGGGCCAGTCAGAAGACTGAGGCTTGAGGGCTGGACGCCACTGCTTAGTTGTGGAGCCGCAGAGAAGTCACGTCCTTATCCACGAAGTCTCACAGGGCGTGGGAGCACAAATCTTAGGCTTTGATGTAGTCCTGTGGAAGCCCTAGTGGCTTAGTGGTTAGGAACTGTGTTGCCACCTGAAGGTATACAGTTCAAATACACCAGCAGCTTCCTGGAAGAAAGATGAACTATTTACTCTCTTTTGATTTACTGCCTCTGAAAATTCACTGGAGGGCCAGTCATGTTCCACCTCAACAACACAATAATTTTACTCTGTAGGAAAGAACCAAAAAATACGAAAATCTTCTTTATGACTTCAGAAAAGGCCTGGTGGTCAGTTTCACAGCAAACCCCTCACAAAAGGGTCTAAAAAAAAAAGATTAAAAATTGGGGAGGGGAAGAGAGAGGGAGAAAGCGCCATGCCCCTCTGTGGATGGAGAGAGCAGGGGGAATGCTGGGTGCATGAAGATGGGGTGGCAGCCAGTGTCGTTAAGGCCCTATGCATTTCTACCTTCTAAATGATGGCTGTCAGCAAATTGATTCTGCCTCATGGCAACTCCCGTGTCACAGAAGACTCAGGGTGAGTTTCATTGGAAATAGATTATCAGGTCTTTCTTCTGAGTCAACTCTGGGTGGACTTGAACATCCCACCTTTTGGTTAGTAGCCACATTCTTTAACCAAGTGCACCATTCAGGGATTTCCCATGTTACATTAATCCAAATTTAAGGGTAAGCTTTAGTATACAGCCCTGTTGTTAGCTACTACTGAGTCAGGCCCCACTCATGACTTGAAGGTATGAATATGTGGCATTGTCTTAGCTACAACTCCAGGCCCAGCCAGAACCGAGTTGTACTGTGAGCTTAGGGGGAAGGAAGATACACTGTCACCCAACCCACAGGTGGTCAATTTGAATCCACGAGCTGCTCTGAGGCAGAAAGATGAGGAATCGGTTCCTGTGCGATTATAAGACCGCTGACTCTGAAAGCCCACTGCAGGCCGGCTGTGCACGGTTTCCACCCCCCAGCAGTGAGGCTCAGTTTTGAGTACTGTGTGCGGAGGGCACTGTGGCCGCGCAGTTCACTGGGAACAGGGCAGCCAATCCACACGCAGTGCCTCTCGGGCGGTGTGAATTCACTAGCAGCTCCCTGGGAGAAAGACCTGAAACCTCCTTCTGTGTGATACACAGACTCGACAGCACCAAGGTTTGGTTTTGTTTGAGCAGCTGTTGTTATTACATGCGACCTGCAACCCTATGCACTGCTCACTGGAATCCTGTTCTATCCCATGCCATCCTTTTGAGTATTGTGTGCATAATTTAATAATTTCCAAATCCTACAGAGACCAGCCATGGAAAAGAAAGAAAGAGGAGAGCATTAGCTTTGTCTTACTGTGGGGGTGATTCTGGCTGCCCTACCACCTGCAGGCACTGCTCCAGGGTGAGGGTGAGGTAGTGAGATAAGAAGTCTCAGGTCGCCGTGCCTCTCAGAGCAGAGCGTCTGCCGGGCCAAGTACGTGCCCCGTGTTTATGGAAACATATGGTTTGTACAATCTGGTTCCTGTAAGTAAGCCAGCCACTTCATCTGGAGTTCAGCTGCAGAATTGAGCTGTTCCAAAGATGCCAGACAGCCTGGCTGGGCTGGCTCTGGAGGGATAGTTTGCAATGGGAAGCATGCTGCTTTTTCCAGGGGCTTCACTGGGGCAAGATGGGCAGTACCATGTGATATACTGCCTCTGCTGGTGGATCAGTTATGGGTTAACAGTTCTGACCCGATGATACTTAACACCACCACCACTGCTACGTTTGATCACATGTGTCCGCTGGGCCTCCCTGAACTCACCTCCTCTCTAGAAGATGAAATGTCTCCGTCTCTGCCTTGTGTCATGCCACCTCCTTTCATGTGGAAAGCCCCAGACATTCTTCTTCACTTACCCAGAATCCTGTGCATCCTTCACAATCCTCCTTAAACTCTCCAGCTTTCTAACAGCACCCTCTGATCACCCAAAATGACTTACTCTATGCTGGGCCATGCCTGTGGTGACTTATCATTTATACCCTGTATGAAATCTCCACGTCATATTTTATGATTATTAGCTTAATACTGATGGTTTGAAACAGTTCCATTAGCTTCACACAAAGCACCACGTTCATCCTCTCATCACCAACGTCTTGACTGAAAGCATCGCTCTGCTTCCATAATGTTGTTGTTAGTTGCCGTTGAGCCAGTTTACTCTCAGGACAAGGCCGTGTTTATCAGAGTAGAATGGCTCCAGAGACTCTTCAAGGTTTGGACTCTAGGGAGCTCACGGCCACGCTTGTCTTTCAAGGAGCCTCTGGTAGATTCATACTTCTATTAAGAAGACCACCCCCAAACCACCCATAAACTGTGGTCAAGTCAGTTCCAACACATACTGACCCACAAGAACAAAGCAGAACTGCAGCTACAGAGCTTCCAAGCCTGTAAATGTTTACAGAAACAGACTGCTACATCTCAGCCCTGAGGAGTGGCTGGTGGGTGTAAACGGCCAGCCTTCTGGGTAGCAGCCAACCTCTTTGACCACTGCACCACTGAGTAGTTAAACTCAGGGCACGGCCAGGTCTTAAGAGTGTGGGCGCTGGGTTAGAGTCCCAGCAGGATCCCTATGGGCCTCCAACTAGTCACCAGGATGAGAGAAACAAGAGCCTAACAACCCAATGCGCTTTCCGCGTGTGTAGACACCGTGAACTTACAAACACCGAGGGGAGGAACAGGACTCCGAGCTCGTAGGAACGGATCATCAGCTGGGCCCCGTTTTTCTCCAGAGCTCCCCAGGCGGCCTTGGACAGGTTGGCACTGCGGAGACAAGGACAGGCCGGCTCAGTGAGGCCCTGCACGTGGGTCAGGCTTGCACAACAGCACGGGCATTGTCAGAGGGAGAGCAGCAATCACGGTTGTCCAGTTTAGAGCAACACGGTGAGTTTCTGGACAGGAAATGTAAGCCCTGCTGTGCTGCAACCCTCAGGGCTTAAGGATCTAACTGCTCACTGAGACCTTCACCCTCATCCTTTCTCCTGAGGGTGGTGAGCAAAAGAATGACCCTGTTTACAAAAATCCCTTTTTTATATCCCCTGCCCAAACTATTCTTCCTTTCATGGACCTTGAGTACAGAAGGAACTCTGGTGGCCTAGTGGTAAGAACCTGCTCTGCACTCCTGAAGGCAGTTGGTTCTAATCTACCAGTTACTCTGTGGGAGAAGGATGTGCAATCTCTTCCTGCCTCTGAAAACCTGTGGGAGGGTCAGCTATATAAAGGTTGTTTCTGACTCGTCAGGAAACAACATAGAGCGACATTAACAGGTGTCCGTGACTATAACAATGGGCTTGAGCATATGAGAGGCTATGGAGATGGCACAGGATAGGACAAGGTTCAGATCAGCTGCTCACAGGGTCGCTGCAAGACCTAGTTGATGTAATGGAGGCTGCTGCGGCCACCACCAGTGCCGCCACCACCACCATGACCACCAATCTACAGTGATTGCAACAATGGAATTTAGCACAGTAGAGATGGTAAGGTGGGCACAGCATTGGGCAAGGTTTAATTCTATTGTACACAGGGTCAGTATGAGTTACAGCCAACACAATACCAACAATAACAACAGCATAGCAGACCTTCCTGGTATTGTTCTATATGAAAAATAGTACTTAAGGGAAAAAATTATAAAATGTTAATATGGCATCATCATTTTAATCCCCATATTTTCTTTAGGCCAGGGAGTGTGATTTTCAACTCTTAATCTAAAGTAAATCATTCTGACAATGTCAAAGTATTAAGGAAAGAACAGTGTTCCGAGCTCCCTACTGCGGTGTTTGTGGTGGTGGTGCTGAGCCAATTCCCAGTGGCAGTGATGCCCTGGAACAGAGCAGATCCGCCCCACAGGGTGTCCCCGCCGGTGGTCTAGGGCATGGGAGGGGACTGCCAGGCCTTATTCCAGTGGAGCTGCTGGCTGGCCTTGAACGGCTAACCTTTCAAGCCGCTGAGTGTTTAATCACTGCACCACCAGAGCTCCTTTGGGTATTTGTTTCAGGAAAGAAATGGTGCGTTTAACGGTCACGAGAGAGCTGGAGACATGGCTGAGAAGCACACAGTTGTCCAGGAGGAAGGAGACCAGCGATGACCAGTGGGCCGAGGTGACGCCAGACGCTCAGTGAGACTGAGCTGAGGTATCTATCTTTGCAGCTTCTCCCTCCCACAGCCACCCAACGAGAGAACTTTCACTCATTGATTAATTCATGTAAACCAGTTGAAAACAGTTTTTCAATTAGGTTCATCCAAATTCCATTTCAGTTTTAAAATGCACAGCCAACCCCAGGCTATTGAGAACCTTCAGAGCCTGACTCTGTAGTGAACTCAACATTTGCAAACTCATTCACTTGTGCACTGGGTATTTTTACCGAGCAAAGTGCCAGAACTGATGATGTTTTCTGGGACTGGAGTCAAACCGAAATAGTTATCAAGGACATGAGAACGACGATGTCTGCTTCAGAGTTTAGGGGAACAGAAAGGAAGGAATATGGGAGCTGGGGTGAAGGCAAACCTTTTAAAATTATGAAGGTGACATAAACAAAAGAATCTATTTATACCTTCCCGTCTTGTCAAATGGACCCTTTTAGGAGTTGGGAGTTCTCCTATGACAGTCATGAGTCACGGCCATGACCATCCTGGTTTGTGATGTGGGACACATTTTTTCCTGAGCCCTCAGCTAAGCTGGCCAAGGCTTAGTTATTCAGTGAGCATGTTCCCACAGGCCTCTTTCCCACAACATGCTTAGCTCGTGGTAGGTTATTCAGGTCAGTCTATAAAGTGTGGAGGCTAATCAGATACCTGCCTAAGATCTACCCACATTCTGGACATTGTGTCCATGCTTGGGCCTTTAAGAGTGACTTAAGAATTATAATGTAGAAAAGAAGTCCTTTGGGGAGAACACAGACATGACATCTAAGGTATGCAGGTAAGAAAGGAAAGCTCAGTACTGAGGACAGGGTCCTGGACCCACGCCAACAGAGAGGCTTCAGTCCTATCCTCCCTACTCATGCCTTAGTCGAGAAGCTCTGTTGGAACTTGTGTACCATGAGTGACCCTCCTGGCATTTGAAATAATGGCACCATAACTTCCAGCATCATAAAAACATATGTCATCACAGTATAGCGAACTGACAGAGAAGAAGTATCTTCAAGACTTAGGCAGACTAAGAAGAAGACCCTGGCAGTCCAGTTCTGAAGATGGGGAGTGAAAATCTTCCGGGAAGCAGCAGAACATCATCTGATACAGTGTTGGAAGGTAAGTGCCACTCAAATTTATCACGGAGAAGAACATTTACCATCTCAAAGTGGCCTCGATCTTGAACATGTGGATGGAGTGAAGCTTTTGGAACCTTCATTTGTTGATTGGCGTGACTCAAAATCAGAAGGAACAAAAGCAAACATCGACTGCTAACAGGCATGTATGGTTCAAGGACATTCAAAGATGTAAGAAATGAGAGGGGATGCATAAAGATCAATATGCCAGCCACTAGTAAGGTAAAATGGATTGGGGTTGGCCATTCTGAAACACACAACAATCCCTAAGTCAGGAATGAGAAACTGAAGAGGAATGGTGTCACATTCATACCCAAAAAGAGTATCTCAAGGTTTAGCCTAAAGGATAACATTATCACTGAAAGGATAATATCCATACACCTACAAGTTAAAAGTGAAGGCAAATATTACTCAAATTTATGTATCAACCAGTCAGAGGAATCCTGGCTGATAGCAGAGAATGCCAGAAGAGTGTCTCTCTGTGTTTTATTGACGATGCAAAGGCATAGATTCAATGACTGTGTGGATCACAACAAATGTGGCTAACATTAGGAATGGAAATCCCTAACACTTAGTTTTGCTCATGCAAAACCTATCCCTACATCAAGAATGTACTGTCTGAATGGAACAAAGAGACACTGCATGGCTTAACATCAGGAAGGGCGTGTTGGGGTTTTATCCTTTCTCCACACTATTCAATTTGTTGTTGCTGTTATGTGCTGTTAAGTTGCCTGCAACTCATAGCAACTCCATGTATAACAGCCCTAAATCCTGTACTATTCCTGTGCCAATCTTATTGTCTCTGACACACCTATCCCCATTACCCCAGTCATTGAATCAATCACCTTATCGAGGGTCTTCCTCTCCTGTGCTGTCCCTCCCCTCCACTTTCCCAAGCATGACGGCCCTCTCCAAGGACTGGTCCTGCCTTGGTCCAAAATATGTCAGACAAAGCTTCAGAATCCTTGACTCCAAGGAGCTGCTTGGTCTCACCCTCTCTAGGATGAACTTGTTTGTTCTCCTAGCAGTCCATGGTAGTGGACTTTGAGTCACAGCTCAAAGGCATGAACTCTCCTTCTATCATCCCTAGTCATTGTCCAGCCTTCTGATGTGTAGCAAGTAACTGTAAAGACCCTGGCCTGTTTCAGGTGCACCTTAGGCTCCAGACTGACATTGTTGCTCTTGAGAACACTAGAGAGGTCTCTGACAGCAGACTTTCCCAATGCAATTAATCTTTTAATTTCCTGGCTGCTAGTACCAAGAGTGTTGACTGTAGAGCCAAGCAAACTAAAGCTGTTAACAATCTCAATCTCTTCACCATCTATCATGATGCTGCCAATCAGACCAGTGGTGAGGCTCTTTGTTTTCTTGATGCTGAGCTTCAATCCATATTGAAGGCTGTAGTCCTTGACCTTCTGCAGCAAGTGCTTCAGGTCCTCCTCAGTTTCAGCAAGCACGGTTGTGTCATATGTATAACGCAGACTGTTGATGAGTCTACCTCCAATCCTGATGCCACATTTCTCCTCACTGAGCTCAGACTCCCGGATAATCTTTTCTGCATATAGATTGAAAAGGTATGGAGATAAGACACATCCCTGGTGTACACCTTCCCAATTTTGAACCATGCAGTGTTTCTTTGCTCTGTTCTGATGACTGCCTCCTGGTCCAAGAATAGGATCTGCATAAGCACAATCAAGTATTCTGGCATTCCCATTCAGAGTCAGCCACAGTTTGTTGTGATCCACACAGTCAAATGCCTTTGCATAGTCAATGAAATACAAATTGACATTCCTCTGGTACTCTCTGCTTTCAGCCATGATCCATCTGACATAAGCTATAATATCCCTAGTACTATAGCCTCTTCTAAACCCAGCCTGCACTGTAAGTTTAAGCTGAAGCTGAGGAAAATTAAATCAAAGATCAAAGACACAGCAACCAAAAGTTGATCTTGAGTCTATCCTGCCTGAATTGTAAAACCATCTCAGGAAAAGATTTGAGGCCCTGAACACTAACGAGCAAAGATCAGATGAGCTGTGGAAGGATATCAAGAATATTATCCAGGAAGAATGCAAAAGGTCATTGCAAAGACAGAGGAGGAAGAAAAGACCAAGATGGATGTCAGAAGAGTCTCTGAATAGTGCACTAGTGTGCCAAGAAGCCAAAGCAAAGGGAAGGAATCAAATATTAAGTAGTTGAAAGAAGATCCCAAAAGGCAGCATGGGAAGACAAAGTAAAATATTACAATGAAATGTGCAAAGAGCTGGAGTCAGAAAATCAAAGGGCCCAACTCACTCAGCATTTCTTTTCTTTTTTTAAAAAAAATTTTTTTTATTATGTGTGTGTGTGTGTGTGTACCGTCAAATCAGATGTGACTGGTACAGGAGGAGATTACCCCTCCCCTTCCTTGGCAGAGCATCTGGTGGATTCGAACCATGCGCCTCTGGGATTGCAGTGCAGCTTCTTGCCACTAGGCCACCAGAGCTCCCCTTCAGCATTTCTTAAGCTCAAGGAACTGAAGAACAAATTCAAACCTCGCGTTGCAATGCTTATAGATGCTTTGGGCAGAATATTAAATGATCCAGGAAGCACTAAAAGAAGATGGAAGGAGTATACAGAGTCACTGTACCAAAAGGAACTGGTTAGACACAGAAGAATTTAATGAAATAATGTATGAGCAAGAGTCTGCGATGATGAAGGATGAAGTTCAATTGGCAGAATATCGATTGACATATTTCAACAAAGAGACACTGCCCTGGATGTGCTCACCAAGCTGTGCCAAGAAATCTGGAGGACAATCACCTGGCCAACTGACAGAGTGTGGAAATTGTTGAACAATATCATTGACTGAAGAGGATATGGCATGATTTACATCAATCAGGAAGGGTATACCTCTGACCACTCTTGTACTACGTGAATGCACAGCAAGTTACATGACAGGGCTAGTTTTGTAAAGGATCCAGCATCAGGACGGAAGGAAGACTCATTCACAACCTACAATATGCACATGATACAGCCTTACTTGCAGACAAAGTGAGGAGAATGTTAAGTTCTTACTGATGGAGATCAAAGACGCCAGTCTTCCATATGACGTACATATTGACATAAAGGGAAAAAAGTCCCCACCACTGGACTCGTAAGCAACATCACGATTAAAAGAGAAAACTCTGAACTTGTCAAGGATTTCATTTTACCAGGACCCATTATCAATGCCCATGGAAGCGGCAGTGAAGAGATCAAAGGAAGTACTGTACTGCAAAGTCTTGTGCAAAATACTTCCTCAAAGTGTTAAAAGCAGTAATGCTGCCTTGAAGATTAAAATGCACCTGACCTAGGTTTTGGTATTTTCAAGTACTTCACATAAGCGTGAAGGATGGATAATAAATAAGGGAGACTGAAGGGCTGATTCAGTTAAATTACAATGTTGGTGAAGAATTTTGACTAGATATTCCAGTAGAAGATGGTAGAAGAAGGAACGAATCTGCCATGGTAGAAGTACAATCAAGAACGCTCTGAAAGGTGAGGATGGTGAACTTTAACTCGCTCTGGCTGTGTGGTCAGGAGGGACCAAGCCCTGGAGACAGACATCATGCTTGATGAAGTAGACTACCAGTGAGAAACACCAAGACCCTTAATGGGATAGATGGGCCACTGGTTCCAACAATGGCCTTCACCATAGTGAGAATGGTTGAGAGAGGACAGAGGTGGACAGGGCAGTGCTTCTTCTGTTACATGTTTGGGTTTCAGCTCTAAGACTTGGAACCAACTACATCACACCCAACAACAAAGTTCCCAACGGCAGTAGCTTGGCTTATCTGTTCTCCTGGCGTTTCGGTGCCCTCTAGGTGAACTGCGGGGATTTTACATGAAGAGGCCTAAATCCTTTTCCAGTTGACAGTCCACGATGACAAGAGATATCCACGTTCACATCTAACTAGATGGCTCCACCCACAGAGTCGAAATCCAGGCTTTTCACTGGGAGCTCATTTCAGACGACTTTTCAACTCAAAGTCTCTCGTAACGCCTCAAGGAAAGAGCTGCACCGGAAAGAGGTGAGGCAGTGAAGGTGATCTGTGGCCCAAACGCTGCTGCACACATCTCAGACAGACCGACATCTGGTGACAGTAGCAGCTGTCACTGTTGTCCCTGGTGAACCGGGCTTTTGTTAGATGATCTACACGTCCCCAAGGATGGTGGCTGTTATGGGAACATGTGTCCACTGATAAAGCATTTCTTATCATCATTAGTTACTGAACAGCACAGGCAGCAGCTGCACAAAGAGGGCAGGACAATCTACAGATGGAGGTTTTGGCCTCCTGGAGGAATGGGGTGTGGGACTGGCACTTTCACAGACAGGTTCAAGAGCGCTGGATGTTAACATCCAGCTTGGGGCAGACAGAGCCCGAGGAGCTGAGATGACAAAGGCCAGTGAGGAGATCCAGGCATTGCTGTTGTTACTGCTTTAGTCAAACTTCAATGTGATCTACCTATCACCCCCTCACCCATCCCCTATGCATAGCTTTAGTTACCTTTAATATTATGCTATAGGTTTTCTTGTATTAATTACCCTTGGATGTGGATTCTTTTTATGTTCCATAAAAGATTCAAGCTGTGTATAACCCAAAGAACCTACAGCCTTCTGGTTGATTTGACCTCATAACCTCAGAGGACAGAGGTGGCCCCTGGGCCTTCCAAGGCTGTAATCTTTACAGAAGCTAACGGCCTTTATCTGCTGGAGTGACTGAGGTCAGAACTGCTGACCATTAGGCCACTACAGCTCCTTCAGCTGTAAAGGCATATATGCAGAATATAATTGTTCATTTTGATGGATTTTATTAAACTTCCATCTAAAATTATTGTTCAACCTTTACTGTCACCACCAGTGTTCTGGAGCACTCTTTTTTTTTAGATCCTTAGGAAAGTTAGGTGGATAACCCATTACTGCCAGGTTGATTCCAACTCAAGGTAAACGCAAGTGTTAAGAGACTAACTGACCCATACATAAGGTTGTCTTGGCTGTAATTTCTATAGAAGCAGACTGACACGTCTTTCTTCTGTTGTGCCACTGCCTGGTTTAGAACATCCAACCATTAGGCTAGTAAACTACCACACATCATTTGTGGCACCCAAAGACATCCTGGGTGCAGATGACACAACCTTATTTGCTAAAACTGAGGAGGATCTGAAACATCTGCTGCAGAGGGTCAAGGACTGTCGTCTGCAGTAAGGATTGAAGGTGAACATCAAGAAAACACATATTCTCACCCCTGGGCTAACAGACAGCCCCCTAACAGGTAGAGAAGAGGTTGAGATTGTTCACGATTTCAGCGTACTCGGTTCTACAATCAACACTCTTAGCACCAGCAGTCAAGAAATCAAAAGATGAATTACATTAGGGAAATCTGCTGTCAGAGACCTCCCCAGAGTGGTGAAGAGCAATAATATCACTAATAGAGACTAAGGTGCACCTGATACAGGCCACGGTCTTTGTAATTACTTGCTATGCATCAGAGAGCTGGACAATGATCAAGGATGATGGAAGAAGAATTTATACCTCTTTTTTTTTTTAATCACAACATAGATTTTAAAGAACGATGCACATCACCTCCGGGGGCCAAGCAGAACAGACATCCGGGATGCAGCAGTGGCCTCAGCACAGCCTCTGCACCTCTTGTTCTGACTCCAGCGGGGTCAGCACATTGCCCTCGCACACTGGCCCTTTCCCGTTGTGGATGATGGAGCAGTTCCTTCCGTCCATGAACTCCACACGCACCTGCGTGCTCTGCCCTTGCGAGCTGGTCCTGCCCAACACCTTGGTGACTCTGGCCAGCTTGACAGGCTGCACGCACCTGGTACCCATGATGGCTGCCCGGCGGCGGGTGGACGGAAGAGTATACCTTTATACCTAAAGAATTTATACCTATCCAAAATCAATCTCCACAATAGTCTACATGTTTCCTATTGCCAAAGGGGCCCTTTAGTGAGAGATCTTCA
This sequence comes from Elephantulus edwardii, assembly GCF_000299155.1. NCBI lineage: Eukaryota > Metazoa > Chordata > Mammalia > Macroscelidea > Macroscelididae > Elephantulus > Elephantulus edwardii. Next base: position 45,569,035 of record NW_006399752.1, read on the forward strand.
CCCTGAAACCTACAGTGTCCCTTTTCAGCAGGAAGTAGCTAAGAGAATATGCCATCGTCCCCTTTTCCTTATGAATCAGGGTGAAATCTCTCTCAGGGAGGAGTGATTGGGAATGGCAAAGGACACACTGACAAAGGAGATTAATCAGAACTGGTTTTGACAAGCACTGTGGCAATGGGACAATTAAAACAGACTTTCAAGGGAAAAGAAAAAGAGAGGAACGAATTGGGGGTGATAGAGAAAATAGTGCAACAAGGAATGAATGAAAATCCAAAATATCTGTAAGTGTTCATCAAAATTAATAATTTTTTTTTATAAAAAGAAGGAAAAAAATAATTTATACCTAGAGTTGTGGTGCTGGAGAAAAACACTGAATATCCCATAGACTGCCAAGAGAAGTAACAGTCTATCCTTGAGAGGCTGAAATCAAGCTGTTCCTTAGAGACCAGGAGTTTGAGACTTTGTCTCACATACTTTGGGCATGTCACCAGGAAGGACCAGTCTTTGGAGAAGGATAGAGGGACAGTGCAGGAGAAAAGACCCTGGATGAGACGACTGACACAATACTGAGGTAATGTGTCAGAGACAGGTTAGCTCAGGATAGAGCAGGGTTCAGAGCTGCTGCACACAGGGTCACTACGGGTCACAGTTGACTCGGCGGCACATAACAACAACATAATGATAAGCATCAATTTTTCTGTCCTAAAAATAAAAAAGAATTCATTTATTGTTGTATAATTTCCTCCCTCCACACCCACCCCTCCTACTCCACTTTGCTATGTATCTCTTATTCTGGACTATTGTAATATAAATAATGCCTAATCATATATTACTTTTAAACCGTTATTTCCAATTCAGTTTATTATTTATCTCCTCTTTTCTTACTTTCCCCCAACCTCCATGCCAGTCCTGTTTTATAACACTGGCGTTATGCAGTATTTCTACTTTTGTGTCCAAGATACTTCACTTAGCATAATGTGCAACAACGAATGGATAAAAATGCAACTTTTCTGTAAACTTTTGTTAAATCACAATTTTTAAAAGCCTGTTAATGTAGATGGTAGAATGGCAATCTGAAAGACAAGTGAGTATGACGCTAAAGATTGCTTTTTAACACTGCTCGTAAGCTTTCTGATGATTAAATGAATTGTCTGTACCTCGCCTTCCCTTCCCTCTCACCCCTTCACAGCTCTGTAACGTGACGTCTCTTCAGACAGTACTCTGTACTGCTCACCCCAGTGGCCTTTTCAATGCCTGTCTGTCCACCATGCAAGTGGTTCTCAAGGAGGGGTGACATTGTGCTTCCCACCCCCAGACATTTGGCAACACCTGGAGATGTTTCGGGTTGCCATGACTGGGAGGTGAGGCTGTGATGACATCTAGTGGGCAGGGGGCAGAGATGAGGCCAAACATCCAACAACACACGGGACACTCCCCTACAACAAAGGATCCCCCATTTTCTGATGCAAACACAAGAGTGAACTTGGTGTGACTCATGAAATGTAGCCGGGTATTCCCTGGAGGCAAGAATGGTGAAACCTGGTCTCACAACTTCGTGTGTACTGTCAGGAGGTACTAGTTCTTAGAAAAAAAAGAGATCCTGCTGGGAAAACGAGAGTCAGCAAACAAAGAGGAAGACCCTCAAGTGACCCAGGGCCTGCACCACGGGGGTGAGCGTGGTGGCCACTGTGAGGCTGGTACAGTGTAGGGTAGGGTTCACATCTGCTGTTCACAGGTCTCTGCGTCGTAATGACAAACAGGCTCTAATACTAACAATCCAATCTCACCAAATCTACACTTTCAACCTTAATTACAGTTATATCTTTTCCTGGCATCTATACTTGGAAAAAGATATGCTAACTATCTCCCAACATGTCTTGGACACCATGGCTCCCACCTGCCCGGACGCTCCTGCCCTTCTCTGATGATCTAGAGCCTTCTCCTCTCCTACACACGCCACCTCATTCACGAGGCTGTCTCCCGCACTCCCAGCCCTTGCACCTCTCCTGACACCGATTCCTGCCGGTATCAGGTCGACGAGAAACATCTAATTCATTCAAGAAAAGAGACTGTTCACAGAAAGGATCACATGATACATCTTATGACTAGTGTTTTCTCCACGGTGATTGGAGAACTTCAAATGGCAAAATTTAGAGAAACGGCACTACTATTAATATGAAAAGATGTGGCAGGGCAGTGAGGGCTAGCTGACTCTACCCATACGCTGTCACTTACACAGCCAACCCTGGCCACCTGCAGGTCCCTAACAGACTTGCCTCCTAAGGTTTATGTGAGGCTTCTATCGGACTAGGTTGGTGAAGCTCCTGACACATAAATGATGCTTCATAAACGCGGAACTGCCAAGGGGGTGGAAGAGTGACTGCGGCCCTCCTCTGTCAGCGTGACTCATGACACAGTGGCATTGCACACGAGGCAGGCCCATCGCAGGGTGCTGCAGTGACTGGGGAGGCTGCAAAATGCCTCACCCGCTGGCTTCACTGATCCCACATTCCTTGCACGATCCCTCTGGCCCAATCACAGCTGGCTCCTATTTGACTGTGTAAAAGCAATCCAGAGGAGTTTGTTTTCCACGATGCAGATTCGTGTCCCCTGCTTTTCCATCAAGAAGACTGATAAAGGACCAGGCTGTGAACAGCGCAGCTGAGAGGAAACCAATTCTAAAGGCGTCTGAGAGTCTGGCAAGAGGCAGTGCCAAAGGGTACGCAGCGTGTCAGCGGTGTATGGGGCTGCTATCATCTTTTAGTGTATTAACAGAGAAACGCCAGCAGCAAAGGAAAATAAAAATGATACGACACACATCTTTCCAGCAGATAAGCAGGAGCAGGGCACGACAGGTGACTGCACACATAGGTAGGGTTTTTGCCAAAGAAAAAGCTGACAGAGCGCCAAGTAGATGTTGACAGATATACAACCTCACTCTGTTCTTCAGTGACGGTGGGTTCGTGGTCCCAAGCAAACGCTTTCATGTCCACCCAGCCCTCTGAACAGAGGCGCTGGTGTTCCACGGCACAGTCCAGGCTCGCGCCATCTGGTCTTGAAAACACTCCCTAACTACAGTCGCAGAGGCGCATGGTTCGAATCCACCAGATGCTCTGCCGGGGAAGGAGGGTCAATCTCCTCCTGTACCAGTCAGATCTGATTTGACGGTACACTCACACACACAAATTAAAAAAAAAAAAAAGAAAAAAAAAGAGAAAACACTCCCTCTATCCTCACCACAGGCACCCTGGGCATGCAGAGGTGAAGGGCTTGGCTGCCCACTGACAGGTTGGCATTTTAACCCACCAGGCTCAAGTGGAGGGGAAGATGTGGTAATCTGTTTCCATGCCGGGCACTGTAAGTTGGAACTTACACGAGGGAATATTAAATCCTTGTCCCTACAAATGGGGTTCGAAGGACTTCAGAAACTCAATCAGCATGTGACTGTAACAATATCCAAAGTTGCTCTTTAAGTTTCAGGTCAGAATTGGTATTTGAAAGTAACCCATGTGATAATACAAACCTGTTACTGTTTCATTTTTTTTACTGCACTATTTGGAAATTTTAATCTGCAGCCCTCAGGCCAGGTTCAAATTGTTTTCCTGTCAAACATTCTTCTAGGCGGCATAACACTGGTCTGTGTGTTGCTGCAAAGAGGTAACTCGTGGTTGCTATGATGCTGAACACTGGGACACTGATGTGCCAAACGTGGTGATGGTTACTCATGGTGGGCAGTGTTTGCTGGAGTTTCCCGATTAAAACAAGCCTGGAAGCTGGAGTGGCATCCACTTCTGAAATGGCTTGCCTCCAGAAACTCTATGAACAGTGCTCAGGCCTTTCGTTCCTGGGGTCGCTATGAGTCGTCTATGACTTGATGGCACACAACAACAATAACAACTATTTGGAAATAGCTTGCTTCCAGAAACCATAAGAGCCTGGAGAAAGGATCAAAGTTATACAAGTGTCCAGGTATTTTGTTCACAGGGTCGCTATGAGTCACCTATGACTCGACGGCACTTAACAACAACAACAACAACAACAACAACAACATTCCATTAGTTTGGTCTATCTCCCAGGGTATAAGGTGTTCAAGAGTGACAGATCCAAGATCTGCAGTGGGTTTGGTGATATTTGTTACCTGGAGTTCTCTCCTCTGGCTGACACTATCTTCCTCTGTAACATGGGTTTGATGCTGTTCCCAGATGCCATTCGGCTGGCTCTGATTCAGAGAAACCCCCCATAAAACAGAAGGAACCGTGTCTGATGCTGCACCGTGCTCAAATCCCTTGTTGCAGTCACTGCCATGACGTTCTTTTTCCTGGATCCTCTCCTCTTCTCCAGTATGATGCCTTTTTCTAAAGACTGGCATCTCCTCACACGCCCAACATCATTCCTGCTTCCAAGAAGTACTCCACTGACCCTTCCTCCAGTGCAGGTTTGTTTGCTCTCCTGGTGTTCCAGAAGTATACCCAACACTCTCTGTCAACATCACAATTCAAAGGCATTACAAAGGCATCATTTCTTTGGTCCTCCTTTTTTTTTTTTTAATTTTGTGTGTGTTCTGTCAAATCGGATCTGACTGGTACAGGAGGAGTTTGCCCCTCCTCCAGCAGAGTATCTCGTGAATTCGAACACATACCTCTGGGGTTGCAGTGCAGCTTCTTGCCACTAGGCTACCAGAGCTCCCTTCACTGTCCAACTTTGATAAACACATGACACAACTGAAAAGACCATGGTTTGGTGCAGGTACACCTTAGTCTTTAGAGTGACATCTTTGCTCTTCAGCACTGTGAAGAGGTCTCTGGCAGCAGATTTGCCCAATGCAATGTCTTGTTTCACTCTACTGTATACAGTAGGGCTGGAGTGTGACGGAGCTTAACTTGACAGCACTTGACATCATCATCATCCTAACTGGAGTCCTTGGGTGGTGCAAACTAAAATGTCTGAAGTTTGAGTCCATGAAGAGTCTGCTCAGAAGAAGGGGCGAATGATCTATGGAAAAATCCTCCACTGGAAACTCCATGGAACATAATTCCACTCTGACACAGAGCTGACTCACTGGCAACTCTCCTGAATGTTCTCAATGACTACAGTGCGGAGTCACCCACCCACACGCACGAACGCACAGCAAAATCTGCCTCCACAGCCATCAAGCTCCCAGCAAATGAGTCGCTCTAGCTGTCAAGTATGTCAAGCTCAGGAACATCTGCAGGCCCATGTGCCCAGCAAGGCATCATGGACAGTACTGAGTGTGCACTTGTAAATGGAAGAATGGGAGAAGAAGCAGACAGAAGACTGGATGATGCCATGGGACTTCTCCAAGCCCTGGGTGGTACGTGCTGCTATGGGATGTGGATGGATGTGGTCTGGATAGACGGGATAGGCAGAATCGGGGCAGGGAGGTGCTGAAGATGTTGTCAGCTGCCTACCGGTAAACAGGATGAAGAAGGGTTTTAAGAGAGCACTGAGCTTTAACCACTCACTTACTGAGTACCATCCAGTTGGAACCAACTCACAGCTGACCCTTCAGTGGCTGTGAATGGGTTTCAGTGGGTTTTCAGAGACTGGAAATGGCACAGGAGATTGCCCATCCTTCTCCTGCAGAGCACCTGGTGGATTTGAACTGCAAGCCTTTGGGTTGGCAGCACAGCTTCTTACTCACCAGGTCACTACATTCCCCCATTCCCAAAGCCTGGCACATAGTGGGTATGCAATATACACAACAGCTGAGAAAAGTCAGCTGGTGGTGACTCTGTCTGCCCGAGAGTCACCCAATCAAACCCCGTAAGGGTTTTCGGTGACAACGGGGGCAGAAACGACAACTTCCATAAGCAAGCACTGCTGTGGTGAAGTTGAGGGCCAAAGTCAGGGATTTAAGAGAGTGGCCAAGGAAAAGCCGGCAGGCAGACGGTGTCAGTGCAGCAGGGGCCAGACAGGTAGGGAGAGATCCTGAAAATGTCCAGACAGGTGGCTGCCTTAGGAAACGGGGCTGAAGGGGGTGCGGGAGCTGTGCGTTTGCCCCGGAGACCTCGGTCAGCAGTGCTGACCCAGAGCGCAGGGACAAATGGTCAAGTCCTCCAGGGAAGGGACAGTGTCCTCACCATGACTAAGGGCGAGCACAGCATCTGGCACACAGGCATGGAACAGCCAGACCCGATTATGTGGGCTTTGGTCCCTCCTTTACTGCTCTACCAAGTGGCCCACTGGGAACATGCCATTTAAGCCACTAAACCTCAGTTTTCACATCTCTAGGAGGGTGATAATACTACTACACATCTCCTAATTGGGAGCCCTAAATGAGTTAATGCAAAAAAAAAAAGCATGTAAGCATTTCAGTAAGCAGCATGTTATTGTTGTTTTTATGTGTCGTTGAGTTGCCTGTGACTCATAGTGACCCTATAAAAACCCTGCTCTATCCTGAGCCAATCTCACTGTCTCTAAAACATCTACCCCATTACCCCCGTCACTGTGTCAATTCATCTCATCTTGGGTCTTCCTCTCCTGTGCTGTCCCGCTACCCTCTGAGCATGATGTCCTTCTCCAAGGACTGGTCCCTCCTGGCAACATGCCCAATGTATGTGAGACAGAGCTTTAAAAGCTTTGCCTCCAAAGAGCGACCTGGTTTCTGCCTCTCCAGACAGGCTTGCTTGTTCTCTTAGTAGTCCATGGTCTGCTCAATACTCTTCTCCAGCACCACAGCTCAAAGGCATCAATTCTTGTTCTCTCGTTCTTAGTCATTGCCCAGCTCTCTGATGCATAGCAAGTAATTGTGAAGACTATGGCCTGGATTAGGCGCACCTCAGTCTCTAGATTGACAGCTGTTCTTCAGTACTTGAGTGGTCCCTGACAGCAGATTTTCCAAATGCAATTCGTCTTTTGATTTCCTGACTACTGGTGCCAAGAGTGTTGATTATGGAACAAGCAAGTTGAAGCTGTTAACAACCTCAATCTCTCCTCCATCTATCATGAAGCTGCCAATTGGCCCAGTGGTGAGAATCTTTGTTTTATGATGTTGAGCTTCAATCCACATTGAAGACTGCAGTCCTTGATCTTCTGCAGCAAAAGCTTCAAGTCCTCCTCAATTTCAGTGAGCAAGGGTGCATCATCTGCACAACATAGGTTGCTGATGAGTCTTCCTCCAATCCTGATGCCACATTCCTCCTTGTTAAAGCACCATATTAGTACTTGATTTTCTCTAAGCAGGATTATTTTTTGGACCAGTATGTGATACAGCTTCCAAACTGTAGTCACTTCTCTCAAGCTATAGGTCCACTTGATGACAAGCAGTGTCAGTAGTCAGAGTCTCCAGAGGCTATTCTTGGTCAAGAGCCTCAAGCTTCCTCCGTTTTGAAACAGACAAGAAGCTTTCCACAAGGCTTGCTCCCATCTGCTGGACCCGTTCTGCCTATCTCTGGCTTAACTACAAGTGCCGGGTAGGAGTATAACTGAAAGCTATCTTTAACGTTAAAAATACACAAACAGCTCATTTTCAGACTTTAACACGGATAAGCATTATTTGAAAACATGAACATGAAAGACGCAAATCAATCCCAGTATCTTGAAGCCACAGCTTCAGGCAATCATGTCTACACTGTGACATAACAAATATTTTCTGTGCAATTCAATTTTATTCTCACTGGGGGAAAAAAACCCAGCAAACACCACCAAACTCAAAACTAAAGAAATTTCAGACATAGAAGTGGGGGGGAAAAAAGAGAGAGAGAGAGAGAAATAAAGAAAAACACTATTTCAAATCAAAGGGACAGGAATTAGGGAAGAAATTCTGCTTCGTGATATTGAAAAGCAGAGGAGGGAAAGACGTCTTTCATGTCTCCTCAAAAAGCCACAAAGACTCTGTAGTCGGGCACTTGTCTCGCTTTCCCCCAAAGTGGCAGCACCAACATTTCCGTGAGTCCCCGAAGCTCCTGCATCACCCGTCTGTTGCTAGGCAACCATAATCGCGATGTAGCGCGTGTCAAGTATTCACCTTGCTTTCTGCCCACCCAAAATGCACAGCCTTCGGGAGTGTTCTCACCGGGCCTGCCAATTACTCCTTAGGCACCTTCGTAGCCAAGGCTGCGTTAACACACGTCTTCTTGCCTGCTTGGCCCCGTGGTAAAATTTAAATACTAAATTTGTCATCACGTCCCGATAATTTCCATAACAACAGGCTGCCCATCAAATGGGATGATTTCATGGTAGGATCAAACAGATGGGGAGAAGAAATCTTATTAAAACCATAAACAGTCTTCCATGAAAGCAGTTGGCCAAGACAGAACTTGTGACAGCATTTGATTAAGTTCAAGCTAATGTTTTAACTTTAAGTTTCTGTAAACACATAGACTGGGCTGAAGGCACCTCTCTTGACGAAACAGAAGTGTTTGCCATTGCAGGCAATTTCAGCCTGTGTTTTAAACTAACTACACTGTTTGGCCAATATTTGAGTTTAAAATCATACCCAGTGTTGAGGAGTCAATTCTGATTCCTAGTACCCTTTCTCGGGTTTCTGAGGCTGCAAATCTTTATAGGAGGAGATTGTCCATATTTCTCCTCTGGAAATATAGGATATGAACCATCAGCTTTACAGCTAGTAGCCTGATACATTATCCACCATGCCGTCAGGGCTCTTTGGGAAGGGACACACCATGCACAAATCTTCAGATCACATATCATGCATATGGCATGTTAGACAATTCAATTGCACTTGATAATGAATGTGCATAAATGAACAAATGACATTGTAATTACAATGTTTTAAATTTAACAGAGAACTACCACAAACACAAGCTGGGTTTAGAAGAGGCCGTGGCACTGGAGACATTATTGCCAATGTCAGATGGATCTTGGCCGAAAGCAGAGAGTTCCAGAGGAATGTCTGTGTTTCATTGACTATGCAATTTGCCAGTGTGGATCACAACAAATTGTGGCTAACGTTGAGGAGAATGGGAATCCCAAAACACTTGCTGGTGCTCAGGCAAAACCTATACATGGACCAGGAAGCAGTCATCAGAACAGAGCACGGAAACACTGCATGGTTATGTTAGGAAGGGAATGTGCCAAGGATGTGTCCTGTCTTCATACCTTTTTAATCTATATGCAGAAAAGATCCTTCGGGAGGCTGGACTTTATGAGGAAGAGTGTGGCATCAGGATTGGAGGAGATGGATCAATAACCTGTGTTATGCTGATGCTCAACTCTGCTTGCTGAAACTGAGGAGGACCTGAAGCACTTGCTGCAGAAGGTCAAGGACTGTAGTTTTCAATATGGATTGAAGCTCAACATGAAGAAAGCAAAGAGTCTCACCACTGCCAAATGGCAGCATCTGATACACTGAAGCTCACTGATACAGGTATCAACCCGTCTATCCATTTCTTTGAGGATCTTCCTCTCTTATGCTGACTCTCCACCTTGCCAACACTAGTGAGTGGCAATCCTATGTAGTGGTTTTAGGTGCCCTTGAGTTAATTACAGCTCACTGGGACCATATGAACAACAGATCTGAACCGTGTCCGATTCTGTGCCGTTCTCATCATTTTTACATACTTGAGCCTATTGCTGCTGTCCCCGTGTTAATCCACGTGGTTGAGGATCTGCCTCTCCTTCACTGTCCCTCCACCTTTCCAAGGATTAGCCTCTCCTAACAAAAAGCCCAAAGTATGCTAGACAAAGCCCAATCATCCTTATCTCCAAGTGTCAAAGGAACACTCTGGTTGCACCTTCTCTACAACATATCTGCATATATTCAGTACTCCTCTCCAACTCGATTCAAAGTCATAAATTCTCAATGTCATCATTATTCACTGTCAAGCTCTCGTATGCATATCCACCAATTGAAGACTATGGCCTGAATCAGGTGTGCCTTAGTCCTCAAACTAGTATCATTGCTCCTCAACAATTTGGAGAGTCCCTATCTGCAGGCTTTTCCAGTGTAATACATTTCCTGATATAGGACAGGTCCTGACTACTAGTACTGAGAGTACTGAATGTGGATCCAAGTTTAAGACGTGGATAAGTGAACCCTTATATTTCCTCCGGTGATGTTGATCTCATAGTTCCATTACCTGAGGACCTCGGCTTTGTAAATGCTGACTGCTGTTGAGGTGATTCTGACTCATGGCAGTTCCTGTACACAGAACCCAAAGACTCAGACTCACTGCCACTGAGTTAGAACTGACTCATCCCTGACTCTGCATTGGTATCCGAGGCTGTAAATCACACGGGAGGAGACTAGCCATCTTTTCTCCTGTTGGGAGTACAAAATAGAACTGCTCAAAGAGTTTTGCATGGGTTCGAATCCACCAGATGCTCTGCTGGAGAAGGAGGAGCAACCTCCTCCGGTGCCAGCTGGATCTGATTTGATGGTACACAACGTGGGGGGGAAAAAGAAGTTCTGCATGGCTCTGACCTTTCAGAAGCTGGTCACAAACCAGCCTTCAAGTTGGCTGGCTTTGAACTGCCAAACTTCCACTAATCCGTTACAGACTTGTTGGAAATGTTCTTGGAGGTTTTGCACAGCTCGGAAACTTTCACTTTAATGTGAGGATTAACCCCTCCAAAGACCCCCTAGCTTTCCTCTCCGCCCTGCCTCCAGGTCACCATGTGACTCTGACTGAGGCACTACCTTCCGTGGACCTAGTTTGCTATTGTTACATGCCATCGAGTTGACCCTCTAGCGGGCTTTCCAAACTTTTAAACTGCAGGGGAAGAGACTGTCCGGTTTTCTCCTCTGAAGCATCTGGTGGATTTGAACTGCTTGCCTTTCCGTTGGCAGTACCACTCCAGATGATACAACCTTACTCACTGAAAGCAAGGGGACCTGAAATGCTGGCTGCAGAAGATCAAGCACTATAACCATCAATACAGATTACATCTCAATCTTGTTGCTGCTGTGTACCACAGAGTCAGAGCTGAACCATAGCTGACCCTCCAGAGGGTTTTCAGTCACCACTTGGGTGGTGACTTCCCATCTTTCTCCTTCAGAGCAGCTATTAAAAGCCCCAACTCCTCATCACAAGGCCAACAGGCTACATTATGAAAGAGACAGAGAAGATTGAAGTTGTTAATATATCATTTTGCTTGAATCCACAATCAACACCCTTCCTTGATCTTCAGCAGTTGAGAAATCAGAAGATACAATGCATCAGAAAAGTTGGCTGTCAAGGACCTCTCCATGGTGCTGAAGAGCAGCAAATGCCAGTTTAAAGAATAGGGCATGTTGATTAAAGCCATATGCGTCTGAAAGGTGGACAACTACGGATGAGAGGAGCAGAATCGATGCCGTTGCATTGTGATGCTGGAGAAGAGTACCAAACAGCTCATTAACTTCCAAAAGAACAAACCCACATGTCTGGGAGAATGTGTGACCCCGGTGCTCCTCAGAGGCAAGGATGGTGAAGTTTTATCTCACATACTTAGGGGTGTTGTTAAGAGGGGCCAGTCCTTGAGAAAAGACATCAAGCTGGGAAAGGAGGAGAGTCAGAGAAGGAGAGGAAGAGCATCGGTGAGATGGACTGACACTGTGACTGTAGCAACGGGCTGGGTGATGGTGCAGGACAGGACACAGCTCAGATCTGCTGGTCACAGTCAGATGTAATCCACTCAACAGAGTCTAACAACAACCCAAGGAACTATCAGTAATGGTCAAAGGGTGAGAAACAAGGTGGATGAAGAAACAAGAGACAAGAGCGGGAAGATATATTTTCTCCAAAGACCCTTTTGTAGCACACGTGAACACACACACACACACACACACACTCTCTCTCTCTC
>NW_006399752.1:45581080-45582912 GCF_000299155.1 Elephantulus edwardii
AGTTAGGTGCTGCAGCAAGAAGCGTGAGTAAGACCTGGCATCAGCTCTCTAGAAGCCTGTCGTTTACTGAGGCCAAGAGCTCACAGAAGGATATAAAAAGGAGCAATGAAGTGCTACGAATCATGTGTCCTGAGTCAGGTAAAGTCTCACTCAAAGAGAAAAATTTGGATTAGGCCTTGAATGAAAAGTGTGATTGTTCTAGATAGTCCAAAAAGAAAAGGAGAAACAGCCAAGAATCCAAGCAGCACTCTGAGAATCAGCTACAGTCAGACGGACTGATTCCTGAACGAAACTATTTCTGTGCTACTGCTGACCAGGCTCTGCACTAGGCAGGTGTGCAAACCCCAGACCAGATGATGACCAAACCCCCGATGAATACCTGGGAGGAAGAGAAGTGCGGCAGCTTGCAAAACGGTTGTGTGTTTTTTTTTTCTCCTATGAAACAAATGCTTGGAATGCAGAGAGGTCAGTAAGATGGAAACTTCATTAGAAATGGTTTCAGTGGAGATTTTCCAATTCCTAGGGATGTGGTAACTATGGCAACTCTATCCTAAAACATGACCCTGGGTCCATGAAAAATGCTTCAGTCACAACTCCAATCACAGTGTACAGTAGAGGAAATGAGAAATTTGTGATTTATTTCTATTTAAAAGGAGAAAGAAAATGGAAAATGACAACTATATTAAGGTGCACATTTTGATGAAACTGCAATCCCTGACCTGAAGTAACCAGAGTTTTCACATTTGTGAAATGTCACTTGAGTAAAATCAAGTTCCCAGTGATCACTTGTCAACAGCCTTTGCTTATGATGGTTAGGGGAAAAAAAGGTAGTAAAGACAGTACTTTCACAAGTCAGAAAACATATAAAGTCATTTCTAATTGAGGAGCAAATTAAAATGAGGAAATAAACTACTAGAGGATGTTACTTTTCTTCTCCACAATTGTAAGCTGCCTGTGACGTGGCTCTCCAGACAGGCCATGCTGGAGGGCTCGCCTCTCACTCCAATCGGGCTATCTCCTTTGGCTCTAAAGAATTATGAAACCTCTATCCTCAAACAGTCTTTGGAATCAAAACAACTATGAGCTATCATTTCACTTCAGTAAGAGTAGCAGAATTTAACAGAACAACAAACAACAAATGCTGCCGAGGTTGTGGAGAAACTAGAACCCTTATTCACTGTTGGTGGGAGTGTAAACTGGTGCAACCACTGTGGAAGGTGGTGTGGCGCTTTCTCAAAAAAAAAAAAAGTTGCAAATAGAAATATCATTTAATCCAGCAATTCCACTACTGGGAATATGCCCTAAAGAAACCAGAACTGCCACCTAAGCAGATATATGCACACCCATGTTTATTGCAGCCTTGTTCACAATTGAAAAGAGTTGGAAACAATCCAAGTGCCCATCGACAAATGAATGGATAAAGAAGCTGTGGTATATTCAGACAATGGAATACTACGCTGTACTGAAAAACAAGGAACTCATGCATTATTCAAAATGGGTGACTCTGGAGGACATTATGCTGAGTGAAATATCTAAGTCATAAAAGGACAAATACTGCATAGTGCCACCTTTGTAAAATGGGATTGACATTGGGGTTGGGGGAGGCTGAGAAAGATGGGATAAATTATGTATACTGCATTGAAACAGATGTGGGAGAAAACTGTTTAAAAGGGATATGTGATTAGGTATTATTGTCAAGATAGGAGTCCAGAACAGAGTGGACTTGGGGGGAGGGACTGCATAACAATGAAAGAGTTTTACTTTCCAAAGAAACGAGTGAACTGGGACGGAGGGGTGGACAAGGAGAAAAGTGCAACAATGAATGAATGGAA
>NW_006399752.1:45583012-45619230 GCF_000299155.1 Elephantulus edwardii
GTTCAGTCTCATGGCTTTGGGTATGTTACCAGGAGAGACCAGTCCCTGGAGGACATCATGCTTGGTAAAGCAGGTGGTCAGTGAGAAAAGAGAACTCTGAGACGTATTGAGACCGCAGCTAAACGTGGGCTCAAATGTAGGAACAGCTGTGAGGCTGGTACAGGGCGAGGCGGGCTTCGTTCTGCTGAAGGGCTGTTGGGAGTTAGAAGTGATTCAACGTCACCAAAACAAGTTATGCTTCAACATGAACAAAAACCTTTAAATCTGAAAGCAATAAGAAATCATCTTGAGTCATGGTCGAAAAGAAGGTGGATCAATTAAACCTGGGTGATAAATACCACTAAGGCCAGTAGAAGGTCGATTTGTAAGTCGGCTCCCATGGTTAAATCCTCTGGTATACACACTCCGTACAATTCCCTTCCCTGAGAGAAAGCAAGAATGGGAAGGACAGCTTTTCCCTCCTGTAATCAGGTTATCAATCAATTCACTCTTAAGTTAACCAAAAGAGAAATCATCCTGGATGGGCCTGTCCTGATCAAGAGAACCTTTAAGAGAGGGTTTGGGTCTCTTCCTGAGGGAAGGGGCTCGTCTGCCAGCTTTAAGGAAGCAAACAGCCATGACCGGTAATACAAAGGTGGTCATGTGGCAAGACACTGCAGGCGGCACCCAGCCAATAGCCTGCAATAAAGCAGAAGTCTTACTACTAGAGGCCAAAGCAACTGGATTCCATAAGGGCTGGAGAGCCTGGAAGAAGACGCTGAGCTTTAGATCCAGACCACCCTGACTTCAGTCTCGTCAGCTACCTGGACCACACAGAAATGATGAGACAATAAATTTGTGTTGCGTTAAGCTTCTAAAGTGGCAAATCAGACCAGTTGCTGTAGAGTCAATTCTGAATTCTGGGCACCCCGCATGTTTCAGAGAAGAGCTTTGTTCTGTAGTTTCCAACGACTGAGATGTTTTGGAAAGTAGGTTGCCAGACTTTTCTTCCCTGGCACTTATGTGGATTTGAACTGTCAATCTTTTTGTTATTAAGTACTTTACCGTGTGTATCACTCAGGGACACTTTAAGCCACTCAAGTCTGTGGTGATTTCTTTTTATTTTAAGGAAAGTTTACAGAGACTTTGGATTTCCATTCATTCATTGTTGCACTACTTTTCTCCCTGCCCAACCCCTCCTCGATTTGCTCTTCTCGTTGAAAAGTAAAAGAAAAATTCTTTCATTGTTATACAATCCCTCTCCAAGTCCACTCCACTGTGCTCCCTTCATTCTGGACTCCTGTCATGATAATATTACCTAATCATATATCCCTTTTAAACACGTCTGTTCCTCATCTGTTTCAATGCAGTATACATTATTTATCCCCTCTCTCTCTTAGTATCCCCTTAACCCCTATGTCAGTCCTCTTTCATAACAGTGGCATCATGCCATATTTGCCTTTTTGTGACTGAGATATTTTACTGCACATAATATCCTCCAGGGTCACACATTTTGTGTAATATTTCATGAATTCCTTGTTTTTCAATGCCACACAATATTCCATTGTGTGAATTTACCAGAGCTTCTTTATCCATTCATTTGTTGATGGATGGGCACTTGGGTTGTTTACAACTCTTTGCTATTATGAACAAAGCCACAATAAACATGGGTGTGCATGTATCTGCTTGGGTTGCAGTTATGGTTTCTTTAGGGTATATTACCAATAGTGGAATTGCTGAATCAAATGGTATTTCCATTTGCAACTTTTTGAGAAAGCGCCATACTGCCTTCCATAGTGGCTGCACCGTTTTACACTGTCACCAACAGTTTCTCCACAAACTTGGCAGCATTTTTTGCTTGCTGTTCTGTTAAATTTTGCTATTGTTACTGAGTGAGATGATATCTCATAGCTGTTTTGATTTGCATCTCTCTAAGAGCTAGGGATTTTACACATTTCTTCATATGTTTGCTGGCTATCTGAATGTCTTCTTTGGTGAAATGTCTGTTCATATCCTGTGCTCATTTTTCAACTGTGTTATTTACCTTTATCTTGTAGTGCTCGAGTATTTTATAAATTCTAGATACAAGTCCCTTGTAAGACATGTCATTACCAAATATTTTTCCCCAGTCTGTGACTTCCCTTTTTACCCTGCTGGAGAAGCTTTTGGCTGTGCATAGGGATTTGATTCTTAGAAGGTCTCATTCATCTATTTTATCCTCTCCTGGTTGTAGATTTTTCAGTGTGGTGATTTCTTACAACCTCATTCACTGCTATTGAGTTAGAACCAATTCAGAGCAGTAAAAGCTAATACTAAGACCCCAAGGCAAGTGTCTATTAAGAACAAATACTGAGTTATTAGTATTTCAAATATTAACGCAGTCACCCTGTTAAACAGATTTCAGCAGAACTTCCAAACCAAGACAGACTGAAAAAAGTGTAGTGATTTAATCTGAAAACCGGCAATGAGAACAGTATGGATCAGCAGTGGGTACTGTGGGCTCTGTTGATGGAAGATGACCCAACACCTAGGGTAGAAGGCACTCAAAATGCCCAGTGAGTACAACAAACGGCCTGGGCAGCCCAATCAGCATGAAGGTGATGAAGGACATGGTGCCTTTTCTCCACCGCTGTGCACAGGTTACCGTGCACAACGAGAAGCCAATCTGACTGACGTGGCATCAAGCAATGACGTCACTATTTCCTTTGGACTAGAAGCTTCGGCTGTGCTGCCTCGCCTCCCAACTCCACAGCAGGCACACACTACATTCAATGCAAAGAGAAACGCACTGATGGTCATTTACAGAGTTCTGCGTCTTATCAACCAGGGCAGACAACCTAGGGGGTAAGGGGAAAAACACAGGGCAGAGATTTGGCTGATTCCACGAGGCGCACTTAGTGGGAGAAGGCTGGCTTACGTAATACCCTGTGGAGCACGGGACAGTCCAGCGCAGTGAAGAACTTCTTCACCGAAATGCCCTCCTGGGAGACATTTGACTACAAAGCTAAAGTCAACGACATTAAAGTCAGATCTTACAGCATAAAATTCAAGGAACAATCATTTCGAAGAGCGCTCATCCTGAGTCAAATGATAACACTGAATGCTGCAGCCGGGCCTTCTGTTCAAACATGAGAAACAAAGCTGAAGGAAAGCCGAGGACATGAGGGCAACAGGACTCTGCCTCTAGGACAGGCAAAAGGCGACTGACCGTCCAGCAACGTGGCCCTCTCATCTACTCCCTCACCTCCAGCAACACTGACTCCACTCTATCTTTCTTTCTTCTAGGTTAGCATAATTTTTAAAATTAATTTTAATGAACATTTATAGAGATTCTGGATTTCCATTCATTCATTTTTGCACTTTTCTCCCTGCCGCTCCCCACCCCCACCCCCCGCCCCAGTTTGCTCCTCTCTTTGAAAAGTAAAAGAAAAATTCTTTCATTGGTATATAATCCTCCTGCCACCCCCGCCCCACTCCAGGACACTCCACTATGCAATCTTCATTCTGGACTCTTGTCATGACCATAATACCCAATCATATAGTGCTTTTAAACTGTTCTCTCCCTCATCTGTTTCAATGCAGTACACATAATATATCCAATTCTTCTCAGTCTTACCCCAACCTTGATATCAGTCCCGTTCTACAACAGTAGCACTATGCAGTATTTGTCCTTTTGTGACTGAGATACTTCACTCAGCATAATGTCCTCCAGGCTCACGCATTTTGAATAATACTGCATTAGACACTAAGAAATAATTTTTACTTTTATTATTGTGATGACTCCATTGTTTCTTAACCACAACAAGCTCTTGCCTCTGCCCTTTTGCGTCAATGCTCCCCGAGTTACCATCCACATGGCTCCCTCCTCACATCTACCTCTCAGATCTCCACTCAGACGGACCTGTATCCGCAAGGCACTCCCAACCATCCTGCGCAAGGAAGTGTCTCCCTTCCTGAACTGAGTGCCCGCCTCAGGGTGTGGGCTGGAGCCTAACTGATCCTACCAACCGTCCTGCACAATGAGGAGTCTTCCTCCCTGACCTGAACGCCTGCCTCAGGGTGTGGATTCTGGAGCTAACTGATCCCACCAACCATCGTGATCCCACCAACCATCCTGTGTAATGGGGGTCTCCCTCCCTGACCTGAGCGCCTGCCTCTGAGTGTGGATTCTGGAGCTAACTAATCCCACCAACCATTGGGATCCCACTAATCATCCTGTGTAATGACGGGTCTCCCTCCCTGACCTGAACGCCCTCTCAGGGTGTGGATTCTGGAGTCTAACTCATTGGGCTAGTAGACATGATATTTGATCTCTGTTCCAGTCTCCTCATCTGCACAAAGGGGTTAATGGCCACCCCCACAGGGAAGTGGTGGGTACACTGTGCACAAACACTTATAAAATTCTTTTAACAGTACCTGCAATTGCTTTTAAGCACTCTGTGTTTGCTGTTAACATTTACTCATAAAAGCCAGCTTTGAAAGGGAAGCTGTTGCTTAACTCATTTCATTAGGCGGCGAACTTAATCATACTAACTCATTCGGGGGACAAGCTGCCGTAAGCTGACATGAGGCTGCTGCTAGTCAAGTCATCCCACTTTATTTTGAACCGTCTGTGTGCTGTTTTTCTGGAGTATTAGTTCAGATACTACAGAGGATGTAAGCAGATGGTATACACCACATCATCTTCCTAAAATCCGAAATACAGAAAACAGAGCTGGCCCCAAGGGTTTTAAGCAAAGTGATAATGCATCAAAAATTACTCTAATTTTGTTTTTCTCTGAAAACAAACAAACAGCTACAAACTCAATCAGATGCCGCCCAGTCAATTCTGAGTCACCGTGACACGGTTCCAGGGCAGAACTATGCTGAGCAGCGTTTCAAAGGCTGCCAGTCACCAGCCCTTTCTTCCGAGGCACCTCCGGGGAGGCAAAGCACCAACCTTTCAGTTAGCAGCCAAGTGTCTATCTGATTGCTGCTCTCTGACACACACAGACAAATTGCTTTCTTAGTTTCTATCTGCTTTCCTCCAGGATGTGCTGTTGTTGGGTGCCATCGAGTTTAATTGTGACTCTAGGAACAACCCATTAGAACCCTGTCCTGTTCTGCGCCATCCTCACAGTCTCCAACGTGCTCAAGCCCGCTGTTCCAGACACCATGTCACTCCCTCTCACGGACGGTCATCCCGCGTAGAAACCTAACAACCTGGGACCACATTTTATTACTGCATCCCTTGTTGTCTGGTGCCACTGAGTTGGAGCTGACCCTCCAGCAGCTTTTCAGAGACTGTAAATCTCGCAGGAAGGGACTATCTATGCTCCTCTGAGCAGCTACTGGATTCAAACCCCTGCCCTTGGGCTAGCAATGCAGCTCCTGACCCACTAGGGCCACTGCTGTTACCGCATGGGCAGTCGAGTTGGAATCCTACATCAGATTTTTCAAAGTTGCAAATCGCACAAGAGGAGATTGCCCATCTTTCTCCTGGGAAGCAGTTAGTGGATTCGAACTGTCTTCCTTTGGGTTGGCAGCACAACCCCTTATCCACAAGGCCACTAGAGCTCTCCACGGAATCCCTAGCACCTGGAGAGATACCTGGCACATAGCATAAGAATATACTGAATGAACAGTGAAATACCCAAATGAGAACGTGTAACATTTCTCTTGTTGTTGTTGTTGTTTGCCGTCGAGTCGCCTGCGACTCATAGCGACCCTATGTACAACAGCCCTAAACTCCGCTCTGTCCTGTGCCAATCGCACTGTCTCTGACACTCCCATAGGGACAATTATTTCCCAGAGGATAGCAGCCCTGGATGTCACCTGAAGGAGGTGCCACTGAGAAGTTTCCATTAATCACGGCAGTTCCCCCACGCCACTTAAGATGAACACTTTCATATGTGAGAGCCTCCATGGGTCAAGGCGGACTGTGCCATCTTCTCCGCAGAATGTAGACAGAAATGAAAAACGCACAGTGACTCAGAACATGTCATCGATCATAGCCGGAAACGTGGAAGAGGTTACAGCTGTCATCTTTCCATGCCGCCTGACTTACTGTGCTAAGATTAACAAGCTTGGCTTAAAGTGTCCAGTGGCTACTGGCTGCCAGGCCTTTCTTTCATGATGCTTCTGTCATCTTTTGGTTAGTAGAGTTTTACAGTTTATCTCTGAGGGGACAGTCTGCTAAAATTATCCGAAAAGCAAGTGTCAAATATTTGGGACAATGTCCAAAGTTAGCATAGATACATGCCATAGAGACGCCTCTGTCAGTTGCTTCTCCCCACCCCTGCCTTCAAGGAGGGAGCTTGACTAAAACTGTTACTTGGAAGAGGAATACCTGGCAAGGGTGAAGACTGCTTTCCTCCAGGAGGTAATTCCTGTGTGTTCCTCAATACAGACACTGACCTGCTACATTTTATAATGGAAAGATCACAAAAAGCTTATGGTTTTAATATTGTTCCTATGTATGGACTGCTAGGAAAACAAACAGATTTGTCCTGGAAAGGGTTAAACTGGGTGGCTCCTTGGAGGCAAGGATTCTGAGGCTCCGTCTAACATACTTTGGACATGTTGTGAGGAGAGACCGGTCCTTGGAGAGGGACATCATGCTTGGGAGGGTGGAGGGACGGCGCAGGAGGGGAAGGCCCTCTATGAGGTGGATTGATTCAGTGACTGATTCAGTGACTGGGATAATTGGGATGGGAGTGTCAGAGACAGTGCGACTGGCACAGGACAGAGCAGAGCTTAGGGCTGTTGTACATAGGGTCGCTATGAATCGCAAGCGACTCGACGGCACATAACAACAACATGTATTACTCCAAACTTCTGTGTACAGCATCACTAACAAACACTTCCACTTGAGTTCCCACCACTAGAAGTTCTCTATCTGCAATGAAATGATGCAAGTTTGCATACAGGAAAGTTAAGAGGCTTGAAGGCTTTACTGCAGAAGATCAAAGACTACAGCCTCCAAAATGGTTCACATGTCAACATCAAGCAAACAAAAATTCTCTTTACTGGAACAACAGGCAATCCCATGGTAGAGGGAGAAAAGACTGAAGTTGTCAAGGGCTTCATTTTACTTGGATCCAGTCGATCCATGCATGGTAACAGCAGTCAAGAAATAAAAAGACTTTGAGGAAAGTCAAACAGTCAAGAAATGAAAAAGCCTTGGGGAAATCTGCTGTCAAGGATCTTTTTAAAGTACTAAGGAGCAATGCTGTCAGTATAAACACTAAGGAACACCTGATTCAAGTCATGGTGGTTTTCATGGCTTCCTATGCATTTGAAAGTTAGACAATGCATAATATAACAAAATAATTGAAGCCTTTGAATTGTGCTGTTGGAGAGAGTACTGAATATCCCATGCAGTACCAAAAGAACAACTAAGTGATTAGGAATGATCTTGTCATTGTCTTATAGAAAGTGCCATGAGCGTGGCTCCATAGAGGCAAGGATGGTGAAGCTTTGTCTAACATACTTTGGATATGTTCTCAGGCAGGGCCAGTCTTTGGAAAAAGATATTATTCTGGGAAAGGCTGAGAGTCAGAGAAAGAGATGAAGACCTTCAACAAGACGGACTGACAAAGTGAATGTGGATACTGTGAGCAATGGCGCCTAAAGCAGCAGCGAACACTGACTCCTAGGCTGATGTCAGAAACCTCAGGAGTCCTCCGTGAAGCACCTCTGGTAATAAATACATCAATCTAGGCAACTCTTTTACGACACTGCTGACATCCTGGCTCTCATGTTTCCTTCAATACACCAGGAACTCTACGGGGGTCTGGGGCTGCTGCACTAAACACACACAGAATCTTAGTTCAGACACATTCAGACCACTAACTGATTTCCAGGAAAGGGAAAATGATCTGGTTTTGTTTCTAAGAGATTCTTTCGTACGGACATTTGTTCATGAATAGAGTTCCTTCTTAAAGAATTCTACTCTAGTAGTTGAGAACTTTCTTTTAGAATGTTGTTGTTGTGTGCCGTCAAATTGGAACCAATCCATAGCTGGCTCTCTGATGGGTTTTCCTAGGCAGTTAATTGCAGAAGAGGAGACTGATTGCCCTTCCTTCTCCTGTGGAACAGCTGGTGGATTTGAACTATGTGCCTTCGGGATTCCAGCATAGCTTCTCAGCTACCAGAGCTCACTTGAATAATACTCCAATATTTGAATGAGTTGCTCCTGACCTCAGCTGTTCGAGTCATGAGGATATCTAATGGTCTGAAGTCTGACCAGGGCAGAGCAACAATGATTCTTGTCACAGCTCAGCTTTTCAAGGGGCACAACCCTCTCCTGGGCCATAAAAACAATCAAACAGATTGCTAATGGATATGGTTTGGTTTTTTTTTTGTAAGGCAGCATAATGCACAATTCTATGAAGGTACTAAAACCACTAAATCATATGCTGTTAAGTGGGAGAACTAGATGGTGTGTGAACCATATTATAATAAATATGTAAAAAAACCCCAAACCCACAACAGAATACCTACGGGATCAGTAGCTCCAGTTCCAATTGTCTGAAGAAGAAATAATTAAGGGACAGATCATAATGTTACCGCTTTTATTTTACTATTTAATTTTTAACTCTGTTCATTCCTAGATGCTAGTTTACAGAATTCCTATTATTAAAGCATTAAGTAACATAAGTAAATATCAACTTTATAAAAATCTTCTAAATATTTAGATTTTTAATATAAATCAAGCCCTGCAGAGGGATTAACTGCAGCCTTCCTTTAAATAAGGGTCATGTAACAGTCCCCACCGCCAGGCATCCACACTCGCACAAAACCAGTGAGCAACACTTCACGAATCACCTTTCAGGAAACCAGTTCACTATTCAGAGGGCGTGTCACAAATACCATTAAAAAATGCTTCGCATTAGCAGTTGGGAATTTCCTCAAAAGCTGAACAAAGAAATCCCAATGACCCATCTATTCTGCTGTTAGGAATACATCTTAAGGAAATCAGAACTGAACCACGAATGGAGATATATACATCTATGTTCATGGCTGTGGTGTTGGAGAAGAGTATTGAATGTACCATGGACTGCCAAGAAAACAAACAGATTCAGCCTGGAGAGGGTTAAACCAGGCTGCTCCTTGGAGGCAAGGATTCTGGGGCTTTGTCTGACATACTGTGGACATGTTGTAAGGAGGGACAGGTCCTTGGAGAGGGACATCATGCTTGGGAGGGCGGAGGGACAGCGCAGGAGGGAAAGACCCTCTATGAGATGGATTGATTCAGTGACTGGGATAATCGGGATGGGTGTGTCAGAGGCAGTGCGATTGGCACAGGATAGAGCAGGGTTTGGTGCTGTTGTGCACAGGGTCGCTTTGAGTCTCAAGCGACTCAACGGCACATAACAACAAACAACAGCATGTTCATGGCAGCATTATTCACAATAGTAAGCAAATGGAAACAGTCCAAATGCCCATCAACAAAGGGATGGATCGAGAAACCATGGTACCTTCACACAGCAGAATATTATGCACCACCAAAGAACAATGAATTTGTAAAATACTACAAAACACAGAACACCCTAGAGAACATCAAGCTGAGAGAACTAAATAGGAGGAGGTATATTAAGGGGGAGGGGAGATTATCACAGGGATAGCAGAGTTTGGTGGGCAGCGGGGAGAGGAAAATTTAGTGGTGACTCAGGGAACAGGTGATAATGAACATGGAAAGTGGTAGTTAATTATCTGAAGTACAATGTGTATGCCCAAGCGTCGAGGACTCTCCTTCATAGGGTTGCTATGTGTCATGTGCAACTCAACGGCCTTAACAACAACAACAACAACAACAACAGTGTGTGTGAGGGATGGTGAGGAGCACAACACGCATGATGTGGTTTTATGTGCCATCGTCTTGAAACGCCTGCAACTCATAGCAACTCTACGTACAATAATTCTGAATCCTGTCCTATCTTGAACCAATTTCACTGTCTTCAAGACACCTACCCCCACTATCCCAGTTACTGAGTCAATCCATCTCATACGAAGGTTCTTCCTCTGTTGTGCTGTCTCTCCACCCACCCAAATGTGATGTCCTGCTCCAAAGATTAGTCCCTCCTGGCAACATGCCCAAAGTATGTGAGATAGCTTCAAAATCCTTGTCTCTAACGAGCAGCTCAGTTTCACTCGCTCCAGGACAGAATTGTTTGTTCTCTTGGCAGTCCATGGTACATTCAATACTGATGATCTATAGCACTACAACTCAAAGGTATCAATTTTTCTATCATCCTTAGTCATTGGACAATACCTCAACAGAGAACTGCCAGATGTGCAAGTTGGGTTTTAGAAGAGGCCATAGCACTAAGGACATTACAGACAATGTTCAATGGATCTTAGCTGATAGCTGAGAGTACCAGAGGAATATTATCTGTTTCACTGACTATACAAAGGCACTTGACTATGTGGATCACAACAAACTGTAGCTAACTTTGAGAAGAATCAAACAAGGTGAACCTATTAATGTGTAATTATGCTTACACAAACCCTTTATCTGGTCGAAGAAGCATCTGTCAGAACACAGCAAGGAAACAACGGAATGGTTCAAAATTAGGAAAGGTTTACAATGGGGATGTGTCCTATCTCCGTATCTTTTCAATAGATATGTGGAAGAGGTAATTTGAGAGGCTGGGCTCTATGAGGTGGATGGAATGTGGCATCAGAAGTGGAGGAAGACTTATTAACAATCTGCGTTATGCAGATGACACAACCTTGCTTATTGAAACTGAGGAGAAGCTGAGGCATTTGCTGCAGAGGGTTAAAGACTGCAGTTTCCAAAATGGATTGAAGCTCAACATCAAGAAAACAAAGATCCTCCCCACTGGGCCAACTGGCAGCACCATAATAGACAGTGAAGAGACTGAGATTGTTAGCAGCTTCAGCTTGTTTGATTCCACAATCAACATTCTTTGGATCGCAATCAGGAAATCAAAAGATGAACTGCACTGGGAAAATCTGCTGTCAAGGACCTCTCCAGAGTACTGAAGAGTAACGATGTCATTTGAGAGATTAAGGTGTGACTGATCCAAGCCATGGTCTTCACAATTGCTTGTTATGCATCAGAGAGCTGGACAATGACTAGTACTTGATTATTGTTGTTGCTGTTGACTACCGTTGAGTAGAGCATGACTCATGGTGGCCCTATGAACAAAATTCCTGAAGCCTTTCTATAGCTATCATCATTTCTCAAAGTTCATAGAGTTTCCAGAAGCATGTTGTTTAGGAAGTGGATGCCACTCCTGCTTCCAAGTACTTGATAAGTATACTGAAAAAGGGAAGACCTGGAGATAACCTTTTTAAAAGTAGAATTTGGTAGAGGGTCCTGGGACATAACCTAAGGAAAAGATTAACTCCCATCTAGTACTCTTGAGATTTGCATCTGAATGGATTTTAGACTTTTGATTAGAGATTCCCATTTGAAAGAAAGGCAAAGAAGAGAGAGAAAGAAAAAACAAGCCTGACTTTCTAAAACTGGAACAAGCTGGCTTTTGAGGCAGAGTCAAGTTGGTGTCCATCAGAGCCCCTTTGTAGAGCTTGGAGTTAAAGGGGAAGTATGCTAACTTGTAGTGATCACCTGGATCCAGGAGGCAGATAACAATGGAGGGACAGGCTGAGCTTGAACGTGTTCCTTCAGCGCTGCCCACTTACATGCACAGATGTACGGACAGGTGAAAAGACGTCTGCTGGCTTGAGGAATAGGGAGTCATGAGAACCCCTAGCTTATTGACTTGGTCGTGTATG
Organism: Elephantulus edwardii; assembly: GCF_000299155.1. Lineage (NCBI taxonomy): Eukaryota > Metazoa > Chordata > Mammalia > Macroscelidea > Macroscelididae > Elephantulus > Elephantulus edwardii. The sequence goes on from NW_006399752.1 coordinate 45,594,737, forward strand.
GGGGGTGAGGGCTGAGTGAAGGGACCACCCGGTCTGGAATGCAGGGAGAAGGGTGGACCCCTGAGCTGGCAGCTGATGCCCATTTGGATCTAGCCACAGATGGGGGCACGGGTTGACCAGAACCCAAGCAGACGAAGATGATCCATCCTGTGAGCTGGTGTAATTGCTGCTACCTGATGGTTTGCTCGGGACTGGACTTTGCTTGAGCATCTGCAGATGCTCAGAGTTCCCAAACTGAAGAGAAAATTCCTCAGCAAAAGGGGTCTGCTTGTTCCCCCAGAGTTCTGCAGGAATGGGCAAATCAGAAATCGGCTATCTACAATGGGCAAGTTAAGGCGTGAGGCATGAATAGCTGGCTTACATGCTTTCACGAATATACTTATTAGTAAATGATTGTAAAGTGGGGGGAAAAATCCTCACAATCTACATAAGTAAAATATAATGTAAATGAAAGATTATATAAATCATAATGTATATGCGTGAAACACAATGTACATGCATGATTGTATGCAATCCAGTAAATATATGTAATAAAATACGTAAAGAAAACAAAGCCTCCCATGAGGAGGGGAAAGAGTGCTTACCTTGTGACGAGGAACCAAGCGACCCTGTTGAAGTCTGGAGAGGGCCGCAGGTACGTCTTGATGTGTGGCATGGCGTTGCTGCGTCCAGACGTCTCGGCTGACCATTTGCTAGTGATGGAAGAAACACAACCCATTAATGAGAAAACAGGATGGAAAAAATAATGTGTCAAAGGCAAAATTGTGTAATTTAAACATGACAATGTCTGGAGCATTGTACCCAGCTCTGTTCAGATCATCAAGAAAAAAAAACCCCGTATGCTCTGGTGGCCTAGTAGGTAAGGAGTTGCATTACCAGCTCAAAGAGAGGTGGTTCGAATCCATCAGCTGTTTCACAGGAGAATGATGGGCAATCTCTTCCTGTGCGAGTGACAGCCTCTGAAAAGCAGCAGCAGTAAGTCATGAGAGCAATGAGCCGTTTTTGTTTGCTTTTAGGACGTGTCACTCTTCGGAAAGGGAAAATCGCCCTCCACTGAGCAACAATAACCTTCTGATATATAATCCTTCCTGTCCTTTTTTGACATCAACACACATGTGCCCTCATGTACGTGATTTCTGCTGTGCAAACCGCCTATGTACAAATCTTGTCTTCAGCTGGACTGAGCCTCTTGAAGGCAGGAACCACACAGGTCCTGCTTTGTGGAAGTTCAGGAAAAGCTTGCTGGACGAGACAAGCCTCTAAAGGGGTAAAATGAAATTAAAAACCCAAATGTGAACACTGGATGTATGGTTGTAACTCAGAGACACCTCAGTCCAACACTGAGTGCTGCACGCCTGAGTTCGAATTCTATATGGCAACGGACCCAAAGAGCAATTATCTCTGTCATGAGGTAGTGATTCTAACATAATGAACACTGGATGATGGTCCTTCGAAATAACAGACTGCTTTTTAGAATGAAATCAGGAGGTTTCATTTTGGGAGAACCTTATAATACTGCAAACCAAGAAACCAAAGCCATTGTCATCAAGCCAATTCTGATTTGTGGCAAACCCACATGCAACAGCAGAATGGCTGAGAAGGGTTCTTTTGCCTGCAATCTTTATGGCAGCTGATTGCCAGGACTTTCTTCTGTGGCACCATGGAGTGAGTTCAAGCCACCAGCCGTTTAGTAGCTAAGTGTAAACAACAGGAAGGAGTTTAATATCAAGAAATATCCTCTGTAAGGCACAAACTTCTGTGACGGCATTAAAGTCTCTGTACGATACACTGAAGTAAGGGGTTCAAAGCGACTGCAAATAAACTTGTCCTCATTTCCAACGAGACACAGGATTTCAACAACCTGAACTCCCCGGCGGTCAAGCTATCCACAGCACTGTTGTTGTTTGTTGTGTACCACAGAGCCGGAAGTGATCCGTAGTGACTCGCCAGCAGGTTTTCATAGGCAGTAATTGCATGCGAGGGGCCTGCCCATCCTTCTCCCCTGGAGCAGCTGGTGTCAACATGACAGACGTATAAGGACCCATTTTCCCAGAGACACCGTGGGGAGGGACCGCGGCTCCTAAAGGCCCCCGTGAATCTGCAGAGATTCAGTCCAGCCGAGGATCCTGTCTCGTGCTTTCTGGAAGAGTGTGAAGGTGCAGTACCTTCTTACAAAAGCACACAGACCCGACACGCTGACTTTCCTATTAGGGGAATGTTATCTGTAAGCTTGCTGGTCTTTGTGCGAATATACCACAGCTTCTCTATTCATTCATTTGTTGATGGGCACTTAGGTTGTTTCCAACTCTTTGCTACTGTGAACAAAGCCACAATAAACATGGGTGTGCATATATCTGCTTGGATGTCGGTTATGGTCTCTTTAGGGTATATTCCCAGTAGTGGAATTGCTGGGTCAAATGGTATCTCTATTTGCAACTTTTTGAGAAAGCGCCATACTGCCTTCCACAGTGGTAATACCGTTTTACACTCTCACCAACAGTAAATAAGGATTCCAGTTTCTCCACAACCTTGCCAGCATTTACTGCTTGCTGTTCTGTTAAATTTTGCTATTCTTACTGGGGGGAGATGATATCTCATACTTGTTTTGCTTTGCATCTCTCTTAGAGCTCGGGATTTTGAACATTTCGTCATGTACTTGTTGGCCATCTGAATGTCTTCTTTGGTGAAGTGTCTGTTCATATCCTGTGCCCATTTTTCAGTTGGATTATTTACCTTTATCTTGTTGTGGTGCTCAAGTACTTTATAAATTCTAGATAGAAGTCCCTTATCTGACATGTCATTACCAAATACTTTTTCCTAGTCCGTGGCTTCCCTTTTTACCCTGTTGGAAGGCCTGCTGATCCCTGATGGGGTGGCAGCAGCCCTGGGAAAGCAACACATGAGTGGCTGGCATTGGATTCCCCAGAACTGACGTGCTGCCTGATACTATAGACAATTACCTATTGAGACACGACACCATGGAGCCAGGAACGGCCTAGGATGAGCAGGACCTGGAACTGCTGTGGCCAGAGGAGGATAGGTGCTATTCCTTCATCTGTCCACTCAGCAGCCGTTTACTGAATCCCTACAGCACTCAAACACCACCACGTCCTCCCAGGAAAATGTGGTGTGGACCCTGCCCCCAGTGAGCCTCAGTGAGCAGTCTGAAGGATTCGACTTCGTAGTTTGAGAACATGAACTAGAATGCTGCTTATATAAATTCTAAACTACCCAGCAAAGTTTCTCTCTCTCTCTCTCTCTCTTTGGCATGCCAATATTTACATAGAAACCACAGAGATAAACTGTACTCTTTGACATTAAAAACCTATTGAGGGGAGAAAAAAAAAATCTCCAAACTTTGTTTCAAATTATTCCACACCACGAACATATGTAAGTGGGGGGGGGGGGGATGGCATAAGGTCTTGCTTGATACAAAGCATGTCTTTATCCCTGAAGTAGCAACAGCAGCACTAAAACCGATTACTTACTGGAAGTAGGAATGCAGCCATGTTTGCTTTTCAGCCGTCTGGATGCCATAGGGAAGGGAGCCCCCAGCTTTTCAGAGAAGAAACACAGGGTACGTCAGTAAAGATCATGAAATGTCATTTAACGATCCCTCCATTAAGAATATCTACAGTGAACAGTGTCAGTGTCTAAAACAACTACAACTGCTTTGCTCACAGGTCTCCTAGCATGTTTCTTTGAAGGAAAAAAGTCTGCATTTGCATTTGGCATGGTCTCCCAGTGCGTTTCCTCTCTTCAGAGAGAGGCATGAAATCGTAAATGTTTATTATCTGCAAGTTAACAGTGTAATTAAAGAACTCTGTGATGGTAATTTAGTCTATGCATGACAGCACAGATTTGAAGTGTTGGGGGAAGGCCCCCAAAAGAAGCCAGGCCCATTCTGCTGCCCCTGAGAATGACAGGCACTGAGCCCCAGTCTGTAAGATAAGGCCTGCAGGGCGGCCGTGCTTCTGCACAGGACCCCGGCATGTGGAGGGCAGGCTGGGATGTGAGTGCCAACCCCCTGCCTCTTTGAACTTCTACACTTCCACACAGACTCTGCGTTACCTACACAAAGTCTTACAAACCGGACAGGATAATGACAACAACAAACTAAATTGTTCAGTAAACAGTTGGGTTTTTACAAGAATATCTAAAAACCTACGCCTGCAGAGAGAACTGAGATGCTGTTCCAAGCAGAAACACAATTAAAAAGCCAATCGACGCTGATCTTTCAAAGGAGGTAAATGCCACTGTCGATTCCTCAGCGACCTGCGAAACGGCTGGAACTTCTCCAAGATAACCTGAATCCAAAGAGCATTTTAATTGTCTCTGGCATATTGAAAACGGCTTGTTTGCCCGCTCTCCTATTGCAAATAACTAAAAACATACTCAGAGTTCCAGGAGCAGTTATAAAAGAGCTTTGTTGAAAATACCATGCTTTTTTTTTTTTAAAAAAAGAATTTTTCAAAAAGGGAAAATGCCATGTTCTTCCTCATTAAAAGTGTGCTTTGTATTTAGATAGCCAATTAGAGGTACAGTAAAAAAGACAAAACCAGCTTCATGCCCCTGATGCTCAGGGAAGTAATTTTAGCTTTGTCACTCAAAGGCAAGACATGGGTTAAAGCAGAAACACTGCAAACTCTGCTGAGAATCTCCCGGCAGGAAGGAGAGTGGTGCGATTAACAATAAATTAACAAGATTCACTTGGGTCAGGCCACTGTACTTTACCCATCAGCTCAAGACAATCAGACCCACCTTTAACCAGGCGCAAGCATGCGCTATTTGGATTTCGAGTTACATCCCTTGACTGCATTAACCCTGCACCACTGATTTCCAAACAGAAGTGTAACGCACGGGTGCTGGCCTAAAGGAGATGGTGGGCAGGGCCGGAAGACGGCTACGAAATAATCCCAGGCATTTACAGACGAAACAATTGAAGGAACAATGCTCAGCTCAGTTATAACAAAAGGTTCACTTCAATATTAGGCATTGAGTTGCAGACCTTAAATACATCTGTATCCCAATCGGATTCAATACTCAAACATGGATTCAAACATGGGTGAGTCACATTTAACAGCTTAGACAGAGGTGGTATACTTAGTGGGCCGGGGGGCACCGGGAGGATGAGGGGAAGATGAGGGAGGGTCAGAGACAGGTCTTGTGCTTCTGCTTGGAAAGGCAGAAGCCCTTGGTTTTATCTGGAGGCCCATGCTGGATGACCAAGCTGCTGGTAAGAGAGCTGAGAACGGTCTCATAGGTAAAGAAGAGAAGGTGTGTCCTGCAGTGGGTTACGGCCAGAATGAAACAGCACACCCCATTGTGCCGTACCACCTCTGCGACATAACGGTGCTCTGGATTACCTACTTCCATCCCGTTAAAAGAAAACCATTCCTGAATCTCTCATCAATCCTTTTCTCATCTCAAGGAAGAAGGCGTTCTTATCACTTGTTTGAAAAAAGATGCCCAGGGCATTTAAAAACTCTGTATACACACAAAAAAATACTGAAACAATCTTCCCAATAATTACCAGGATATCCTTCTAAGCTTGTCCGCACATTTTCCACGGAAGGATAGATCTAAAAAGAAGAAGAAACCAATAAATTCCAATGAGACTTGAGCTGAGTAGCCTGTTAAAAGGAGTGATTTCTTTTTTAGAAAATGAAGAGCTCAATTCAAAATACTTAAAACTTAGAAAACATACTTTAAAATGTGCTTACAATTAAAAAGTGCCTGTCTTGCTGAAAAGAAGATGGAAGTTCTAGTAATTAAACTACAGGAAGTATATATATTTGATAGGAAAAATTTAACACTTGTTAGAATATTTTTCCCCCTGAAATACCAAATTAACACTAGGATGGAAAGCAAAATTAATTTTTAATCCATAGGTCTTTAAATAATTAATAATTCTCAGAATTCTCCTGCCATGTTCTATTAAAGGTCCTTTTTCTCCTGAGCCTGATAACAAAAAAGAAAAAAGGAATAATAGAAACAAGCACTTGCTGGTGGCTGAACCAAAACAGCTCCTGAACCAAACAGCAAGCTCTCGGCACCGGACAAGTTTAAAGCCATCTGATTCCCAATGACGGGGCCGACACACCTCCGTTCCTGTCCCCAAATCACTGACTACAACACTGCTCTACTAACAAGACTGGAGAAGATTCACTGCCTTTGAACCACGGCAGAGAAGAGTCCTGAACATTCCATGGTCTGGAGGACAGGCAGCCAGGGTTGTTCCAACACACAAAGATGGTGATGCCTGGTCTCATATACTTTGGGCATGTTGTCAGGATGGGGTGAGCCAAAGAGAGTACAACCCCAACGAGCCGGACTGACACAGCGACGCTCACAGTGGGCTCCCGCGGGGCAGAGATGGAGAGGACGGCACAGGCCATGGTTCAGGTCTGTCATTCACAGGGTCGCTATGAGTCCCACTCAAGTTGATGGTACGTCACAACCCTAACACGCGAGTCTCGTTCTCAAGCCACTTTCTGGACTAGAGAACAAGCTGAAATTGACTTAAGGGGGGCTCCCAGCACTCACCAGATGAAGAGGAGCAGTACTTCTCCCCAGAGGCCTCGTCTCCTTCCCCAGGGTCACCAGACTCTCCTTGAACTCAGAGGACAACCACTTTGATTCGTCGGAGCCCATGGAGCCGATGCTGGAAAACTGGCCGATCACAGGCCATGTCTCTGCGTTAGGCAAGGGCGAGGCGTGTTCTCTGAGCAGCTGCCGAAGAAGAAAAGAGAAGGAAAGCTGCTTGTTGGGCAAATCACAGAAACGCCTCAGGGACCAAAAACCTGGTTTTCAGCCCCAGAAGAGCATCATCAGTAAGGAATTGCTTAAATCACTCATGATGAGCTGCCTATAAACTGGCAGTTTTAAAACATCAAAATTCTGGAGCTAAGTTTTGAACCAGTAAAAACACCTGGACAATAGAAAATAGGTTTTAAACATATAAAGAATATTTTCACGGAGTAAGGTGGATAGGGAAGCTTTCCCCCTTCAAAATTCTTTGTTTCATATAAAAAGCAACAAAAAACCACGTTAGGAGAAATGGCAAGTAAACCACCAAGCTGCCTCATGAAATAGATTTCTGCCTTGCAATCCTAATTACTTGAGATCCCTGGAAGTCAAAACTACCATGTGGTTTCACTTCAAGCATGTAAAAGCGGTTTACTAGTCCCAGCCTCAGACTTGGGCTCCACGTGCAGCAGAGGTTGAAAAAGAAAACAGAACCTGTTTCCCTACAGATGCCGACTACCTATGTTGTTGTTATGTGCCGTTGAGTTGCCTGCGACTCATAGTGACCCTATGTACAGCAGCCCTAAACTTTGCTCTGTCCAGTGCCAATCTCACTGTCTCCAACACACCTACCCCCCCATTACCCCAGTCACTGAATCAATCCACCTCATAGAGGATCTTCCCCTCCTGCACTGTCCCACCACCCTCACAAGTACGAAGTCCTTTTCCAAGGACTGGTCTCTCCTTGCAACGTGTCCAAAGTATGTCAGATGAAGCTTCAGAATCCTTGCCTCCAAGGAGCAGCCTGGTGTAACCCTCTTCAGGATGAATCAGTTTGTTTTCTTAGCATCCCATGGTATATTCAATACTCTTCTCCAGCACTACAGCTCAAGGGCATCAATTCGCCTTCTATTCTCCCTAGTCATTGTCCAGCTCTCTGATGGATAGCAAGTGATCGCAAAGACCATAGCCTGAATCAGGTGCACCTTAGTCTCCAGAGTGACATTATTGCTCTTCAGTACTCTGGAGAGGTCCCTAGCAGCAGACTTTCCCATTGCAATACTTCTTTTCATTTTCTGGCTACTGGTGCCAAGAGTGTTGACTGTGAAGCCAAGCAAACTAAAGCTGTGAACAATCTCAATCTCTTCACCATCCATCCTGATGCTGCCAATCGGCCCAGTGGTGAGAATCTTTGTCTTCTTGATACTGGGCCTCAATCCATATTGAAGGCTGCAGTCCTTGACCTTCCGCAACAAGTGCTTCAGGTCCTCCTCAGTTTCAGCAAGCAGAGTTGTGTCATTTGCCTAATGCAGACTGTTGATGAGTCTTCCTCCAATCCTGATGCCACACTTCTCCTCATACAGCCCAGCCCCCGATTATCTATTGCCTGACAGAATACCGAATTGCATTTCTTTTGTGTTTGATACTTATGCAGAGCTGAAAAAAAATCCAATTTCACTATTATTTTGGGGAAAAAACCTGCTTAAACTAAGTGTTATTATGTGTCCAAGTTATATCTTGGGAGATTGATCAACAAGTTGACAGGAAAAATTTAAACAGTCCTTAAGCATGGGGGAAAAAAAGAACCCCTACCCACCTCAATAGCACCATAAACCAACTAAACCTACACAGAGGTATCCTTTTTCACGATAGTTGGTTAAAAGCCAGAAGGCCGATATTGGTTCCCAGCTGCTCCAGCACACGGTAAGGGGGAATGAATGCAAACGTCAAGTACAGACGGACCGATCAGCATCTCACCAAATGACATGTGTGTTTATGCTCTGACCTGAAAGCTCACGTCTCACAACATGCACCAACATGCTCTAGGGAAACATGGATGACACAAGGTTGCATTAACTCGGGGATTAACTCAAACAGCCTTACACTGTACACAACACTAAGACACATCAACTGGGAACCGACTATATACACAACACAGCCACACAGTGGAATACTGCGCAACTAAAGAATGTCAGACAGGATACATTGTTCATTTAAAACAACAACAACAACAACAACAAAACCCCAAGGTAGACAAAACTATCTTATGATTTAATGAATTTATTTAAAAAGGGAGAAGAATAAGAATAGGAATGCTGTTGCTGTTAGGTGTCTTCATGCTGCCTGTGACTCCTAGTGGCCCTGTGTACAACAGCTCTGAAGTCTGTTCTGTCCTAAATCAGTCTCACTGACGCTGACACCTCTACCCCCACTGCCCCAGTTACTGCATCAATCTATCTCATCCGGGGTCTTCCTCTTCCATACTGTCCCTCCACCTTTCTGACCATGATATCCTTCTGCAAGGACCAGTCCCTCCTGGCCATGGGTCCAAAGTATGTGAGACGGAGCTTCAAAATCCTAGCCTCCAAGGAAAAATTTAGTTTTACCCTCTCCAAGACATCTATTTGTTTTCTTGGCGGGCCATGGTATGTTCAATACTCTTCTCCAGCACCACAACTCAAAGGCATTGATTCTTGTTCGGTCATCCATAGTCATTGTCCAGCTCTCTGATGCATAGCAAGTAATTGTGAAGACCATGGCCTGGATCAGGCGCACCTTAGTTTCTAGACTAGCCTTGTTGCTTCTCCGTACTCTGGAAAGGTCGCCGACAGCAGATTTTCCCTATGCAATTTGTCTTTTGATTTCTTGACTACAGGTGCCAAGAGTGTTGACTGTGGAGTCAAGCCAAGCTGTAATTGTTAATAACCTCAATATCTTCTCCATCCATCACGCCCCAGTGGAAAGAATCTTTGTTTTCTTGCTGTTGAGCTTCAATCCATACTGAAGGCTATAGTCCTAGACCTTCTGCAGCAAGCGTTTCACATCCTCAAGTTCAGCAAACATACTGTCTATTAAAGGACTTATGCCTATAATACACAAAGAACTTTTGTACTTCAATAATAAAATGACAAATAATCCAATTTTAAAATAGGCAGAAGGATGTGAACAGACGTTTCTCCAAAGAAGACAGTCAATAGACAAAACAGGTGCTCTGTTCAACATTATCAATTATCAGGGCTTTAACACAATACCAGACAGAGTTACCACTTGACGCCTGACGGTAGAAGTTGGAGTCTTTGTTCTTAGAGACTGGAGATCCCAAGAAAAGCAAGCTCTGGCTCTTGCCCCATGGAATTCTCCTCTGACTGATCTGTAATTTATTTCAATACCCATTATTTTCTGCAACACATCCTCAGCACCTATCAAAAAGCTGACATAGGTCCCCACTCCCATCCAGGGTGCAGACGGTGTAGCAGCGGCGCTGAACTGATGACGGTGAGCCCTCGTCTGATCCTGCTGCTCGGTCACTGATGAGCTGCAGCGTCTGGGCAGATCTCAGTGACGCACCTGTTAGAGGGACCAGTGTGACTGACGTTTCTGGACACTTAGCCAAGACTTCGTCATCTCATTTAATCTCTGTATAATCCTCTGTGCAATGGGAAGAGACTACACGTTTCAGAGAGGACAGGCACATTATGAACTAGCGAAGGCCACATGGATTGTAAGCAACAGGACTGGAGTTCAAGCACTGGAGTGTTCTCGAGCCCACATGGCCTCTGGGCTGCACTCTCTTGGTTAACAAGTACAGAGCTGAGATCTCATCTGCTTTAAGCTGTGGCCCGTTTCAAAAAAGAAAAGCTTCTGTTAACTAAAGGAATTCTTACATAACATAAAGCATTTAGGGAGTGTGGAGTAAGGTTTTTGAAAAAATGTCACTTTAGAGAATTTATTAAGAATAGTAAACTATCTCCTTGAGAGATGAAGACAACTTTAATTTTCAACTTGCATGCGGTTTTGTTAAAGATCTTTATTCCTTCTTTCATGTCAGCAGTAGATAATCATTTTTATAACCATGAGTCTTCAAAGGGCAGTAAAGACGCTCCGGTGGGGCTGTGGTTAAGTCACTTCATTGCTAGCCAGAAAGTTAGCAGTTCAAACTCATCAGATGCTTCTCAGGAGAAAAAAAAATGGTCCATCAGTTTTCATAAAGGTTACAGTTACAGTTTCAAAATCCTACAGGGCAGTTCTACTTTGTTCTAAAGGGTGACCATGCAGCAGAATCTACTCAAATGACAGTGGTCTTGGGCCGTTGTTTTAAGGGCACTACAGTCAGTGTAGTGTTGGAGAAGAGTACTGAATAGACAAAGAATACACAATTATGTCTTGGAGGAGCTGCAACCTGAGTGTGCCTTGGAGACAAAGATGATAAAGCCTGGTCTTACATACAGGGAATGTTACTAGGAGAGACTATTTGCTTAGAAAGCTGGAGGGATGGGGAAGGAGAGGAAGACCCTTAACCAGGTGGGCTGACACCGAACAGCAAATGGGCTTGGATTTGACAGATTGTGAGGACAGCACAGGATACGACAGGGTTCAGATCTGCTGTTCACAGGGTTGCTATGAGTTGTATTCAACTCGGCAGCTCCTAACAACAACAGTTTATTAGACAAGCTACATTACAGCTCACTTATCACTCACTTCCATTTTTGGTTCTTTGCTGAATGTGTGTATCAAAAGTCCTTGAAAAAGCAGGCTAGTCAATGACTTTAATACTGCTTGAGTGAGAAAGAAGCCTTTATCTTCATTTGAGAAACATCAACCCTAAAACATAGCCCACATACTTATGCCATTTAAAGCTATCGGTTCTACATCCGACAGGGCAAAACAAAGTATCAGGAGGGATTAATGAAAGCTAAGCATGTCAAGTACCTGCCATTCACTCAGAACTGTGCCAAGAAAATAGTGATGCCAAGAATATAATCAAGGATGAAAATGAAAAGCTCTGTTACCTTCCTGAGTCTAAAATGACCCCAATTATCTTTCTGGTTTCCTTGGAAGCGTCCTGGGGTTGATCCAATAAGGTAAACACTGAAAAACAGAAAAGTTATTGACTTTAACGTTTTGACCTGGGTACCGAACCGTCACAAAATGCCTATCAGAAGACAGATAATGACTACTGCATGGGAACAGATGAAAGAAAGAATGATCTAAAATGACTATATGATTAGGCACTATATGTACTACAAGAGCCCTGAATAAGAGATATATCACTGCAAAGAGGACTGGGGTGGGGATGGGTAGGTAATTGTATATCAATGAAGGATTTAAAAAAAAAAGTGAATTGCGGGAGGGGAAGGGAGTAAAATGTGCAAGAATGAATGAACGAAAATCTAATTTTTGTTAAAATCACAATGAAAATACAATTTTCTTTAAAAAAAAAAATCAATGAAGTGAAACATCGTCATAAAATGTTCTACGTGGTGGACCACTCTCTCCTGATGTCTGTTTGGCTGTAGAATCTGATAACTCAACCTCATCTTCCCATCAAAAAACAACAAATGGTGGAATACCTAGTAGGCAAAAAATTCCATTTTATGAGCGCTCCCTCCAGTGGGAGGCTGAAGGGAAGAGAAAAGCTGTACCGGCCTTCATCTTTGGTTATGCAGCCAGTGCCCCAACCTGCTTTCTCTCATTCCCTTATCACCCAGGAAGTAGAGCGAATCACTGCACCACCTCACCGCCTGCCATCCACCCCCCAATCCTGTATCCGAGACCTCGGCTGTGCTCAAGGTATGATCATATCATGAACGTCTCAAAGACGAAGGCACGTACTTTGTTTCTGAAAGATCATGGCCCTGGATGTTGTCTATCCACTCCTTGAGAGAAGGAGCATTATAGGCCATCAAATAGCTGATGAGGTCGGCTTTAAAATGTGTTCTTGATTCTCCAGTTCCAGGAGTCCCATCGGCAATTCGTGGGTACAAGGGGCTCAACCATATCCTGGAAAAGAAAAAAACAAAAAAATAAACCTCACCTCTTTAGCAGCAAGGAACCCAGCTGATGCCAACGACATCTCTGGAATGATTCATCCCGAAGAAGAGATTTGTTCTCATTAAGTGTCACCACCTGGTCAGTAGCGCAATCTTCAGAAGAGCTAAGTCCAGTCACACCACTCAATGGCTCCCTTAAAGGCGGTGCAACTCTCTGGTTGTTTGAGTCTACCAGTAGCTTTGTGGCAGAAGACATTAACTGCTTTTTTTTTCCTTTTATTGGTTTGCTTACAAACTTCGTATCCACTGTGTTTCACATTATCCTTCAAGAACACATAATTTTTAAAGGGAGAATTCAACAGGTAGGGGAGGCAGCAAAGAGAGAAGGCGGACAGACACACGCCTGTACAGCACAGCAGGGTCCAGGGAGCCATGGCAGACCACTCACCAAGGGAGTAAAATGATACAAAAAGTGGCTTATGGTTTATTTCATAACCACAGCCCACAAACCACAAGGACAGAGAGTGTAGAATATGGAAGAGCCTCGAGGTGATACTACTGCCAGGCCTGGCTAGCTGAGGGAAGAACAGACAAGGGAGACCAGAGCCCTGAACCAAGTGAACATACTAATGATTCAGTAAGTCAAATCAAGACTTTAAAATAAAGTTTAAAGAAAGGACTATAAAGAAAGGACTCTTTTACCCCTTCTCCCTTCTCTCACAGCAGGCACTTCAAAGCAGTATGAGAAAGGACCAGTGACTTCAGTAGCTCATGTGTTTGATTCGAGAACGAGATGGAAGGAGGCCTGGGTGGAGTTCTTTAGGCCAACTTGATAAATTCCTTCGACTTCATTAATGATCATTTCCCTCACAGGCTATATTCATCTAAACAATTTTTTTCCATGGGGTGATGTGTGAGTCCCACAACCCAAGTGTCCACTTTAGAGAGAGAAAAATCTGGATTTTGGAGCACCAGGGTGTGGTTGTGTAGTTAACACTCAACCCTGTGGATCCACAAAGCACAGCGCCCATTTGTAAACCGACACGTCGTCAGGTGCCACTGAGTCAATTCTGTCTCAGAACGATACTGTCTGACAGACGGTGCTCCACAGAGTGATAAGGAACTGAGATGTAAACACAAAAGTGCGTGGTTCAAATCCACCAGCTGCTCCATGGGAGAAAGATGGGTAAACTCCCAAGCAATTTATAGACTCTGAAAACCCGCTGGAGGGTGATCTATGAGTTGGTTCCACGTTGATAGCACACAAAACCAACAATCTTTACGGGAGCAGACTGTCAGGGCTTTGTACCAAAGGAGCGACTGGATAGGTGTGAACTGCCAACCTTTTGGTTAGCAGCTGCACCCTGGGAGCTCCTTAAGCCCACATACATCTATCCATGTTCACACATGTACTAGCAATAGTTGTGGACGATTAGCACTGAATTGTTAACACTGGTTGCTTCAAGAAAGGAACCAGGGAAAGGCAGCAGAATACAAATCTTTCTTGCATAGAACTCTTTTTCTGTGGTGTGCTTCTACAACTAAGACGGCTGGGAAAAAAGAAAAATACAAGAACAGAGCGAACGTTCCGGCTTTTCACCTTTCTAAGCCCATAGAGACACTGCCGTGGGGTGAACTGAAGCCGCATACCCTTGAGTCTTCTGGTGCCAGTCCTCGCGGATGAGGTTGGAGGTGTGGATGACAACCCGGAGGCCTTCTTCATAGAGTAAGAGCATCATCTTCCTTCAAAACAGGAGGAAGGGGTCAGAGGGCACCGCCAGGTCAGTCCTTTCTACTGCAAACGCACCGCAGCTACTCCTAACAACGGCATCCTTAGTTACATGTTGCATTTCATTTCATTTTTTTTTTAAATTGATGCCTTTTATTTTTTTATTATTTTTTTGTGTGCGTGTACCGTCAAATCAGATCTGACTGGTACAGGAGGAGACTGTCCCTCCTTCCCCGACAGAGCATCTGGTGGGTTCGAACCGTGTGCCTCTGGGATTGTAGTTGCAGTTCCTTGCCACTAGGCCACCAGAGCTCCCCTTCATTTCTTTTTTTTTAAAAAAAATTATTTTATTAATTTTAATGAACACTTACAGAGATTCTGAATTTCCATTCATTCACTGTTGCATTTTTCTCCCTGCCCTACCCCAACCTCCAGTTCACTTTTCTCTTTGAAAAGTAAAAGAAAAATTCCTTTATTGGTATACAATCCCCCCTCCTCCCCAAGTACACTCCACTGTGCAACCTTCATTCTGGACTCTTGTCATAACCATAATACCCTATCATACATCACTTATAAACTGTTCTCTCCCTCATCTGTTTCAATGTAGTATACATACTTTATCTAGTTTTTCTCAGTCTCACCCTAACCCTGATGTCAGTCCTGTTTTACAACAGTGGCACTACGCAGTATCCATCCTTTTGTGACTGGGATATTTCACTCAGCATAATGTCCTCCAGAGTCAACCATTTTGAATAATATTGCATGAGTTCCTTGTTTTTCAATGCAGCATAGTATTCCATCGTGTGAATATACCAGAGCTTCTCTATCCATTCGTTTGTTGATGGGCATTTGGGTTGTTTCCAACTCTTTGCTATTGTGAACAAAGCCGCAATAAAGATGTGTGTGCATATATCTGCCTGGGTGGCAGTTCTGGTTTCTTTAGGGTATATTCCCAGTAGAAGAATTGCTGGGTCAAATGGTATTTCTATTTGCAACGTTTTGAGAAAGCGCCACACAGCCTTCCAAACACAAAACAAAACATACACCAGCTCAACCATGCCTACACGGCAATTCAGCGTCATTAATGATTATTTGTGGAGCTGCACACCCAGTGCTACTCCCCTTTTATCAGATGTACCTTTCCCCCATTAACATAAATGCACGGCTCCCTCACGCTTCTCTAACTTTTGAGCTGCCACTGTCACTTTGAGCCCTTAGAGAGAGCTCTTAAAAGACTGTAATACCTAAGGCAGACATTTCTTACTAGTTCAGCTAAACTTGTTAAGCTAAGGCTTCAGGGGATAGTTTTGGTTCAAAGTGTAAAGATTATCTCAGCACAATAATTTCAGTTCATTCACTCAGACTCCATGGCACCAGCAAGTCTGGGGGGTCTATGAGAATTTAAAATTCTGTACTGCATTTTCTCCCTTTTGATCAGAATTCTTCCACAGAAATCTTTAATCCTAATGATCAATATTATTTACATTTATAACACCCCTATCTTCTACCTATTACCATTATGATAGCCTGCCTAAGTGAAACGCAAAAAATAACCTTCTCAAATGCTCAAAGTATTTGCCCCAAGTGGCCAGTTTAGTCCTCTATCATCTACTCAGCATTGTATGTTACTCTGATTACCAGTGGGAAACCCCCTCTTGTCCAGTATCGAGTGCATTCACAACTTAGAGGTGCTCTGTGGCTAGCAAATAACAAAGAAAATGGAAATAGAGTAAAACAATCATCTTTTAAAAAAGCAACAAACAACAAAAAAAACATCCAGAGCATACTATACAGATTTAAATTAAGTACTTCTTTGCAAGATTTTTGTTTCAGTACCTAGGTAGGTATGTGCATCCCAGACTGGAATATGAAGTGTCTTTCTTACTATTGGCTATAGTTACTGAGTCTGAAAGAGGGTCATTTCCTTTGGATTGACTTTTCTCCGTACTCTGCAAGCGCTCCACATGTAGGTATTGAATAGACACTTCAGGCCCGACTTCACTTCTCTAATAATTCGAGCTTAGTTTAAGTCCCTGTTGTTCCGTGGGATGATTTCTCGGGCAGTCATCAGATATATTTCTCTCGTTTTAACTCCAGTCAGAAAGCGGGAATGAAGTGTGAAGACTCGAGCTCCGGTCTTGGTCATTTGGAAGTAGCCTGGCCCTAGGCACATCACCCAGCTTTCACTGGGACATGAAGGATGAGCCCTCCCTTGCTTACTTCATGGGGTTACTTTGGGAAGAAAAGAAAGCTTTCTAACTACTGCAGAAATTAACTACTGCAGGTATCTAAGTTCTCTCTCCCTTACCAGAACGTTGCTCCTCATGGCGGTGACCCCGGCTCGATTTATTTCACTCTTTTCATTGAAGGCAAAGTGCAGCTTAATAGTTACCCAAAGGTGGCGCCTCTCCGGCAGTTCTAACCACCAGCGGCGCTGCGGGAGACAGGTGGGTGAGCTTGCCACCTGTGATTTATGGCCTAGAAAACCCAATGGGTCAGCGCGAGTCGGTTCTGAATTGATGGCCGTGAGGTTGAGGTTCATACATGGAAGGAAAAAAAACCTCACTGAATTTTTTCCAATTAAACAAAAGCATGAATTCTGCTCGGTCAGCTGGGGGCTAGCATAAAAAGAGGGCGAAAAGCCTATGTGAACAGAAGAGCAAATGAGATATTTAGCTGGTGCCAAGATGAGAATCGAATCCAAGCTGGCAAATACCAAATTAATGTAAAGTTGGAGAAATGACAGCTGTTCGGTCGTCTTTCCATTTATGAAATGTGCTCCCTGAAATCTGGGCAAAAATGCATACACAGTTGCCAAAATAGCAGGTGAATGTAATTAAGAATAAGCCCATTACGGATTCATGATACAAGCTTTACAAATATTTCCATTAATCAAGGCACCAATTATTGGAGAAATCATGCACTGGTGTCAGTGAACGCTTCCAAATAGAATCATGAAATAATTTAAGGAAAGCTGTACTAAGCTTTTCAGAGACAAGGCATATGCTAATAAAGTCATAATTCAAGAAAGTTAAAGAAGAGTGGGAAGTTGTAGGTAGTACAAAGTGTTAGTGCACTTAGCTGTTAACCGAAAGGTTAAAAGTTCTAGTTTACCAAGAGGTCCCTCAGAAGAAAGGGGTGGTGATCTCTTGTCAAAAACTCAATTTCATGTAACACAGTTCTACTCTGACACTGTAGTGTCTCCATGAACTTGAATCAACTACATGTCTGAACTCTGTCCTATCCTGCACCATCCTTATCATCCTCGACACACTGGAGTCCGCAGACACAGTGCCCATCTCACTGAGGGTCTTTGTCTCCCTCACTGATGCCCCATCTTTCCAAACACGATGTTCCTCTCCAAGGAACAGCCTCTCCTAACACCATACCAGAAGGGTGTGAGATGAAGCCTTGACATCCTTGCCTCCTCTGGCTGCACTTTCTCCAAGACCTGGTTGTTCCTTTGGCAGGCCATGGGATATTCAACACTCTTCCCCAACACCGCAGTTCAAATGCACTGATTCTTACATTCATGTAGCCATCCAGAGAGGAAGGTGCCATCTCTCCAAGTCATCACAACCGCTGTCCGTGGCTTGGGAGGTGACGGCCAGTTCATGCAGGTTAATAAGCAGCTCGGGTAAGAGTCGGTCTGGTTCCTACACAGTGCGCTCCTCTCCCTGGACTGGCTTCTGTGGGGCTTTTTGGTGCCAGCAGGGACACTTCGTGTGTGTGGGCAGAAGTCAAAGAAGGAGTCCTGATGAGCAAGGCCTGAATGGTGTGTGGTGGGAGGCCTGGTTCTGGAAGGGGGCAGGCTGACCTGTCACCAGCTCACAGGCACATCCAGCAGCCATTGGCTTTATATTCTCCCCTATCCACCATCTACTCTTAGAGTATGAGAAGTTGACTCTGTCCACGAAGGGCTTCCAACTTCTCAAATGCTGTGAGATAAATCACATCTCCCCACGGTGGGCGTTCAGTAGATTCCCATTTTGCTGATCCCAGGAGTCTCAGAGAACTATGCCCACAGTGTTTTCAGTGGCAGAGTTTTCAGGAGACCTCCGGGATTTTCTTCCAAGGTACACTGGGTGGACTTGAACTGCCAGTATTTTGGTTAGTAGCCAAGCACGTTTCCCGAATCCTAGAGACTGAGACAAGCAAAGAATCTGTCTATTTTTACCAGCAAGGACTCTAAGCTCCTGGAGGATTGGGGCTGCATCTTGAGTGTTTCTATATGAACACGGGGTGTATGGCCAGTGTGTATTTGCACACATAAATGGACGCCCCCAAACTACTTGCCTTCTGCATAATTACAGCTCGGCTCCTTGCTGGCCTGGGAAGTCTCTAACACACCCAGGAGCAACGTCCACCCACCATCAGGAGCTGAGGGTCAGAGTCTTTCTCCAGAAGACTGAAGACTGCCTAGCATAGAAACTATTGAATCAAAACATTTTACAGCCGCTAGAGCTGTGTTTCAAGAACATAAAGAGATATCTAACGAATACTTATTAAGGGAGTTTGACACGAGCAATCAAAAGCAACCTCAAGACATGAGCCCAACTTTTTATAGGATAGAAAATTTTAAGAAAATGTCAAATACTGTTACTACATAGTTGAGGGAGGGTGTGATGACTTCTCTGGGCATTTTAGACTCTAGACCTAGAACTCTCTGTTGGGTCTCGTGTGTGTGTGCGCGCGCACGCGCGTGCATGTGGGTGGTGGGACAGACTAAAAGGGAACAATGAAAGCAATCTTCTCAGTGAATAAACATGAAATTAAAAATGGAAAAGCGAACAAATGACTTTTATGTCTGTCTCCACCACTGGGCTGAAGAAAGCTGCTTCAGTGCCCTCCTCAGGCTCCTGGTCTATACATCCAAAAGCAAACATACAGAAAAATCCTCACTAGAATCGGGGCAGTACCAACTCACGGCTCACCCTCTGCTGGGTTACAGAGGCTTTAAGTCGCTCTGTAAGTCGGGAGGAGAATGTCCAGACGCTGGTGGATTCGAACCTTCCAGGGAGGTGCAGCCTATGGACTAACAGCACAACCCCGTCAGGGCTCCACCACGAAGAGGAGGATGGGACACACACAAGTCTCTGGGAGAGCAGTAAATAAAGAGGATCTCCCATAGGTTCAGCAGGGCATCCCACACCCTCAGCCCCTCTGAGGACTTGGGGCATTGCTGATAAAACCACTGGCTTGGCTTCTAGCCCCCATCTGCGGGCACCTCCGGCCAGTGCCACTCTGTAACATGATGCTCATGGTGGCTCGGCCGTCTAGACAATCAGGTCCAGGACTTTGTTATTCAGAACTAGTATTTAGCCTAGGGTTTCTGCTAAGAGCTACCCATTTCCTGACGGAGCAGGCTGATGGATGCCACCTCTCTACCCTCCTCCCGAGTCTTCTAAGACAGACTCAGGGACACCTAAGAAGTTGAGTCATCCTATCAGATGACACCATGTCTTTGCTGCTAAAATCACTATCTTGTCTGCTTGCTGCTACTGAAAGAAAAAAAGACTTCTGTCCGGGGTGCTCCGGTGTTTGATCTCGACAATCCTCAAACACCATCTCTTGCTGGGCTCAAGCTACCAATTAGCGGCAGCTGACGGACACCGTGACATTTACACAGCACAGATAATGTGTGGCTGACAGGCATCCTTGACGGAGGGCATCACCTCGTGCTTCTTTTCAAAGCAGATCGGTAGATGTTAATTTTTACCAGAGAGAAAGATGAACTCAGTGGCATCGTTTCAGGATGCTGTGAACATCAGGCAAACAGCATGACTCAGGATAAACTCCCCTCCTCGGAGATTCTTTTGTTGCCTTAGAAACAGACACCTGAAGGACCAGGCACCAAACAGGAAGCTACCCATTCCCACCTCCAGTCTAGGAGGAAAAGAACGAGACTTTGTCACATTCCTTTGACAAGTCCTTTCCGGAGGGATGAGATTTCTAAAAATGTTTAAACTATGTCTTCGGTCTTTTTCTCATTTATAGATCATTTTGTGAAAGAGCTCAAACAGCTGTTAAGCTAAATTGAGTAAAGCAGGAGTTAAGCAGATAATCGGGGTGCAAGGTGTCAAGTAGGAAGTATCAGAAAAGAGCCTTTCCTGTCTGTTTTATGACGTCTCAGAAAACACTCTAAGAGAGGAATTTTGGAGATGTCTTGAGCTGGGACTGGCATCAATGTAAAAATGGCGTGGAGCTTCTGCTCGTCACTAACTTCAGAGCGGGGAGTATCACCGTTAACAGCCCAAAGTGGACTCCTGTGATGTAGCGGTCAGGCATAACTTCACCCTCCAATCTTTCATCAATTGTGATACCAGACATCCTACCACCCTCTGTTTCTCTGCTGCGTTCAGCAATTCCTTGCAATGGCCACACAGAGCTCATCTAAACAGTATTTGTGATTATGGGATTTATGGGGGAAGTAACACATTATAACTTGGGATCATGGTCAAGAGGGATTTGGAGAGTCTTCCTTCTTCAGTGTGACACCATACTCTCAATCTCCCAAGAACAGGCCTCCTCTCAGCCTTCTGTCTTTAGCTCCGCTCAGCTGAGTGTTATAGAGCTCTTGAGCTCTGCTGGTAAGGGCCGAGAGGCGGCACTCTATTCCACCAGGAACAGGTGCTTTCCTGAAAGCACTCTGCCCTCTCACTATGGGTCAGCGTACTCACACAGCCATCTTTCTCTACAGAATGGAAGCCCATCCACAGAGTCTTGTTCTGTTGTCTGATTCTACTGCCATCCTTCTTCTGTTACTGCTTCTTGCTGGTATGATGACCCTTTCTCTTGGGATTAGGGGGTCCTCAACATCGGAACACTGGTCTTAAAGGACTCACTCAACTCCTGCCTCGTCTTTCTTGACTATTGGGCGGTGGTGGTGTTTCTCATTCCTGTTCTGGAATTGGACTTCTTTCCTCTTTTTCAAGGCTCGCAGTATCACATAACTTTAGAACTCCCTACATCTTGGTTAGTGAGCTCTGGCGGCCTAGGGGTAAGAAGCTGTGCTTCCAACTGCTGTAGCTCTGCTACCATCCTGAAAGCACATGGTTCAAACTCACCAGCTGTTTCATGTGACAAAAAGGGGCAATCTCTCCCCCATGCGATTAACTGCCTCAGGAAACCTGACAGAGGGTTAATTCTGACTCGATGGTATGTTATGTTGTTATGTGCCGTCGAGTCGCTTGCGACTCATAGCGACCTTATGTACAACAGCCCTAAACCCTGCTCTGTCCTGTGCCAATCACAATGACTTTGACACACCCATCCCGATTACCCCAGTCACTGAATCAATCCACCTCATAGAGGGCCTTCCAATCCTGCGATGTCCCTCCACCCTCCCAAGCATGATGTCCCTCTCCATGGACTGGTCCCTCCTTACAACATGTCCAAAGTATGTTAGACGGAGCCTCAGAATCCTTGCCTCCAAGGAGCTGCCTGGTTTGACCTTTTCCAGGATGAATCTGTTTGTTTTCTTGGCAGTCCATGGTACCCTCAATACTCATCTCCAGCACCACAGCTCAAAGGCATCAATTCTCATCCTTCCTAGTCATTGTCCAACCCTCTGATGCATAACAAGTGACTGCAAAAACCATGGCCTGTATCAGACGCACCTTAGTCTCCAGAGAGACACCATTGCTCTTTAGTACTTTAGAGAGGTCCCTAACAGTAGACTTTCCCATTGCAATACGTCTTTTCATTTCCTGGCTACTGGTGCTGAGAGTGTTGACTGTGATGGTACACAACAACATAATTTATTTAGGGAGCTCTGGTGACCTCATAGTAAGAAGTTGCACTGCAATCCCAAAGGCATGTGGTTCAAATCCACCAGATGCACAAAAGGAGAAGGATAGGCAATCTCCACCCACGTGATTGCTTGCCTCTGAAAACCTGCTGGAGGGTCAGTTATGAGTTGGTGTCAAACTCGACAGCATGCAGCAACATTTTATTTGCATGATTTCACCAGGACAAGGATTCTGTGTAGTTTACGTACATGCTAGTAAGCTGTCCACCTTGTGGACTATGACCACCTTGTTTTAATAGTTTCACTCAACCATTCTGTGGAAGTCACAACACTGGGTCCTATTCATTCATCACACTACAGTCAACTTTGTAGGTTGACAATTTTTTTTAAATAAAGCCTTTTCATTCAGTGTATAGCTGACGTCTTCTATTTCACGTGACTTAAGAGTTTTATGGAAAATCACAGGTCTGTTTAGAGTGGGGGAATCAGTGGCACTTGGCTTGAGAGACATACAGTCATCAGCTACAGGACCACCTCACTGCGATCTATCCACATCCGTCACCAAGTCAGGAAGAAGAATGTGCCACATGAAGCAGAAATGGATCCCGACCTTTGCACTGAGAGCCAGCGTTGCAGCAGTTTGTCTCAAACTATCTGAAAACAATCTACTTCCTCCTGAGAGCTTAATTTTCCCCAGCAAAATCATGCACCACTAGTCCTTCTGAGAGTACTTTTTACGACAGCACCTTTTGCTCTATTAAAACCGTATCCTCCCCCCATTTCATAAAAATTACTTATCTTCATGGAGGAGCAATGATTTTGAGAATTACTGCCTAACTTAGGAGGTCCTGGAGAGCATGAAGCTAAGTGAACTAACTCAGTCCCATAAGGACAAATACTGTGTAAGACCATTATTGTAGAACTAGATTACTAATAAACCGTAAATGAGGATCTAAGTGGGGGAGGAGGGGATCAGAGGGGTGAGGAAGGCAGTAGGGTGGTAATCACAGGGTGGAGGGAGGGGTGGGTAAAAGAAATGGGAAAGATCCGCTGTAAAAAATCAATGTATACGAACTTTGTAAGTAAACCAGTATAAAAGAAAACTTATATTTTTTAAAAAATTGCTTACGTATGATGTGTTCCAAATGCAATATCCAGCTTCGCCTAGGATGAAAAAGAAGATGCCACTTATTTCTTTTCTAAATCTCAACTGATAACACCTCTATTTATAGAAAGTGCAATTAGACAAGAGCAGGCCAACTTTTTTTTTTAAAACTTCTTACTGCCCTCTAGTGCACAGACTCTTGAACTACAAGACAGCCTTTGCAAGAGCATCTACTGAGACACGATTTGGGGGGAAAAAACCAAACCCACCACATTGATTTAAGAAATTATCCAGAGTGATTCAATATGTGCTGGATTTTATTTTTTAAATTACATTAATTAGGATGGAGGAGTCTAATTTTCTTAGTTGTAAAAAAACTTATTAAACAGGTGAGACTCTTAGTCACAGTTTTAAAATGAAATCTTTGGCTTGTACAAGAGGTCAGAATCTAGAAAAAGCTCCCTGAACAAGTGAAAAGAAACAATGGATATGATGGTAATATAAAACTTACATTATGATGCTAAAAAGTTTCCTTATGTTGATAGCATAATAAGCATTATCAAACAAAACCAAAATTTAAAAAAACCAACCCACAGCTGATCCTTCAGTGGGTCTTCAGAGGCAGTTAATCCCATAAAAGGAGAATGCCCATCCTTCTCCCAAGGAGGAGCTTCAAGCGGCCTTGAACCCTGTGCCTTCAGGACTGCAATGCAATGGAACATCTAGTATAGCAACAAGTTCTTTTTTTTAATTTTTTTTTATTTTATTTTATTATTTGTGTGTGTGCGTGTACCGTCAAATCAGATCTGACCGGTACAGGAGGAGACTGTCCGCCCTTCCTCAGCAGAGCATCTGGTGGATTCGAACCGTGTGCCTCTGGGATTGCAGTGCAGCTTCTTGCCACTAGGCCACCAAAGCTCCCCAACAACAAGTTCTAAGTAATATGCCTACTGTCCCAAGGTAGCAGCTACTGAAAAGTTAAAACAAACAGAAATGTCAAAACAGCTCACCAAGTAGGAACGTAGAAATGGAGCTCAAGATTTGCCTTTATATCTTTGTAAGACGATGGAAAACCTGGCACATTTCTACATCTGGGTTCTTCTTCAGGTAAAAACCAAGCAACCAGTTGCCGGCACGTCCATTCTGATTCATGGAAGTGCCCTGGGTCTCCAAGGAGAACCCACAGTGCCTGTGATTATTCAGCAGGAGACTGCCAGGGGCCTTTCATCGAGGTGCCAGGGGCATTTAAAAAAATTTATTATTATTATTTTTTTTCATTTTAATGAACATTTATAGAGATCTTGGATTTGTATTCATTCATTGTTGCACTTTTCTCCCTGCCCACCTCTCCCCACCAGTTCACTTCTCTCCTTGAAAAGTAAAAGAAAAATT
>NW_006399752.1:45619331-45628643 GCF_000299155.1 Elephantulus edwardii
GGGACCTTCTAAGAATCAAATCCCTATGCACATCTAAAAACTTCTCCAACAGGGTAAAAAGGAAGGCCACAAATTGGGAAAAAATATTTGGTAATGACATGTTAGATTAAGGAACTTATATCTAGAATTTATAAAATACTCCGGCCAGGGGCATTTTAAGGCTTTAACATCAGAATTTCAATGGCTACTTAGCTGAGAAAAGGCAACAATAAGTCAAGAGACCTGAGGCTTAATATTAAAGGGTGATTTTGAAAGCTCCTCAGAAAAAGATGAGCAATATCCTCCCTTTCGTTTTACAGCCTCAGAAACCCCACTGGAGGGTCAGCTATGAGTTGGTTCCCACTTGACCTGAAGACAGTGAGTTTTGAGCTTAAATGCCAATTTCATAACAGCCCTATGACAAATCGTTTTAGCTGTCCACTTTTTTTTTTTTAGTTTTTGTTTTGTCTTTTAAAAATTTTCTTATTGACTTTCATACAATAGTTTATAGTTTATGTTGTGTTTCATTCATACACATTGGTTTTTGTTCCCCCTCCCCTCAAACTCTGTGACCCTGTGGTTCCCACCTCCTCTCAGCCCCCTCTCTTCCCTCTTTGGATATCCATACACATCTTACTCGTTATTCTTCTGTTTTTACAATAGTGGTCTTCTGCAGTATAAACACGCAGAAATCAGGCCCGAGGTTATGTGATGAGGCCAGGATGACATAGCCAAGAGGACAGCGTCCAGGCACTCTGACACCCCTCTGCCCTTGACTATTTGGCCTCAACCCCCATCTGAACTGATCAGAGAAGTATCAGCTTCTTTAGATTTTATGACTAATGAACAAGCAGCTTAATGAAGCTACAGAGGAAAGGATTTTTCCTGTTCAAATGACATTATGTATAAAAAGTCAAGAATTCACAATAAAGGCATTTCACTAATGGGTTGGGATGAAGTCACTGTCTTTGAAGCTTTTGTCCAGTTCTTTGACCAAAGTTTGGAAGACAGCAGCTCGGAACGCCCTCTAGTGGCTGGCTCAGAGAACACCACCAGGTGAATGGCTCACCTGAACTTTTCAGTCTAGACTCATTCACTCATAGCTGTCAAACTGACTCACAGCTGACCCACCAGGGTTTCCAGAAGCTCTAAATTGCACGGGAGGAGACTGTCCATCTTTTGCCCACAGAGCAGTTGTATTCGAACCGTTTGCCTTTGATTTGGCAGCTCAACTCCTGAGCCACTGGGCTACTAGGGCTCCCCCTTTTCCAGTCTAAGCAGTTAGCATTTAAGGAGCGTTGAGTAGTCCATAGGGAGTTGTGCCGCCAACCAAAAGGCCACACACCTCTCCGATGGTTCCAAGCCATCAGTGGCACTGCAGGAGAAGGACGGGCAATCTCCTGATTTACAGCTTCAGAAACTCAATGGACGATCAGAAGCTCTGAGCTGGTTCAGACTTCATGGGAAGGAGCTAATGGCTTAGCATTTGGAGTAACTAGAAAGCAACATTATTGTAAACAGAAAAGACTTATGTCAAGGATCTCACTTGAAGCAGAAATCAAGAAGTCAAACGGTCAAATCTGACGTGATTCTGAGGATTAAGGTGCACCTGAGGCAAGCCAGGCAATTTTCAATCCCTTCATAAGGATGTGAAAACTGGACAATGAATAAGTAAGAGAAAAGAACTGACAGTGTTGGGTTGTGGTGAAAAATACTGCCGTGGCCGAGGCCAACACGGCAGCTAGACTCGCAGCCTTCCTCAAGAATGCCTGGGCCCAGAAACCGGTGCTGGTCGTGTCCCTCACCATCGCGGGCCTCGCTGTAATTCTGCCCCCATTAAGCCCCTACACCAAGTATGCCGCCATGATCAACCAGATAACCCCCTACAGCGACCCAGTGCCCCTCAGAGATGATAGGAACATGCCTGACGTGCCCAGCCAACCCCAGGACCCCCAGGATCCCAGCCTGGAGTGGCTGAAGAAACTGTGAGCACCTCCGAGGATGGGGGCCCCCCACAGCTCCCAATAAAAACATGAAACTCAGAGAAAAAAAATACTGACTGTTACCAAAAGAGTAACACATCTTCCTTGGAAGTAAAGAAGGTCAAACTTTGTCTTGTGTATTTGGACATATTCTCAGGACAGGCCATGCCCCACAGGACGACATTCTGCTTGGCAAAGCAGAGGATGAGTGGATGAGAGGACAGTCCTCAATGAGAGGGACAGCGACTGCAGCAGTCAGCTCACACAGCACCTGTTCTGGATGGTGCGGAACCGGGTAGTGCTGGATCTGCCACACGCACGTCTGCGGTGACCGTCACTGCTCTTCACCATCCCTGGGTCCCTTCACTCTCTGTTCATCACCCGTCTGAGGAGAGCTACCCGACAGCACTGCAACTTCTGAAGCAACAGAAAGAAATCTGGAGTAACTGCTGAGCGGAGGCCCATGTAGATCCAAGAGTCACAGATACACCAGGTGAAGGAAGGTTTTAAAAAGTGTCACCCAACTATGCAAAGGGCAGCGAGTTAAATCTCAGAAGGAACACTGCTCTGAGGTTTGTTTTTTAAAATGAACCAGATGAAATCTCTTGCTGTTTAACTATCACGCACACACCCACTCACAGAGAGATGGCGATTATAGCAGGAACATGAGAGATAAAATGTGAGCTGGAATTCCTAGACCTCATAAGGGTGGGAGGGCAGGGAAAGGCACCAGAAAGAAAATGAAAAAGAAACCGGGTTTTCTAGAATTGACTCTCATCTCTCTACTCCAAGAGCAGAAACCCAATCTTCACTGAGCCAGTTTCCCTGAGCTGATGGCGAGGAGAGAAATGGACGCTAATAGCCCTTTAACAGCCCTTTATTTTCATGCCTCCTTCTGAACTGGCTGGTCAGACTCGTGAAACGCAAAAAGGACGAGGTGAACGTAACATTAGCCACTTCACAGTCACCATTTCATAGGATGGAAATCATAAAGGTAAAAATCCTGAATTCCTTCCTTTTCTCCCTACCTTGTAGGTCTCAGGCCCATCATGGCACATAAAAATCCTCCTAGACATGCAATGGGCCATGGAAAGTTTAAGAACCATTAGAAACGTTGCATATCCACGTATTCTGCCCGGAAAATAGACCAAAATTAGGGGAGTAAAAAAGAAATGGAACGATGGGCTTTTAGACCTTTCTTGTTTTGCTTTGGTCCCAGCAAAACCAACAACACACTTGTCATGAGTTCATTTCATGCCTCGTCATCAGCTGGCAGTGGGATGCTGCCGTCACAGAGACGGCGTCACGGCCAGCCAGCTGCAGCCAGAAGACACAAGCCGTGCTGAAACTTAGACCCAGCTGGAGAGGAACAGAGACAAACTAGATAGAGCAGGTTGGAAAAGATCTGGACTCCTGGTTACATCATAAATGAAGACAGCGAACACTTGGAGAGAGCGAAAAACTGAGGGAACGAGGGGCTGGTGCATCTGACCACAAGGATCACCAATGAGGACTAGTCTGTTTCATGTGGCTCCCGAGGGAAATACCAGGACCAGGGCACGGAAGTCAGGAGGGAGCGTGCCGGTCAGCACCAAGAGAAAGGCGACGATAAGAGCTGCCCACAGACGGGAGGGCTGCCCACAGACAGGAGGGTTGGTTAGCTTGGGGTGTGTGTAAGCTGAGCAAGGCTGGGCAAGGATCTGTGGGCGGTGCTGAAGACAGCCTTCTGCACTAGGTGGGACGATGCACTGACTGTCCGTGTTTTGTTTCCGACCTGCGGACTTACGCGGGACCTCCCCCGGCGTCAGCAGCTCACCTGGCAGAGGGAAATGTTCTCGTAAGGCTTGGCCTCGGCATGTAAGTGCGCCTTGGCTTCTCGTTTATCTCCGTGGACGAGCAGCATCGGTTTCTTCCTGAAAGAGACAACAGGTATTCAAAGTACGTCCTCTGTGGGGGTGGACGCGTGGTTGGTTCAAGAATCCTAGCTCTGGGCTCGGTGGTGACTGGGTGCGAGGACCGCCCAGAGCAGTGTTCGGGGGAGGCCATGGATTAGTTCACTTTACAACGGAGGCCGTGTGATCTGGCCCCGAAGCTCTGCTGTGACACAACAAGGACTGGGACTCGAGGAAGGCCCTGAGTAAAGCCCCACAGTGAGCGCTCTGTGACTGCGTTTAAATGCAGATTGTAACGTATTTCAATGTAGATCAGGGAGATCAGGGAGACTGTGAAGATGGTGCTGCATAGGGCAACGTGCGTGCAGATCTACTGCTCATGGGGTCGCTATGAGTCACTGTAGACTTGTCGGCATCTAATAATAAGAGAGAGACAGTTATTACTGCAGATGGCACCACAGCGCTGTTTCCTCCCCTTGTGGACAGTAGAGTCGATGTCTGCTGGACACATTCCACCACTGGGCTTCTCTGTGCCCACTAGGCCCTCAAACAGTATGTGGGCAAGGCCTCATGATGCTGGCCATGAGAGCAAGATGCAGACTCAGCATAAGGGGAGTTGGGCAGACATTAAACAGAGCCCCAAGTGCACTGAAATGCTGTAGGCTCCAATGACTGAAAGAATACAGGAAGATGTGCTTCAGAAATACATTCAAAGGGCTTCTAAAGGAACAACTGAAGTTCAACACCAAGAAAACAAAGATTCTCACCACTGGGCCAATTGGCAGCATCATGATAGATGGTAGGTGAGGAGATTGAGATTATTTAACAGCTTTAGTTTGCTTGGCTCCACAATCAACACTCGTGGCATCAGCAGTCAGGAAATCAAAAGACAAACTGCATTAGGAAAGTCTGTTGTCAGGAACCTCTCCAGAGTACTGAAGAGCAGCGATGTCAGTCAAGAGACTAGGGAGCGCCTGATCCGAGCCATGGTCTTTGTAATTATTTGCTATGTATCAGAAAGCTGGGCAACGACTAGGGATGATAGAAGAACTGATGCCTTTGAGCTGTGTTTTAGAAAAGAGTATTGAATATATCATGGACTGCTAGAAGAACAAACAAGTTCGTTTTGTAGAAGGTGAAACCAGGCTGCTCCTTGGAAGCAGATTCTGAAGCTCCATCTGACATACTTAGGGCATGTTAAAGGAGGGACCAGTGCTTGGGAGGGGAGAGGGACAGTGCAGGAGAAGAAGACCCCTGATAAGATGGATTGACTCAGTGACTGGGGTAATGGAGGTAACTGTGTTAGAGACGATAAGATTGGCTCAGGATAGAGCAGGGTTCAGAGTGTTGTACATAGGGTCACTATGAGTCACAAGTGACTCGATGGCACATAACAATAACAAAGTAACAATGGCCTTCTCTAATTATTTCAGTCAGAAGATTCCTAGGAATTAAGCCTCTTAATAAGTTCTCCTAACACCAGAAAGAATGGGTTTTTCTCCAACAAGCAATCGAGGCAAGAATGACAGCCTGAAGTTGGAATTAATGTAGCTTACCAGCTACTTGTACATTTATCAACATGTGGCAGAATGATTCTCTACCTCACACAAAGGAGTAACACTCAGCTAGCTGAAGAAGGAACCCTGGAAAGTGCATTTCTAGTACTCATTTCTAAGCACGTAGGTCCAAACAGACGACTCAGACTACCTGAGTTTAATCTCCCTCTTGTTTAAGCTACTGCCCCCTTTGGGTTTGCTGAGACCTGAGGCTCGAGCCACTACCTGCGTCACAGGTCAGATCTGAACCAGTGAGCACTGAGGCCGTGTGGGAAATTCCAACAACGACTCATCTGGTGTTAATGGTGATGGTTTCAAGATGCCCTAAATGCACTTAGGTGTTAGGGGACCCTGTTGATCTTCCCGTGTGTACTCCTGCAGCCTACTCGCTATTTTGATAGTCTTTTAGTATTTTGCACATCAGCGCGCAAAGTCATTTTCATTCCATCAGTACCATCTAGCACGAGGCTGAATTGCAGAAGATAGAATGAAAAACCCAGGACTTCCAAGACTCAAAGAGCCCTGGTGGAGCAGTGGAGTAAGCGCTGAAGAAGCTGATTTGGATCTGACAGCTGTTCTTGGACAGATGAAGCAGTCTGCTTCTCCTACAGGGTGCTTCCTCAGTCCTGTCGTCGGAAGAGACTCGAGGGCAGAGGCCTTCCCTAACCTGCTTAATGTTCGGCCCTTTGAAAATTCACCAACAGAATCCCCGTGGATTACAATGGTGTCATGTCCAATCCACAGGGTGACACCAGGCAGCGTTACGGTCCCTGGTGTGTGGGGCTGTCACAAGTCATGGCTGACTCGCTGACAGCCAAAAACAAAAACAAGAAAAAGAACTGGAGCAAGAGATTCTCTTCCTCAAGAAAGAACGAGTGAGAGGTAACGCTCTGCTAAGGGAAGCTTGGCATGCTGGCCAAGCCTGTTGTCACTGTCAGGCGCCACTGAGTCAAGCAGGACTCATAGTGACCTTATGAACAACAAATGTGAACCCTGTCCTGTCCTGTGCCATCCTCACAAACACTGACACACGTGGCTCCACTGCTGCTGTCACCGTGTCAATCCACCTCGTCTAGAGAGGAGCACGGGAGCGCAGTGTGTCAGGTGCTGGATTGCTAACCAAAGTTTGGATCTGCCACCAGGAAAAACGCAGAAGAATGACGGGCACCTCCTCTCATCTGGAGTTAGAGCCTCAGAAAGCTGATGGAGCGCTGCCCCGAGTCAGAACGGGCCTGTCGACAGTGAGTTCTGTGTTTAGAAAGCATGCGGTGATGCTCTTGTTCTTCAGGAAATGTTCTTATCTGTCCTTACTTACTGATCAACTCTGCTGTTCAAAAAGATGCTGAACGTCCCATGGACTTTCAAAAGAACAAACAGATGCGTCTTGGGGAAGGCACAGCCAGAGTGCTCCTTGCAGGCAAGGACGGTGAAGCTTCGTCTCACATACTTTGGACACACTGCCACGAGAGACAACATCGTGCTTGGGAAGGTGGGGGAGACAGTGAAGGAGAGGAAGACCATCAACGAGGTGGACAGGCGGTGACTGCAGCAACGGGCTCCAGTGTGTCAGGGATCGTGAGGACGGCACAGGACAGGGGGCTGTTGTTTGAGGGGTTGCCATGAGTCACACTCGACTTGATGGCACCTAACAACCACAACAACTGTTAGGCAGGACACAGAGGAAAATGCAAAAACCTACAAAAAGGATATGTGAGCCCAATTAGGAGAGATCAGAAAAGGCTGTTTCCCCCATTGTAACATTAACACTTACATGATTTCAACAGGTTCAAGACATCCAAAAAAAGACTGAAGGCACGTGCCCAATAAATACACGGTGAGCATTTGAAACCCTCATGGAGGCTGGTGATCTTGTCTGGCATTTGCAGGACTCACCTGAACTCTGGTGGGTACTGTCTCACCAGCCAGTGCACATCGAAGCAGTAGTTAAACTAGATGGAAAAACAAAAAAGTAAAAATATCACAGAAAATTCACTCCATAGCCGAGAAAGAGACTGGTTTGATAAAGAAACTGTGAGATAATGAAGGGAACTCTGGTAGCCTAGTGGTGAGAAGCTGTGCTGCAATTACAAAGGCACAGGGTTCAAATCCACCAGCTCCTCTGAGGGACAAGGAGGGGAATCTCCTCTCATGCAATTTACTGCCTCTGAGAACCTGCTGGAAGGTCAGCTCTGTCTTGGTTACAATTTGACAACAGACAATTAGGACATATATAACTTTTAAAGAGTTTGCTACAATCAATAACAAACCTGATCTTTTACAATTATGGTGTTTTCTATTCAACAATTTATGTATGTTTTATTTCATAACATTACCTGTAACTTCCACATTGTAACAGCAGTCTTCCCGCTGTTGGTACCCATTCACCCTTCTTTTCCACTCCTTCTGAGCTTTTTTGTTTTGTTTTTCCTGAGCTTTTTAAAGGGTAAATGCCACCCTTTTGGACTCATGGTTAACGTTCCTCACCAGGGTCACTGTTACTTCCTAGGCCTACCTGTCATTTGGATGAAATATATTTTGAAGGGAGCACATGGTTACGGCTACTGGAATAAACGGAACAGACTGCTTGAGAAAACAGATTCTGAAGGTTGCATCTAGGCAAGCCTCGGCAGCGTGTGCGCTTGTCAATTACGTGCTACTACGTCACTTCTCACAGGTCTCTGATTAGTGTAAGTAGGGAATGTAATAAATGTATCCTTCCTCCAGATGATCATAAAAAGACAGATATTCAGACAAAATTCCCTCGACTTTTAGAAAGGAGTCTTTCCTTTCAGCTTAACTTACTAGTCAGCTTTGTACAAAGGATAGGCCTTTGGGTTTGAAAATCCACGCAACGCTGTCTGGATAAGTACGCCCTGATTTTGTCCACCATGCTCTTCCTCATTTCCACTCTGGGGTAACCCTTAATCCTTCCTTGCACTGAGCAACTCCATGTAACTAAGAGTGCACAAGAGAGTTCACCTGTATTCTTTCTGGAGACACCCAAGGCCCAGTCAAACCTAAGGGCACAGAAAGCTGTACTTCTCCAGGGATGTGACATCTCTTCAGAGTCTGAAGCATGGATGGGATTTATCAACACTACAGGGCCTACTGTGACAATCATAATCACACAGGAGGAAATCCTGAATGAGAACAAATCTCACTCAAACTTCCTGGTGGGTGCAAGAAATGTTTTATATCTTTTTCTAACTCAAATTTGGCTTGATCTTCACTTCTCCTCCTATTTCGAGGGTCCCCAAAAGACGACTCTCAAATTGGAATTCCCAAAATGACTCGTTGGGCAGCCCTGAGCCCGAGTCTAAAGCTCTCTCTATTCTGTGTTGATGGCCATGGGTCCCACGCCTGTGGGGCTGGGTGCCGGCCTCCAGCTACGTGCCACCTTGGGGAACCTGTGTGGCATAGACATCCCTACCTCGTATGTTTTCTTATGAAGCTGTTTAATTACTTATCACCATTCTAACAAAGAAGCAACGGAGCTGTAAAACTCACCTGAGCTGAAGAAATAAGTGTCCCAAAGAGAGGAGATAAAATATCTGAGGAGATAAAACATAGGAATTGAATTCATATTCAGTTAAGTGTCCTGTGCTAACAATAACTTCAATTAACTTACTAAACAGTCACTGATAATCCAAGTTTGGCTTGGAAAACAGTGAAAAGTTACCAGAAGGCTTGACTTTAACGTTTTGTAGAATTCCAGAAGCCATGTTCCTGTGCTATTTGTAGATTTGTTAGATGCTCTGTCTTAAAACACAATATGAAACTAAAATCTATAATTTCGTAACTCAGCCAGCTTTAGAAATTGGTAACAAGGACCATTACGGCACAAGGTCAAGGCATTTTTATTTCCTTCAAGTCCCCATTCAAGTCCCTAATTAGGATTCCCCC
>NW_006399752.1:45628743-45633048 GCF_000299155.1 Elephantulus edwardii
CCCGCCCCAGTTCTACACTAGCCAGATGGGTTTCCACTGGAGCCAATGAAGTTTGCTTCTGTGAAGGATCTGAACCTCACTTGCTGGCCTCACCATCTCTGTCACAACTGGTCCATCCTAAGGGCTCCCTAAAAGCTCCCGCCCTCCCTCAGCACCAGTCATTCCTGCCAGCCCGTCACTGTATGTACAGTAGCCCTTTCTTACTTCTCTATTTTCTCTCTCAAGCAAGACAAACACTGAAAACTGTCTCAGACCTTTTTCAAAGCATCTGGACAAGAGACTCTTATTTAAAAAGTAGAGCCTGGAGACCTGAACTCTGTACAACATGGAATTAAATACGCCAATGTTTAAGCACCATACAGGAGAAGTGTACAATGATATCTTCAGTATACAATGGATGTGTAGAGTTTTTGGTTGGTTCAAACAGTCAAGTGTCCAATTACTAGCGGACAGATATCTGCTTCAGATCCTGCCCAAGGTCTCAGAAGACAGGCCCAGAGATCCAATTTAGAAAGCCAAGCCTTGAACACCCTTCGGAGCGAGTCTGTTCTGCGTCTGTGGGGTTGCACGAGATGGACTCCCCCACACAAACAACAGTTAAACTCTACCAACAGTTGTCATCATGTGCTGTGGAGCTGAAACCAAATCACGGCTGACCCTCCAGCAGGTTTTAAGAGGCAGTGAATTACAAGGCAACAGACTGCCCATCTTTCTCCGTCGGAGCAGTTGGTGGATTCGAACTGCAGGCCTTCGGAATTACAGAGCCGTTTCTTACAACTAGGCCACAAGAGCTCCCTCTGCTGACAGTTGTTATATGCAGTCGAGTCACCTGTGACTCACAGCGACCCCATGCACAACAGCTCTGAACACTGCCCTATCTTGAGCCAATTTCACTGTCTCCCACACACCTGCTGAGAGCAGGCATGGTAATTCTGGAATGTGCTGCTCCCACAATCACACTCCCAAAAAGGAAAGGTCAAGGATGTTTATTGTGTCTAACTTGATGCATTTTCTCTCGTTCTATACTCCCATCTGACAGTAAGCCAAGCGTTCCACTCTTTGGAAAAGGACATCATGTTTGGAAAAACAGAGAATGAGTGAAGGGAAGACCCTCAACGAGATGGACTGGACAGAGTGAAGATAGTGAAGACCAGACAGAGTCTCAACGTGTTGTAATGTGATTGCTAAGCATCAGAGCTGACTTGACGGCTCCAAAGGGTCTGAAATCTGCAGCAGAGTGTCTGGTTCTTTAACCGTCAGTACAGTGAGTGGGGCTGGGACTCCAGCCTGTCTGGGTCCCTGGTCCTGTGGTGCTGATTTTAACACAGACCCCCCCAAGGCTCATCCCCAGAACTAGTGATTTACTGGATCTGTGGTGGGGCTGAGAATCTGTGTTTCTATCAAGCTCCTGGCTGCTCGTGATGCTGCTGGTTCTGGGACCACAGGTAAATCACTGTGGTCACGCATGCGCTCTGTGACCAGCTGCTTTACTAACCAAGAATTACTGACCATGGCTAATAACTAACTTCAAAAGGAAGCAGTCCTGAGCGCTCAGCTCAAACAGCTTTGCAGGAAGGGTGACAAGGGGGGGGGGAGGCAAGTAAACAGTTCACTGTCAACTCACCACAACTGTTTATCAAAGGGGAATTTGGTGTTTGTTTTCCATGAGAAATGAGATTACAAAGGTGTTTTGGTGCCAGGCTAGGCTGCTCCTGATTTTACCTAGGACACCCCTAAGTGGTCCCCCCCCATCCTCACCTTTGATGTGCAGGGCTCCGGAGTTGTACTTTGGCTTAATGCCCGAGACCCTAGTGAGGTAAAAGTGGAAGGGGTTCCCTCTGTCCAGCATGTCCCAGATGTCCTGAGCCTCCCCTGACGTCTCATACTCGTCTTTCTCTTCCTCTTTGAGCCTGACGGGAGGGCCGTGGCTCCCAGTCCTCTCTGTGGCGTGGCCCTGGGGAGCCAACGGGCCCTTCTCCTCCTTGACATCCGCTTTCCCCGCCTGCGCTGGTTGCAGCTCCTCATCGCTGCTGGAGAGGCACCAGCCCAGCTCCTCCTGGGAGCCGCTTCTCTGCCTTTTGGGAGAGGAGGTGGGAGACGCCGACTCCGAGGGGCTGCTGAACTTCACGGGTGACATCTTCCTTCTGTGGGCGGCTCGCCGGGCCTCGGAGCAGGTGTAGCCTGGCTCGTTCCCCATCCCCTGTGTGGCCTTGGGGAGGGAGGAGGTGGACGGCTTGTCCAGCTTGGGCTTTTCCTCCTCACTGTCATCGCTGCTGGATATGGTCCACCTGCCATAATTGCCTTCCTGAGACATTACAAGGCTCCTGGAACCCAAAAGGAAGCATCATTATTTCTCATTCAACAGGCCACTGGCGAGCGAAGACCTCGGATTCGACTCCTATTCATAGTGATTCTACAGGACAGAAAAGAATCGACCTTTATGGTTTTCTTGGCTTCTAATGTTATAGAGACAGTAGAAGACAACTCTGTGGGGCTAAGGAACTGCTCTGCCAACCCAAAGGGACACAGTTCTAATCTGTCAGCTGCTTCATGAGGGAAAGGTGGGCAATCAACTCCCGTACAATTTACGGCCTCTGAAAATCCTGAGGATCGCCTGTGAGCTGGTTCTGACTCGAAAGCACATTGTTGCTGTTAAGTGCTGTCAAGTCGAGCATGACTCATAGTGACCAAAAAAACCCTGTTCCATAACTACCATCGTTTCTCTAAGTTCATAGAACTTGCGGAGGCATGCTGTTTAGGAAGTGGATGCCACTCCTGCTTCCAAGCCTGTCTTAATCTGGGAGCTCCACCAAACACTGGCCACCACGGGTAACCATTATGGCACCGGACACAGCAGTGTCACAGGGTTCAGTATCAAAGCAACCCCAAGTTAACCTCAGTACAGCAAACTGATGTCCCAGGGCTGAAGGACACAGGTCCGAGGGCCCAATCGCCTTTTAAAAACAGAGGCCTTCCACCAGGTCCTGACAGACTCTAAAGGTCAAAAGTACTTAACAGTAGTAATATTGTGGAAGCAGACTGCCACATTTTTCTATCCCAGAGCTGCTGCGTGAGATCGAACCGTCAACCTTTCAATTTGCTTGGACTCTTTTCTTCTTTTTTAAAAAAAATTTTATTAATTTTAATGAACATTTACAGAGATTTTGGATTTCCATTCATTCATTGTTGCATTTTTCTCCCTGCCCACCCCTCCCCCCAAGTTCACCCTTCTCTTTGAAAAGAGAAAAATCCCTTCATTGGTATACAATCTCCCCCCCCCCGACCCCCGACCCGCCCTGAGTCCACGCCACTATGCAACCTTCACTCCGGATTCTTGTCATAACCATAACACCCAATCATATATCGCTTTTAACCTGTTCTCTCCCTCACTGGACACTCTTCTTAGCTGCTGCATGAAAGGGAGTTATAATGCAAATGCAGAAAGGTATAAAAATAGTAATTCTTCATCTTGAAGCTTTCAGGAGGTGCTTGGGGCAAATTTAAGGAAAGTCAAGAGTAATTTGGACTACGCTCAAATATTTAAGGCCAATTTGGAATTTAAGAATTTGAGCTTTCATCTAAAAACAGGAGGCCAAGGGTTTTGGTGATAAACAAAACTCAAATCTCAGAACTGACCTTCCCGTGAGTTTTGAAGTTGTAAAGCAGGTAGGAGATTGTCCAGATTCAGCAAATGATTAGTTCAGGATGTATGTGATCTGAAAGAATTTCTTTATAGTGCTAAAAAGCCAAGATGTCAGTTTAAAGGATAATATGTGTATGTGTGTGTGTGTGTGTGTGTGTGTGTGTTGGTTTACATGCATGTGCAAGTTGGATAATGAGTAAGATCAAAGAATTGATGCCTTTGGTGGAGTACCGAATAGACCACGGACTGCCTACAGAACAAACACATCCCTAAAGGGTGCTCAAAGCGAAGATATGTTATCAGGAGAGGCTAGTTATGGGAAGCCAAATTTTACACCAAACATTATATGAAAACCCTTGTTCAGGAATTGAAGGAATTACAAATGTATAAGTTAGGATTTCTCTTGTGGCCAATGATAGAAAATGAGCTGTTTGTTCCCTGCAGACAGGAGACAGCAAGGGGCCCCCTACAGAGGGAGTGTTACTTCCTGAGCTTGAGCTCACCCTGAGGCACCAAGGTAATCCTTCAGGGTAGACCAAATTCTTGTATTTGAGAACCCCTCCCTCCTGAGTCAAAGGGAAGGTTTTCCTAAAATATAATACTTTTCGTAGGAGTATGCAATGAGGGTTGCAGAGTGGATTATATTTGGGGGTAGGGGGTGG
>NW_006399752.1:45633294-45653798 GCF_000299155.1 Elephantulus edwardii
AAGGAATTCCTTTTATGATTTGTTTGCCCTGATTATCAATAAATACACTGAGAAACATGACTTGGGGTCTTCAGTTGAAAAGTGCTGGCCCACAGTTTTATGCTCTCTGTTCTATCTCATGCCTAACTGTCTGTCTCATTATTAATAATTATAAAATTACTTTCCCCTCGGTCTGCAACA
The DNA here is from genome assembly GCF_000299155.1 of Elephantulus edwardii. Lineage (NCBI taxonomy): Eukaryota > Metazoa > Chordata > Mammalia > Macroscelidea > Macroscelididae > Elephantulus > Elephantulus edwardii. Next base: position 45,633,475 of record NW_006399752.1, read on the forward strand.
GCTAGTCCTTAGAGAAAGGCGTTACAGTGGGTCAGTAAGAGTGGGAAGAGTCTCCAGGAGATGGTCACATGGGGATTGTAGCCAAGGGGCTTGAGCATGATGGAGTTTGAGCAGAGTGCAGGTTATAGCAAGGGTTTGAGCTCTGTTCACAGGGTCACTATGAGCTGTACTTGACGTGATAGCATCAAATGAGAACAAAAAAGTATTTTGGCACCCAATGGTTAAGAACTTAGCCGGTAACCAAAAAATTGGTAGTTCAAAGATCTGCAGGAGAGACACCTGCAACCCATTTCCACAAAAACTACAGTGTAAGACACCATACAGGGCAGAAGCTGAACTAAGGGAAAAGAAAATGATTAAAAAAACAACAACAACAAAACTATTTTACTGGCCATGGCAAAAATGAAATCTCTAAAATCTGACTTTAACTTCATTGAAAAGATCAGTCAATGGTGTTGGTGTGAGAAGACATGAAGTCAATTCCAAATCACAGCAACCCTGTGAGCAGCACATGAAAATGCTACCTGGTCTGTATTAATCTTAAAATCTCTGTTGAGCTTGCGTCCACTGTTGAAGTCACTGTGTTAGTCCATCTCCCTTAAGGTCTTCCTCGCACTAACACAACTTTAACTGCAGAAAGTGCAGATGACTTGAAGCAATTACTGCAGAATATCAAAGACTACAGGATTATATCTTAATAGCAAGAAAGAAAAAATCCTTACCACTGGACGTATACACAATATCATGATAAAGATTGAAGGTGTTAACTATTTAATTTTGCTTGGATCTACAACACCCATGGTAGCTGCAGTCAAGAAAGCAAAAGATGTGTTGTACTGGGAAATCTGCTGCCAAGGGACCTCTCCAAAGTACTAGAGTAAGGATGTCAGTTTAAAGACTAAGGGGTGCCTGATTTAAGCTTCGGTATTGCTTCCTACGCATCTGAAAGTCAGACAATAAGGCAGACTAAAGACGTAATGGCTTTGAATTGTGCTGTTGGTGGGGAGTATTGAACAATATGGACTGCCAAAAGGACAAATTTGTTTTATAGGAAACGCAACCTGAGATCCTAAGATCAAGGATGGTAAAACTCCATCTAACTAACTTCAGGTATATTTTTAGGAGCAACCAGTCCTTGGAGAGAGATATGATGTTAGAATCAGCAAGAGAGGAAGATCCTCAACGAGATGGACTGACGCAGCGACTGCCACAATGGGTGTGGGCTTGACGGGCACGCTGAAGACGGAGCTGGATGGTGCAAAGCTCAGACCTGTTTTTTATAGGGTTGCTCTGAGTGGTCAACTCGATGGCACCTGACAAGAATAGATGTCTTTCAAATATGGTGCTGAAGGTATACTAAATACACCATGGGCTGCCAGAAAAATTAACAAAAGGTAGTGGTGGCTGTGTGTGCCACTGAGTTGGAACCAACCCACAGCTGACCCTCCAGCAGGTTTTCAGAGGCGGTTAATTACACGAAAGGAGACTGGCCATCTTTCTCCCATGGAGCAGCTGGTGGATTTGAACCGCATGCCTTTGGGATTGCAGTGCAATTTATCACTAGGCCGCCAGGGCTCTCTTCCCTAAAGTTAAGAACAGTGAAATTTTGTCACCTGTACTTTGGTTATACCAGGAGGGACCAGTCTCCAGAGAAGGCCATCATGTGTAGTGGAGGGCTGGACAAAATAGTGGAAGTTCTTCCAAAGAGAGACAGGCTGGCAGCGCCGTAACTGTGCAGCTGGCGCAGGGCGGGGTAGAACTCTGTTCACTAGGAGTTGAAATGGATCCCCCGGCACCTAAGAAAATTGTCTCTGTAGGAGCAAATGGCCAGGGCTTTTTTGTTCTTTGCTGGTTTGGAAATATACAGCTCCTGACTTCTGCTATTAACCACTGTGTTTCCTTATTCTCCCCAGTGAATGAGACGGTGACTGACTTCCACTTAACACTGACTTTTCCTGCCTGTTGGTTTTTATATTTAAACGTAGGTTCCCCTGCTGTTCTAGACCCTGGACGCTGTTAAACAGTTATTTAAGCTGTCCTGATACACTCTGAAATAACTATTTTAGTCGCTCGAGTTTCGCGACTTCCAAAATTTGTTAAACCAGCAAAGAACCACCTGAGGGAAAACTCTGTCTGCCTAGTTTCTTTTGAATTCTCAAACAGCTCTAAAGCAAGGCACTTAGCAGAAGAATTTTCAATTAAGAGTCCCCAGGCTCGTCTCTGCAGTTCCTCCTCATTCAAAAGCAAATACAGGATGACTTCAGGGGTAACAGGGCTTGGCCGCCACAGAAAAGGAGACAATTACAGTCATCTCATCACTATCTCTTCCCGAATGAATTACAAATACTAAAGTCAGTATTACATAGAAAGTAATGGAATTACAAACTCTGAGGCCACCTCAGTAAAACATCTAGGGAGTCAGAATTTAGAGAATTTATGCAGATTTTAGTTTATCATGTATGATGTGCATTTTAAAAGGATCTATAGCGACACAGTGGTTAAGTACTTCTTGCCTGGAAATCAGAATGTCAGCAGTTCAAATCCCCTAGGCTGCTCTTGGGAAAACAGATGTGACAGTCTGTTCACAAAAGGTTTTATGGACTCTGAAAACCTACTGCACAATTTTACCCTATGCCATTGGGTCACTATGAATGAGAAGAGACTGTGTCATACAATGACTGACCAACATCTTACAGAACTGTGAGAGAAAGGGGTACATCAAAAAGAAAACAAAGCTTTACAAAGACATTGCCAAGAGAACAGAATTTCTTTTTCTCTGCTCTATTTTTTATTTTGATGTTTGGACCAATTTATAGTCTAATGTAGGGAGCTCTGGCGGCAGAGTCAGTTGGGAATTGGGCTCCCAACCCAAAAGAGGTGCCTCCCTGCAAGTCTGCATCAACCTGAGACCCCGAGAGAGACGGGCAGTGTCCCCCATGCACTTTACAGACTCTAAAACCCGCTGGAGGGTCAACTAGGAGTTGGTTTTGTCTCCACAGCAATAAGTTTGAGCTTTATATTCAAATATATATTGTCGTTGTTGTTATTATGTGCCATCGAGTCACATAGTGATCCTATGTACAACAGCCCTAAAACCTGCTCTGTCCTGTGCCAGTCTCACTGTCTCTGACACACCCATCCCGATTACCCGAGTCACTGAATCAATCCACCTCACAGAGGGCCTTCCCCTCCTGTGCTGTCCCTCCACCCTCCCCAGCATGATGTCCCTCTCCAAGGACGGTCCCTCCTTACAATATGTCCAAAGTATGTCAGACAAAGCCCCTGAATCCTTGCCTCCAAGGAGCTGCCTGGTTTTAACCCTCTCCAGGATGAATCTCTTTGTTTTCCCAGCAGTCCATGGTACCCTCAATACTCTTCTCCAGCACCACAGCTCAAAGGCGTCAATTCTCCTTCTATCCTCCCTAGTCATGGTCCAACTCTCTGACGCATAACAAGTGACTGCAAAGACCATGGCCTGTATCAGGAACACCATAGTCTCAGTTTATAAACTCACTAGAGTTGAGTGGCCCAAGTTGAGTTGCTTGCCAATGACAAGCAAACAGCTCTTTGAATACAACCATAAAGTTGTATCCAAGTATTAAGTTTATCATTATGAACCTCTTCAAGTTATTATCAAGGCACTGAGCCTGTTGGTCACTATCTGCCTGTCTGTCCTACGGTAGTGACATAGATGCCACTGTGCTTCTAAAAGCCATTGCACTGACATTTCAAAGGCCAGCAAGGTTGCTCATGGTAGACAGGCTTCAGCAGAGCTTCTAGATTAAGGCAGTCCAGGAAGAAGAGTCTGGTGAGTTTTTTCCTGAAAACTGGCGAATGAAACCCAATGAGCCACAAAGAATACTGTCCAAGGCAGTGTGAAGCTGGAAGGTGATAATGGACTCAGGTTGGCTGAGGATGAGGATGGCACAGCACTTCTGCTATACACAGTGGGTCACCATGAGTCGGAGGGATTCAGACCATCTAACAACAAAACCTGTGGAAAAGGAGCTGTTGGAAGACCCAAGATCAAATTCGAGGTTGGCATCTACTTCAGAGAACCTGCTTGGGCTTAATCACTAGGTCAGAATTGACCTCCTTCATCCTTCAGACCCAGGTACCTGCTGTCAGTTCAGAGTTTTAAAAGTACTGCTAAACACCTGTGACAGCCAAAGCTCGATGAGAATGCCTTGTTTTCCTGGATCCCAAAAGGTTCCCCACTTTTGATAGGGTGCAGCCTTAGCCCTTTTCTACAAAGGCTGAATGTGCGGCTGTTAACAGAAAGTTTGCAGTTTGAAGCCACGTAGCTATTCCACTAGGGAGCGCTGGTGGCACAGTGGTAACAAGCTAAGCTGAAATCCCAAAGGCATACAGTTCAAATTCACCAGTTGCTGCAAGGAAGGATTGGGGTTTCCTACCATGTGATTTACTGCCTCGCCGCTGGAGAGTCAGCTCTGGGTCAGTTCTGACTTGATGGCACGTAACAGACGGTAAGGTGTTCCACCAGAGTTCTGTGTCTACACGTATCACAGCTAAGGCAACCCAATGGGCAATTCTATTCTGTCGCATTCCTTTGCTTTGAGTTGGAATCAATAAGATGGCACTCAAGAACTGCTTACTTCAGACGGAAACAATGGAATTTTCTCTGCTATGTTTCCACTTACCAGGTTCCCGTTTTTGTTTTTGTTTTCATTTTACATGTTTCACAGTATAGAACTTAAAAAGCTTTTTCCCTTTGCAGTCGGACTGGCACTGCACAGAGGTTTGCAAGTGGTGGTGACAGAATTACGGCCCAAGATGCAGACAGTCCTGTGAGGTGTTTTCCAAATTGGACTCTGCTATTTACTAACACCACCTCCCATTTCCATTCTAATCCAACCAAGGAGGAGGCCGTAATAGATATTTTGGAAGCTTCTCAAGCTTTGCTTTTTAAACAAAGAGCAGGCTGCAGGCTCTCCTGCAGAATCCAGAAATACTTACCAAATACCGCTTACCAAAACCAGTAGGCACAGTTTGTTGTGTGCTATCAAGTTGGAACCAAAACACAGCTGACCCTCCGGTGGGTTTTCAGAGGTAGTAAATTGTAATAGAGGAGACTGTACCTCCTTCTCCCTTGGCAGATGGAAGATCTGAACTGCTTGCTTTTGGGTTTGTAGCAGAGCTTCTTACCACTAGGCTATCAGAACTCCCTAGGTATCATAGGTTGGTACTGTGTACCATGGGGTAGGAACCAACCCATAGCTGACCCTCTGGTGGGTTTTCAGAGGCAGTGAAGGAGAATGCCCATCCTTCTCCTGCAGAGAAGCTTGTGGGCTCGAACCTCGTGTCTTCAGGATTGCAGCGCAGCTTCTCTATTTACAACTGTGGTCACCAGGGGTGCCGTCAAATTGGCTCATAGTGATCCTATGAACAACAGATCTGAATTGTTGCTCTATCTTGCAACATTCTCATAAGCGGTTAAGCCTGAGTGCATTGTTACTGTGTCAGTCCATCTTGTTTAGGGTCTTCCTCTCTGCCTTTTCAACTTTCACAGCATGCCTGTACTGAGAGGAAATGCCCCTTTTTCATTGTTTAAACATAAGAATAGATTTGTCAATAACCACTTAAGTGTTAAACAAAATCACTTAAAAACTGGGAGGGGTTGGTCAGGGATGGAAATTTTGCAAAAGCTCTTATCATCAAGAGCTTTGACATCAAGAGCATTCTCTGACCAAAGGTCAATCAAGTTGAACCCTAGGAAGGACTTGAACTTTTCTGACTGATAAGACATTTCCAGCTCTTCCTCCCCCACATCAGCTCAGCTGGGGTGCTTCTTAACTCTCCAGCTGCTTCTCACAGACCCTCAGGTGGGGTCTGCTGGCAGTGGTGAGCACAGGCACCAATTTCAATCTAGTCACTTTTGGCCAGTAAGTCTGCAGGTGGGTAGGTGGGTCTTAACCACTGAGTTTTCTCACTTCTAAAAATGGGTATCCACCTCGCAGGGTTTATTCATTTAACAAATACTTAATGAAGGGTTACTATATATCATACAATGGGATATGCTTTTGACATTATAGAAACAGTATCCACTCGAGTAGGTCTACATGTGAGCGAGAAAACTAGACTAACAAATAAATTAAAAACAAGGGAAAACCAATTGCTGATGGTTACCAGTTTGAGTCTGACATCAATTAGAAGGAATGAATTATTATGAAATAATCTGTAGTAAAAAAAAAAAACCACCAGAACTAAAAAAATGAAACAAAAACCATTTAAGCGAGACCTGTTGGACGAAAATTAACCAGCGTGAAAGAAGGCTGGGTGAAAAACATTTTAGATCTAGAGAATCGTGTTAGTAAGCAAGAAAAGTCTGCAAGTCCACGTACACGGAATACAATCGGAGTTGTTGTTGGGGGGGGGTGTCTGAGGGGGAAGGAGAGGGTCGGCGAATGCAGAGCCCGGAGAGCTGGTCCCCGTAAGGCACTGGGGAATTTTTCCGGGCGCTGACACCAGGCCAGGTCCCGTGCAAAGAGCTCCACTCGCCGCACCCCCTCTTGACCGACTGGAGGGCTTACTGTTGCACAAAAGTTAAAAGGTCTGGCACAGATAAAAGGTCAACTCGGACTAGCTATGTGAAACTACTAACTATGTGAAACGACACACCAAGCAAGTGAAAATGGACTAAGAAGTCTGCAGGACTCAGGTCTCCAGGGCGTCTGGTGTCATCACTGGCGAAAATGAGGCCCAAGGAGTGCAGGGATGGACTGAGCTTGGCGCCAGGTACCCCGGGAACCCGTGATTCCTCCAGACTAGAGCATCTCACAGCCAGGACCGAAGGAAAGTAGAGAGCAAATCGCCCTGCAGCCTGGACCTAAGGTGAAGATGCCCCGCCAGCGTGCACGTACCTGAAACACCCCAGCCTACGTCCGTCTACGCCTGCGCGCGGTTCAAACATTGGACGTCACGGCGCGCGCCTCGAGGCCACGCCCCTTCCCTTTCCGGGAAGTCCGCTTCTGGGCCCTAATGTCCGTCTTGCTCGTATAGAACCTTCAGATGTTACTCCGGGAGGGTTGGGGGGAAACCTGTCCCCTCTAGGCTACGTGATCATGCCAGGAAGAGAGAGAGCAAAGAAAGCGTTCCCCAGTGCCTCACGTAGTGAATTAATACAATTTGCGATTTTTCAAAGAGAGCATCACGTTGCCAGGGACTAAGACTAGGATGTTTTCATGAAGGAGGGTCAGCTGAGGTTAAAGCCATTGAGAAGTGTGTCCCGGGAGGAGCAAATTTCTTTCGGGGCGCTGGCTTATAATAGCTGCTCTAAATTGAGGCGTTTAAGGAGCTCCCAGTAGATTTTAAAGCCTGGGAAGTCTGATTTTTCAAACCACGTGTTTGAACTTACTGATTTGATAGAAAGGGGTCTAAAAGAAACTGGTTTGCAAATCACAACTCTCTGTGTTTTACTGTGAATAAAGATGTTTGCTAAGGAATTTAAGCTCCGTGCCATTTAACGTCTTTTATTTTTGGAACGTTTGCTTCGCCCCCCACCCCCCGCATCCAGAGGTGTCTCCCAGAACGAAATGACTTTGTATAAGCGCCCCAACAGCTCATTTGGTTCGTTTACTGAAGTCACTGTGCTGGGTCTGACGTTAGATGCTGGGGTTACAAGAGGACAAATCATGCAACCCTTAGCGAGACCCGAGTGGCTTGAATCCTGGAATCATGATTTGTATGGCTGAGTTCCTTTTATACTTCTTCATATTTTTTGTGTGTGTCTTCTATGTTTATCATACTGCTACCAAACAAGAATGCGGTAAGAATATTTTATTGCATGAGAGAGAGAGAAGAACTGAAGGAGAACGTGTACCAGGTCACGTAGATGCACCACTCAGACGAACAAAATCCACAGCCGCGAACGAACCTAGAGCTAACGGGGCGGGATGGGGCGGAGCCAAGAACTGGAGGCGGGCCTAGTAACCTCACCACCATAGGCCGATCCAAGGAAACGTTGTTAAACAAAGCACCTAGCCAATAGTATTGCAAAGTCAACGCCAGTGGCCGGCATACTGACCAATAGAAAGTGATGTTAGAGTTGCCGGGCGATGTTCCGCTCCCGGGCGTGGTGGGCGTGGCCACGGTGGGCGGAGTGCGGGATTCTGTTTGGGTTTTGATTTTCTGGTCTCTGGTTGTGTTGGTGGCTATGTTTTCTGCAAAGGGAGGGACGCGATTGTGGACGTCGGAAACGGACCCCTCGGAGCACAGGAAGTGGGTGGAAGTAGGTGTCCTGTGGGCGACATTGAGGCTTGAAGTTGAACTTGAGCCGGGTCTCTTTTTTTTGTCACCGCCTGGTTCATTCAGACCTGTTTTTACACACAGAATTCACACTAGGTTAGCGATCAGTTCCCAAAATTCCTTCTTTTCTCCCCATTTCTCCCCTCTGAACCTATTTTCTGGAGGAGGAATGAATGGTTTAAAGAATTCATCTACATCAGTTTTAAGTTTACACTGTTTCCTCTTTTATTCCTTATGGGTAAGTTTTAGCCCACCATGAAAATTTCGTGAGAATTGAAATACTGAAATTCCCTTTCTGCACCCTCTACAAGGGTGTTATTGGAGATCCAAATTTGAAATAAACTAACATACAAAGACAAGACCAAACTGTTTCTGTCTCATTAAAGGTGTTTATGTTCTTTAGGTATTTAAAACGTGTGATGAAGATAACAAAGGCTATCTCAGCAGAGAGGACTTTAAAGTGGCGATTGTAATGCTGTTTGGGTACAAGCCTTCCAAGGTAGAGCTTACCTTATTTGTGTATTTGGGGCTGGGCTAGGCAATGCATTAGTGAAATGGATTCTTGCTCAAGTGATGGAAACTGCCTTCCAACACCCACTCCATCTCTTCAGTTCTGACTGGTACCGACATTATAGGAAAGAATGGCAGTGTCCCACAGGGTTTCCTGGCCTATAAATCTTTACAGAAGTTGAATGCCAAATCTTTCTTCCTCAGATAGGCTAGAGGGTGCTGCTGGATTTGAACCCATGTGTATTAGAACTCCTAAGACAACTGCCTTTCAGTAGGACACTATCCTCTACCGTTGCTACCAAGTCAGAAGCAACTTATAGCTGATTCTCCACCAAGTTTCTGATGCATAGGAGGAGATTGGCCATATTTCTCCATTTGAACTGCCCGAGAAGCACAAATTTTGGGTTAAAAGCACAACTCCCTAAGAACTAGACCACCAGAGCTTTCATATTGTTGAATAGATCTGAAGAAAGGATACAACCCTGCCACATAACTTTCTTGATTTTAAACCATAAAATATCCCTTTCTTCTGTTTTTAAAACATGTCTCTGCCTTATAAGCAATCTCAGAGATGGGCCCATTGCTAAACTCTACTCTTTCTTATTTAGAACCCCATTTAGGATTGAGTGAAAAGTCTATCTCATGCTAGCTGGGAAACTTATTTCAAGAATAGTCTGCTAATGATTGTAAAACTGCAAGGGGCTGTGGACAGGTGTCATGGGAAGTGTGGGAGAGGGAGTGAGTACCAGGAAGAACCCACGAGTCTTTTTTTTCTTTCTCTCTTAAATGATATTTTTTAATTTTCCAACTCTTGGCAATACCTTATTTTACAGAGTAGAAGTGCTCTTTAGGATTTTCTTGGCTAAAATCTTCACAAAAATAGATTTTGAAGATTTTCTGCTGTGGAGCTTCTTGGATGGGTTTGAACCACCAATGTTTTGGTTACCCAGGAAATGCAAGCAACTCCATTGCTGTTAAGTCAGTTTGAATTCATGGTGACCCTCCATTGCGTTCCCCAAAGCAATCCATTTTTATGGGAGGAGATTGCTTCATTGCTTCCCTGCAGGGTGGCTGATGGATTTGAACTGCTGACCTTTTGGTTAGCAGTTCAACATAAAGCTTATTATGCCACGAGGGCCCCGCTTTAGGTTAGCAACTGTTTTCAAACAGGGATCTTTGAAAAGAGTGTGTTTACTTTAGACTCTGGAGCTCTGGTGGCTTAGTGGTAAGGAGTTGCACTCAAAGGCAACTGGTTCAAATCCACACTGGTTCAAATCCACCAGTTGCTCTGCAGGGGGAATAAAACGGGCAGTCTCTTACTTTGTGATTTACAGCTTCCTAAAAACCCTTAGGGGAGGTTAGCTATGAGTTGGTTCCAAGTTAACATCACGTAACAACATCACTTACATATTAACCAATGAGTAGGCACTTGGCTGTTCCCTGAGAGGTCAGCAGTTCAAACCATCAGAAACTCTGTGACTTAAGACCTGGCAGCCTGCTCCTGCCAAGATTACTGCAAAGGGAACCCTATGAAGCGGTTCTACTCAGTCTTGCAGGATTGTGATCAGTTAGAATTGACTTGACAGCACTGAGCCACAGCATCGACCACCTGCGTGTCTCAGGTGCTTCCACCTATTAAATTTGTACTGAGTTGCCTTTGTTAGATACTAAAAAGCAAAATAAAACTCATTGCCACAGAGTTGATGCTCATTCATGACCCCTTCAGGTGCTACAGAGAAGTGCTCCCTGGGATCTCCCTCCTTCCCCTTGGTAGAAACAGTTTATCAGGACTTTCTTCTGTGAAGACATTGGTTGGGTTTCAACTTTCCACCATTAGGTTAAGAGCCAATTGCAAACTGCTTGTATCACCCAGGGATCTTTCTGTTCAATAACTGCATCTGAAATTGGGTAGAGACATGAGAACTAGAGATAGATGTGATTCCTCAGTTTATAGGTGGTAGCTCAGCACGTGAGGTTGGATGACATTGACCGAGAAGAGTGTGCAGTGTGGAAAGAACAGCAATCTGAGGGGCAGAAGACTGGGGAGTCCCAGCATCTAAGGGTAGACAGGGGATTCCATGAAGAAGGAAGGGGAGGAATCACTTGACAAGGACAAGAGGTATGAGGAAATTGTGGGATCTACAACCCATGATTGTGGGAGTTCAAGGTGGAAAAGGGAGGAATTATGTCTGCGATGGTATTTACTTACACAAAGGCTTTTGACTGTGGATCACAACAAGCTATGGCTGATTCGGAGAAAAATGAGAATCCCAGAACATTTGATTGTGCTTATGTGAAAACTATACTTGGACCAAGAGGCAGTTGTCAGAATAGAGCAAAGAGACACTGCATGGTTCAGGACTGGGAAGGGTGTACACCAGTGATGTATTGTCTCCATACCTTTTCAATCTATATGCAGAACAGATCATCTGGGTTGCTGGGCTGTACGAGGAGGAATGTGGCTTCATGATTGCTGGAAGATTCATCAACAACCTGCATTAAGCAGATGACACAACCCTGCTTGCTGAAACTGAGAAGGATTCTGAAGCTCTTGCTGCAGAAGGTCAAGGACTGCAGTCTTTAATATGGATTGAAGCTTAATATCAAGAAGACAAAGATTCTCACCACTGGACCAATTGCCAGATCAGTATGGATGGTGAAGAGATTGAGGTAGTTAACAGTTTTAGTTTGCTTGGCTCTACAGTCAACACTCTTGGTAACAGCAGCGAGGAAATCAGGAGACGAATTGCATTGGGAAAGTCAGCTGTAAGGGACCTCTCAAGATTACTAAAGAGCAACGATGTCAGACTAAGGTGCACTTGATCTGGACTATAGTTTGCAATTGTGTGCTGTGCATTGGAGAGCTGGACAGTCACTAGGGGTGATAGAGATAGAAAGAGAATTGATGCCTTTGAGCTGTGTTGCAGGAAAAGAGTGTTGACTATACCATGGATTGCTAGGAGAACAAACAGGTCTGTCCTGGAGAGGGTCAAGCTGGGCTGCTCCTTGAAGTCAAGGATTCTGAAGGTTTGTCTGACATACTTTGGACATGTTGCAAGGAGGAACCAGTCTTTTCTTGGTGAGGGACATCATGCTTGATAGGGTGGAGGGACAGCACAGGAGAGAAAGACCCTTGATGAAATGGATCAATTCAGTGATGGGGGTAGTGGGAGACGGTGTGTCAGAGACAATGAGGTTGGCACAGGATAGAGCAAGGTTTAGGGCTCTTGTACATAGGGTCACTATGAGTCACAAGCGACTTGATACATAACAACTCCATTGAAGCTCAACATCAAGAAAACAAAGATTCTTACCACTGGGCTGATTGGCAGCATCATGGTAGATGGTGAAGAGATTGAGATTGTTAACAGCTTCAGTTTGCTTGGCTCTACAGTCTACACTCTTGGTACCAGCAGCCAGGAAATTAAAAGATGAATTGCATTGGGAAAGTCTGCTGTCAGAGACCTCTCCAAGTACTGAAGAGCAATAATATCAGTCTGGAGTGTAAGGTGCGCTTGATACAGGCCATGGTCTTTGCGATTACTTGTTATATGTCAGCTGGACAATGACTAGGGATGATAGAAGGAGAATTGATGCCTTTGAGCGGTGGTTTTAGAAAAGAGTATTGAATATACCATGGACTGCTAGGAGAACAAACAAGTTCATCCTGGAGAGGGTGAAGCCAGGCTATTCCTTGGCTACAAGGATTCTGAAGTTTGTCTGACATACTTTGGACATGTTGCAAGGCGGGATCAGTCCTTGGAAAGGAACATCATGCTTCAGAAGGTGGAGGGACAGTGCAGGAGAGGAAGACCCTTGATGAGCTGGATTGATTCAGTCACTGGGGTAATGGGACAGATGTGTTGGAGACAATAAGATTGGCAAGGATTAGAACAGGGTTTAGGGCTATTGTTTATAGGGTCGCTTTGAGCTACAGGCGACTCGATGGCACATAACAACTGCCAACGTTCTAATTCTAAAACCCTTACAAAATCTTTACTATAACAAGAAAAAGAATATTTAGTGCTTGGAGAAAGCAGGTACCTGAATTTTACATACAGCATGTTCTTAAATACGTTTTAAATTGTGTCTGGGGGGAGGGGAGTGGACAAAAAAAAAAGGTTCCGCCAAAATACCAACACTGATATTCATTGAATAACTTTTTTCCCTCTGTTTTTCATGTTTTTCTGTAATAATCATGTATCACTCTTCTTTAAATTTGGATTATTTCTTAGAATATCAAAGGGAATCTGGACCACATTGTTGTTGTTGTTGTTAAGTGCCGTCGATTCATTGCTACCCCATGAATGAAAGACTTGAACACTTGTATAACTTTCCTCCTTTCTCCATGGCCCCAGAGTTTCACAGGCAAGCTATTGTTGAAGTGGATGCCACTCCTGCTTCCAACTTGTTTTAATCAGATAGCTCCACCAAACACTGTCCATCATTACGGCTATTTCCATGGGCAAAAATTATATTTTACTTACAAGGATGTCACAAATGCATTTCATACTGGCCACCAGCTTTAAAATAATAATGATAATAAGAGGCAGTGAGAAGCAAAATGTGAGCAACACACTGAATTTTAGCCTGACGTAAGCCTTAACTCTAGTTCTAGAGCAAGGAGAGTATGAAGAAGGGAACACAGGCATTTTGGACAAATTATAGTGAATGCAACCATGCTGAGCATTACTTTAATAATCAGGAATAATTCTGTACATTCTTACAATTGTTTGTACCTAAATAAAAAGATTAACTTTTAGATAAGGCTGTGAATGTTGTAGTCAAGTTGATTTGTATAAGCTTAAACAATTTTTCTCAGTGGGATAAATTGTTGAAGCCATTAATATTTGTAACAGCTAGAGACACTGAGAGCAGAGCTAAGAGATTATATTCTAGTTCTGATGTCCCACTGGTTGTCTGTTGGAGTCACAAATGTAATGTCTCATAAAACATCCCCAACTGCTGTCCCAGGATTTAAAAACTTAAACTGCAAAGATTTCATGAAATTAAATGTTCTACTAATCTTTTCTCTTTTCCAGATAGAAGCGGATTCTGTGATGTCTCCAATAAATGAAAACACACTGGGTAATGTGAAAACGAATACTAATTTTTAGTATCCTGCATTAGACATTCGTACAACTAAAAATGCTGAACAGATATCCAGAATAGAAAGCATTTTGTTTAATCACATCTCTGTTTAATTTCCCCTTATTCAAAGAAAGAAAGGATTTAGTGATTTATTAACAAATAGATATCTATTACAGAAACTTTCAGAATACTAAGAAGTAGGTGTTAAGGAAAAACAATGTCCCTGGTAGTTTCAACATACAGAGGGTGGCGCTGGGTTTTCTGGGTTGAGCGGCTGAATGGTCCTAACTGAGATGGGAAAACTGGAGGAGATGATCTGGGGGTAGGGAAGGCCAGGAGTTCGCTTTGAATGTATTATGTTTGGGAAATTTCAGTCAGCAGTGGCTAGGCCATTCAGCTGTGTGGATACAGAACTCGAAGCAGAGCTCTGAGTTGATGATGTAAAGTTTGGAATCCTAGATCCAAGGCCATGAGGATGGTTGACACTACCCAGAGTGACAGAGAGGGTAGAGAATCTTAGGAACTATAACCATTCGACACCAGGCAGAGGAGGAGGAAATAGCACAGAGATACAAGAATGGCAGAGGGACAAGAGGAGGAAAATAAAAGAATGCTTGTGGGCAGCGTAGAGAAGAGACAGCTTCAGGGAAGAGAGTGTGGCCAACACTGCCAAGTGCAAGGTCAAGTACATTGTAAGACCTGATCAGTGGCCAGGGGAGTTGGCAACCTAGAGGTGTTCGTGACTTGAGCAAGAACACTCTCGTGTGGCGAGGACAGAAGCCAGGTGGCGTCAGTTGAAGATCAATGGGGAGTGAGAAGGTCTGAGAAGGGGAGTGGGTAAGTCTCTCAGTAGGCCCAGCGTGGCTGTGGATTAAGTAAGATTTTGTTTATTTTTTTTGGATAGGCGATACCAGAGTTGTTTCTAAGTTATTGAAATGACCTGGTGAATAGAGAAGGGGTGGGTGATGGAGAGGTGACCATCTATCATGTGACGAGATAGGATATTGTGTGGCTTTTTAAAAGTTATGTTTTTACCCAGGAATAATGCAGAACTTACAAAAAGTGACAAAAATAAAAATCTTACTGGGACCATCTGTGTACCTTGTATCTAGTGTTACATTCTGTTGACATTTTACTCCCTTTCTCTTTTCTCTTTGCATGTTTCTGTCACTACCCACTTCTCTCTGTTCTAGAACTACAGTGTTATGACATTTTTGGTAATTTCCATTGATACTATATTTCTTAATTTGTTGAAAAATCAAGAGACGAATTGCATTGGGAAAGTCAGCTGTCAGGGACCTCTCAAGAGTACTGAAGAGCAACAACATCAAGCTGGAAACTAAGGTGTGCCTGATCCAGACTATCGTCTTCACAATTACGTACTATGCATCGGAAAGTGGAACGGTGACTAGGAATGATAGAAAGAGAATTGATGCCTTTGAGTTCTGCTGGAGAAGATTGTTGAATATACCATGGACTGCTAGGAGAACAAACAGGTTTGTCCTAGAGAGGGTGAAGCCGGAGTGCTCCTTGAGTCAAGGATTCTGAAGCTTTGTCTGACATACTTTGGGCATGTTGCAAGGAGGGACTGGTCCTTGGAGAGGGACATCATGTTTGGCAGAGTGGAGGGACAGCACAGGAGAGGAAGACCCTCAACGAGATAGATCGATTCTGTGATTGGTGTGGTTGGAATGAGTGTGTTTGAGACGGCGAGGTTGGCACAGGATAGAACAGCGTTTAGGGCTCTTGTACATAGGGTCGCTATGAGTCGCAAGCAACTTGATGGCACATAACAACAACAACTACTACTACTATATTTCTGGGCTATTATATTGGGGTGTTCTGCCAAGCTGCTCTGTGGAGAAGGATGAGGTATCTTGTGTGATTAACCACCTCTGAAAACCTGCAGGAGGGCCAGCTATGGGTTGGGTCTGACTTGACAGTAAACAACCACCATTATATTTTAATGTCGTCTATTATGTGTATTCTAATTTTGTGCATTTAACGGATGTCTTTAGTAGATATTCCTCTGGTACCAGAGTTAGTCTTTGATATGTCCTTGTTGTTGTTGTTGTTGTTATGTGCCGTCAAGTCGTTTCTGACTCATAGTGACCCTATGCACAACAACAGCCCTAAACCCTGCTCTATCCTGCGCCAACCGCACCGCCTCTGCCACACCCATCCGGATTACCCCAGTCACCGAATCAATCCATCTCATAGAGGGTCTTTCCCTCCTGCGCTCTCCCTCCACCCTCCCAAGCATGATGTCCCTCTCCAAGGACTCGTTCCTCCTGGCAACATGTCCAAAATATGTCAGACGAAGCCCCAGAATCCTTGCCTCCAAGGAGTAGCTTGGTTTAATCCTCTCCAAGATGAATCTGTTTGTTTTCCTGGCAGTCCA
This sequence comes from Elephantulus edwardii, assembly GCF_000299155.1. Lineage (NCBI taxonomy): Eukaryota > Metazoa > Chordata > Mammalia > Macroscelidea > Macroscelididae > Elephantulus > Elephantulus edwardii. The sequence continues at coordinate 45,649,742 of NW_006399752.1, forward strand.
TGGTACATTCAGTACCCTTCTCCAGCACCACAGCTCAATAGCATCCACTCTCCTTCTGTCCTCCCTAGTCATTGTCCAACTCTCTGATGCATAACAAGCGATTGCAAATACCATGGCCTGTATCAGGCGCACCTTAGTCTCCAGAGAGACACTGTTGCTCCTAAGTACCTTTGAGAGGTCCCTAACCTCAGACTTTCCCATCGCAATACGCTTTTTGATTTCCTGACTGCTGGTACCAAGAGTGTTGACTGTGGAGCCGAGCAAACTGAAGCTGTGAACACTCTCAATCTCTTCGTCATCCATCCTGACGCTGTTATTGGTCCAGTGGTGAGAATCTTTGTCTTCTTGACATTGAGCCTCAGTCCATACTGAAGGCTGCAGTCCTTGACCCTTCGCAGCAAGTGCATGAGGTCCTCCTCAGTTTCAGCAAGCAGGGTTGTGTCATCTGCATAACGCAGATTGTTAATAGATCTTCCACCAATCCTGATGCCACAATTCTCCTCATAGAGCCCAGCCTCTCGGATAATCTGCTCTGCATACATGTTGAAAAGGTATGGAGACAGGATGCATCCCTGGCGTACACACTTCCCAATTTTGAACCATGCAGTGTTACCATGCTCTGTTCTGACTACTGCCTCTTGGTCCAAGTATAGGTTTCGCATTAGCACAATTAAATGTTCTGGGATTCCCATTCTTCTCAGAGTCAGCCACAGTTTGTTATGATCCACACAGTCAAATGCCTATGTCCTTAGCCACCTGAAATCAGAATAATTTCTATATTTGGCTTTTGATATGACTGATTTTTTTATTGACTATCACGCAATCTTCCATATATGTTTTGTTTTATAACATTAATTAAAATTGATCAATGCCATTTACCTTAGTGTCTCATCAGAGTCTCACTGTACCCTACTTTTTTGTTCTCCCTACCCATGGTTTTTAAATAACTATAACCCTTCTCAGTCTTTGGACTTTCTTTATATTTTAAATCACTCCTTATTTTATATTTTCCATTTTCCTCATGTTTCTTTGTTGAAGTCCTTCATTCTTGGCCAAGGCAAAGTCTAGATGATCTATCCTTCTCTGGGTACCGCTCCTGGGGCCAGAGTGTTCATCTAGACGACCTATCCTTCCCTGGGGGCGGAGTGTTCATCTAGACTACCTATCTCCTCTGGGCACCTGCTCTGGGGGCAAAGTGTCCAAAATCTGTGTCTTACAGATGATGCTAATAATAATCATCAATCAATATACTGTCCAATTTTTCCATTACATTGTTGCTATTTGTATTTTCCCCTCACTGCAGATAATAATAATCTATAGAGAACTACTTTTTAAGACAATTTTATTATTTGTGTGTGTGTACCTTTAAATTGGTTCTGACTGGTACAGGAGGAGATTGTCCCTCCTTCTGGAGGGACATCTGGTGGATTCGTACCTTGTATCTCTGGGTTTGCAGTGCAGGAAGTTGCCACTAGGCCACCAGAGCTTGCCAAGAACCACTTAAAGTCACATAACAATTCTGCTCTTTATCAGGTATATCCCTAAAGTTAGTCTCCATTCATGATTTTTGTCTAATTCAATGTTTGCTATACAGTGTCAGTATAATGGTTTTCTAATTTCAGTACTTCCTTTTTCTGATGTCTTGGTAACCCTATTAACACCAGCCTGGCTCTTGACATTTCAGCAAGAGACCTACTTTCTTCCTGTCTGTCTGTGATTGATGTTCTTCTTGTTAGATGGTGTCGAGTATGACCCATAGCCATACTATGACCAATAGACCTGAACCCTGTGCTGTCCTGTGCTATCCTCACCATCTTTGCCACACTCAAGCCCATTGCTGTAGTCACTGTGTCAATCATCTATCCATCTGAGTGAGAATCTTCCTCTCTTTCACCATCCCTCTCCACCTTTCCAAGCACGATGTCCCTCTCTAAGAAATAGCCTCTACTACCAACATGCTCAAAGTATGTGAGACAAAGCTTTATCGTCTTTGCCTCCAAGGAGCACTCTGGCAGTACTTTCTCTGAAACTTATCTGTTTGTTTTTTGGCATCCTTCAATCACTTGTGATGCATCTGAGAGCTGGAATGGATTGAGAAATCATGATACATTTACACAATGGAATACTACACAGCACGCAGGAGCAATGATGTTGTAAATCACTACTTAACTTGGGAGGGACTGGAGAGTCTCTATGCTAAGTGAACTAACTCAGACCTGTAAGGACAAAAACTGTATAAGACCGTTCTTGTACAACTTGTACGAGGATCTAAGGGGGTGAGCGGGGAAGCAGAGGGGTGAGGATGTGGAAGTTAATCATAGAGTTGCACAATTTGATGTGTGGAGGGAGGGGTGGGTAAAGGAAATGGGAAAGATCTGGTTTGAAAAGCAATGTATACAAACCTTGTAAGTAAACCAGTATAAAATAAAAATGTTATTTAAACAGGAGATGATAGTCAGCCCTATCTATTAAATATTTTTATATAAAAAAAGATGACAAAGAAGAATTAATGCCTTTGAGCTCTGGTGTTAGAGAAGAGTATTATTCATGTCGGCTTAGGCTTTCTGTTTTTAATACTTTATAATTCATTGTTGTTATCATCAAGTCAGAACTGACCCATCAGCAACCTGCCAGTGGGTTTTCAGAGGCTGTTAATGGCACAGGAGATTGCCCATCCTTCTCCTGCACAGCAGCTGGTGGTTTCGAACCGGTGCCTCCGTGGTTGCAGTGCTGTTTCTTACCACTTATTTTAGAATTTAAATTATTCCACATTTGTTCACTATTTGTTGACTGTTGACTATTCCTGAAGCTGGTTCCTATTTCTCTCTGGTTGGTTTGAGTGGCTTATCCCCCCACCCCCAACGTTTTTGGTTTTTTTTTAGGAAAAATAAGTTGAGATTTGTAGGAAAGTTGTAGAGAGTTCACCAAAAACTCATTCCTGTCAAATCAGAACGAACTCAAAGCTGAGTCTGTGAATCCCAGGGGAAGGGGTTACTTATCATTCTTCCTCAAAGCTATTGGTGGGTTTGAACTGCCAGTGTGGCTTGATCTTGAATTAGTAGCACAGCACAGAAGAACATAATAATACGAAGTAATTCTATGATTTAGTCCCAAAATGTGGCAACTCTAAATTGTATGCAAGGGTTTCTGGTGCTAGGCCTAAGATAAACACGGGCAATGTAGGAGGTATCGACCAGAAAGTCAGCAGATTGAATCTACCAGCTATTCAAGGAGGAAAGAAGAGCAGGAACCGTGTAGATTTCAACCAGTAGCGACCCCACACGTTACAGAGGAGAGTTGCTCCATGTTTTCTTGACTGTAATCATTAGTGAAAGGGGGTCACGAGATCTTTTCTTCTGTGCTGTGCTACTAACTGAAAGGCTGAGCCTTTCTGGCAGTTTGAATCCACCCATGGCTCTGAGAAAGAAAGATAAGGGATCTTTTCTGGGAGGTTCAGCGTCAGAAACCCAGTGGAGGGTCAGTTTATCAGTTCCCACTTGATGACAGTATTTTTTTTTGGAGGGAGAAACCAAGTTTCTCCTTGGAGGCTAGGATTTCGAAGCTCTGTCTCACATACTTTGGACATGCGGCCAGAAGGGACTAATCCTTGGAGAAGGACATGATGCTTGAAAGGGTGGAGGGACAGAGCAGGAGAGGAAAATCCTGGATGAGACGGATTGATACAGTAAGTAGGGCAATGAGGGTTGGTGTGTCAGGGTCAGTGAGACGGGCTCAGGACAGGGCAGGCTTCAGAGCTGTTGTACATAGGGCCACAATGAGTTGCAGGTAACTCGATGGCAAATAGTGACAACAACAGGTTTGAACTACCAACCTTTAGATTAGCACTTGAGCGCATCTGTTCCACCTAGCAGCATTATTCACCCATGTTGTTGTTGTTGTTATGTGCCGTCGAGTTGTTTGCGACTCATAGCGACCCTATGCACAACACCCCTAAACCCTGCTCTATCCTGCGCCAACCTCACTGCCTCTGACACACCCATCCCAATTCCCCCAGTCACCAAATCAATCCATCTCATAGAGGGTCTTCCCCTCCTGC
>NW_006399752.1:45656729-45681975 GCF_000299155.1 Elephantulus edwardii
TTTTTTTTCCTTTTGACCAGTGTCTCTTAAGTTTAGTTGTACTGTCTCCAAGGGAAGGTGACGTGTCCTGTGGAACTCCTGTGTAGATTATGATTTCCTTTCTGGCCCGAGATGCCTCTTCGTTATTGTCTGAGGTGACTTTCCCAGGTGCGCAGCTTCCCGGCTTCCCTTCCACCCAGGAGCACATTCTCCCGCCGGTTTTCCTGTGTACCTGAAAGATGCCTCTTTGCTGTGTATGAAGCAAAAAATAGTAAAGAATTAAGAGATACAGAATGTTGACAGAAAAGATGAAGAAAGTGAAATTGCAGTGCATGCTTCTGGCCTGATGCCACATGAATACTGCAGACAAGGAAGCTTCAGAGTTCTCGTTCAGAGGTTAATGACACCCCTCTCTTGGGTGAGCCTGAGCATGGAGCCAGCCAGTGCTGATTGCTGGTGGGGCCTGGAGGTGTGGATATGTTGGTAGGAAAGCCTAGTGGACGCAGCACAGATGCCACCTGTGTGCTCTTCTCTCAGCCCCTGCCTGCCCATAGTGCTTTGCAGACTCACCTGGATACAGAGCTCAGTCCACAGTTAGTCTTTCCCTACTTGATATGGGAATTATCGACCAATGTCTTTAATATAACATGCAAGCAAAATACTGCTGAAGATCATTAAAAAAACAGCTAGACTGCTAGTGGGAAGGAGAAATAGTATAGGCTCTGTGGAAGGTGGGCTGGTGCTTTCTTAAAATGTTGGAAATAAAAACAAATGGAAATTTGACCTAGCAATTCGACTATTGGGAATATACCCTAAAGAAACCAGAGCCACGACTCAAACAGATGTGTACACCCCATCGTTATCATTGCATTATTCACAATAACAAAGAGAGGGAAGCAACTCAAGTGCCTATCAACAAATGAATGGATAGAAAAATTATGGTATATTCACACAATGGAATATTACACAGCATTGAAAAACAGTAAATTCATAAACATTACACAACATGGGGGAGCCTGGAGGACATTATGCTGAGTGAAATAATCTCAGTCACAAAAGGGCAACTCCTACACTTCTATTATAAAATAGAACACACATGAGCTGCTTGGGGAGACAATGGGAAAAGAATGGATAAGTAACGAACACTGCATTAAATCAGATGAGGAGAAGAACTGTCCAAAAGGAACATATGATTAGGCATTATGTTATAACAATTACTTTACAACAATCTGGGGGAAGGGGTGCATTGTGGGGAGAACTGGGGGAGGGGGAAATGGGAAGAAAATGTGCAACAATGAAAAAAAGTTAAAGCCTTTTTAAAAAAACCCACAAAAAAACCCAAACAACAAAAAGAAAACCCCAAATGGCTAGAATAGTACAGTGACAGAACTTCAATAGTACAGTCAGAACTTCAAGCTGGATTTAGAAGAGGCCGTGGCATCAGGGATAATATTTCTGATGTCATATGAATCCTACTGAAAGCAAAGAATGCCAGAAGAATGTCTATTTATGCTTTATTGACTGCAAAGGCATTTGCCTGTGTGTATCATAACTAGTTATGATTAACATTGAGAAGAATGGGGATTTCAGAACACTTAATTGTGCTCCCACAAAACCTATACCTAGAGCAAGGGAACACTGCATGAATTAAAATGAAGCAAGGTATGGGTCAGGGTTGTATCCTCTCTCCATACCTTTTCAATCTGTATGTGGAGCACGTAATTTGAGAAGTTGGACTCTGTGAAGAAGAATGTAGTGTCAGGATTGGATGAAGATTCCTCGATAACCTATGTTGTGCAGATGACAACCTTGCTGTCTGAAATTAAGGAGGGGATTTGAAGTGCTTGTTGCAGAAGATCAAAGAATACAGCTGTCAGTATGGATTGTATATCGATGTCAAGAAAGCAGAAATTCTCACCACTGTACTGATGACATCTTGATAGATGGAGGAAAGGTTGAAACTGACAATGATTTCATCTTACTTGGCTTCACAGTCATCACCCTTGGTATCGACAGTCAGGAGATCAGGAGTACTGCACTGGGAAAGTGTTCACTCAGGGACCTCTCCAAATTCTTGAGGGGCAGTGACGTTAATTTGAGGACTAAGATACACCTGATTCAGGCCATGGTCTTTTCAGTCATTTGCTATAAATCTGAGAGCTGGACAATGAATAAAAATGGCAGAAGAAGAATTGATGCCTTTGAGCTGTGGTGTTGAAGAGCACTGAATATCCCATGAACTGAGAAAAAAAAATCTAACAGAAATGTCTTAGAAAAGGTGCAGCCAGGGTATTCCTTAGAGGTAAAGATGATAAAGCGTCATCTGTCATACTTGGGGTGTGTTGCAAGGAAGGGCTATTCCTTGGAGAGGGGCATGATACTTGGAAAGGCAGAGGAGTGGTGAAGGAGAGGAAGCCCCTCAACCAGGTGGATTGACATAGGACTGCTGCAATGGGCTCTAGTGTATCAGGAAGTGTGAGGATGGCACAGGATAGGACAGGGTCCAGATCTGTTGTTAGTAGAGTTACTGTTGGGCATACTTCATGGCACCTAACAACAACAACAACATTTGTTCAACACTAGACAAACATTCAGTTGTGGCCTTTGCAACAAGGCAGAGAAGGATTCCGAGCATTCATTGTTCCCCTCTCCCCCCATCAGGGGTCTTCTCACACACCACCCTTGCAGGTTACTCCCCCTGAATCTCCCCTCTGGTGTCCACTCTCAGTAGCTGATGCCCCTTCTTCCCAGATCCCTAGTCCTCTCCTTGCCCTCCTGTAAACAGAATCCACCCCTGTGGAATATTTCACCGCCCAGAACAAGCAAGCATCACAGAGCACTATAAACAAACTGTGTTCAGTGGGATAAGTTGACTGTATGAGAGCTGACAGTTGGAATGAAGGTTAAAGGTCTTTGCTAGTCTTTTGTATTCTAGAATAAGCACTTGGATCTTTGCCTTAACACTGAAGAACATTTGCAAGTTTATGAACAGGAAATATATATATTTTTAAAGTTCTAAGTTCTGCCCATGTTTAACATAAATAAGGTTTTTGTGGTTGAGATTTCTGTGTTCTACTTTAACTTGAGGAGTAGTGCTGTCAGTTTGAGGACTAAGGTGTGTCTGATTCAGGTCCTTGTCTTTCTGATTACTAGCTGCATCCGAGACCTGGACAGTGAATAAGGATGACAGATAAAGGATTGACACCTTTGAGCAATAGTGTTGAAGAGCACTGAACATACCATGGGCAGCCAAGAGAATGAATAGATAGGTCTTGGAGAGGGTACAGCTAGAGTGCTCTTTTTTTGTTTGTTTGTTTTTTTGTGTTTTTTTTTTTTTAAGGATGTAATTTTTTTAAACTTTTTATTGTATTATTTTTATGTGTACTGTCAAATCAGATCTGACTGGTACAGGAGGAGATTGCCCCCTCCTTCTCCAGGAAAGCATCTGGTGGATTTGAACCGCATACCTCTAGGATTGCAGTGCAGTCTTGCCACTAGACCACCAGAGCACCCTCAGAGTGCTCTTAAGAGGCAAGAATGATGGGGCTTTGCCTCACATACTTTGGACATGTTGCTAGGAGGTGCTATTCCTTGGAGAGGGACATGATGCTGGGAAGGGTGGAGGGAAAGGAGAGGAAGACCCTCAACCAGGTGGAGTGATACACTGACTGCTGCAATGGACTCTTCTGTGTTTTGGGAAGTGTGAGGATGGTGCAGGACAGAACAGGATTCAGATCTTTTGTTCATAGTGTCACTATGAGTCATGTTCCACTTGATGGCACCTAACAACAACAATTCTAACCTGGCGGTGGGGGTTTCTCTGTTCCACTCTAACCTGGTGGTTGGGATGTCTCTCTTCTTTTGTAACCTGGCGGGGGGGATTTCTCTGTTCTATTCTAACCTGGTTTCTCACTCTTCTTTATCCTTTTGCAGAGTTGGTATTTCAGATGATTCTGTTTTCTTTATTCTTCTAAAATAATCTAGGAGAGTATGTGACTCCTTAGAATTTTCTTATCCATCTTCCTGTGACAAATGACTGGTATAGATGTCACTGCCACTTTCTGTCCTCACAATCTTTTTATGCAGACACATTTTAACCGACCCTGGCCTCCAGCCATTATAATCTGAATTTTACTTTTCAAACTGGAAGAGTCTTGCATTGTATTTCTAAATGGTCATTTGCCCTCTTTAAACCTTCGTATTTAAGACATTTTTCAGCCCCCCAGTGTGGGAGGGGTGAGATACATGGGACAGAGAACTTGGATCCTCTCTTTTCTGCTAGGTCCAGACTCACAGGCCAAATACCCAGCACTTTTATTATTTTCTCCTTTACTCCCCCAGGCTTATTGAACTTTATAATTTAAGCTCATAGTGATGGCCAGATACTTGACTCCTTCATTTTCAAGAAGATTTCTATGTGCTCTGACCCTGTAACCTAGAACTGTGAAGCACAAAAAATATTATATACATAATAAAACTTGCAGAGTGAAATTTTCGAGTCTTTCTGGTCTCCAAGTGTCTCCCTCCTGTGGTGAGAGGTGCTTCTCCTGGGGCACAGCTCCAAAGTCTGGGAGCAGAGATGACTGGGCGCCTCTCTCTCAGTGAGAGTCAAGAGTGGATTGGAAAGTAAAGGAAACAAAGTATACAGATGTGCACACATTTGTTACAGAAGGAGGAAGCAAGCATGATTGTTTTCCCAAGGATCATTTATAAACTGGAAGCAAATGTTTTTCAGTCACACTGAGTATCAGCCACACAGCGTTGGGAAGGGTTTGTAGAGATCTTTGGTGCTGGTGTTAGGTGCCGCGGAGTCAGTCCTGATCATCCACACTGCCTCTGTGTTGCTTAAACCCACTGTTGTAACCAGGGTGTCAACCCAGCTCACTGAGGACTTCTCTTTCCCTGACCTTGTGCTTTTGGAAGCATGATGCCCTTTTCTCAGTCCTGGCCGCTCCTGAGAAGACATAGGTGAGAGGCAGTCTCACGTTCTTGCTTCTAAGGAGCACGCTGGCTGTACTTCTCGGACAGATTTCTTTGCTACCAGTATATTCATCCGCCCTGGGGGCTCTTGATCCACAGTTCCGAGGAGCCATTTCCAGGTGCATTGCCAGACTGGGGAGGAATGTGGACCCACCTTACTTCAAAGCCAAAAGCTCTACATTTATCCTGCTGTGCATTGGGCTTCCTGGCAGGACTGGTTTTTTACAAAGAACTTTTTTTAACTATCGGGAAAGAAAGAAACAAACCAACCCACAAAAAACTCTGTTAACTCTGAATTTATCCTAGCCACTCAGACAGTTCTAGAAAGCCTTCTACTGACAGATTATTAATAACTGCAGATAAATATGTCGTGGCCCTAATTTAGAACTTCAGTAAAGCATCTTTTACCCCCCCGAAAAAAACCCAAACAACAAAACCACAAAGAACAGAAACTGAGTGCATTGCTGTTGAAATCAGCACTGACTTGAGGCTGCCCTTCGATCTACCCTCGGAGGGTTTCTGAGCTGTCCGGTGTTCTACAGGATCTTGCCCTTCTTTTTGTCACAGAGCCACTGGTGGATGTGAACTGACAGGCACAGCCCTCTACAGACCCTACATCTGAGGGTCTCTGCACCATCTATGTCGGTAACTGCTATTAAGGGGACAGTGTAGAAAATGCAACGTTGTAGTTGAACTTAGACTTTCCCGAGCACACACTCTTTCATGCAGGCAATGCGTTTCTCATCAGGGGTGGAGACTGATGTCAGCAGAATTACTGATTCTTTGGAAGTGGTGATTGTAGGTGTGAGAGTTGTGACAGCAGGTGGAGCTAGTTGCAGCAGTTCCGTTTCTCAGTTCTCCCAAGAGCAGGGAGACATAAGAAAGGAAAGGAAACGTGTTTGCTGTGCAGAGCGCTAGGAATTGCAGTCCCTGACGAATTGGTTTTGGAAAGTGCTTGTTCTAATATGATGTGAGGGTTATTCTGGATGAAAACTTCTCAGTTCTTTCTAGAAAAGAGTTTGCTTTTGAATAAATGTTCCAAGGGAAGGTTAAGGAAAGGTGTGTGTGTGTGTGTGTGTGTGTGTGTGTGTGTGTGTGTAGGAGAGAGTTGTGTTAATATTAAAACAGTATGCTTGATGAGTCTGACCTGTACAACACTGCCTATAAGAGCTAATGTATGCTGGGAAACAATATACTTGAATTTTGTAAATAAGCTAGAATAAGAATAAACCAACCAACCAAACAAAAAAAAAAAATAACTAATGTATGTGCCTATGGTGGCATAATGTATAATGCGTGGGTCAGCTAACCAAAAGGTTGGCAGTTCAAATCCTGCTCCAGGGAGAAAGAGGAGGCCAGTGCCCTCTCATTAAGGTTTACAGCTTAGAAACCCAGTGGAGATTTCAACTTGAGTCAAGATTAACTTGATGGCAGTGGGGAGTTTTTTTTCGTTGCTTTTGAAACATGATTATGGGAGAGTGGTGTGAGGGAACTGAGTGACGTGGATAGAATCCTTGGCATCATTTGATTGGTTCTGCTGTTAACCGTTGGTGCTGAGTTGGTTCTGACTCTCGGGGACCCTGTGTGTGTAGAGGAACCTGTGCTCCCGGTGGTCCCTGAGCTCTGGCACTGTGCTCTGTAAGGTGCTGTGCTGCCGGCTCAGAGGGTGAGTGTCTCTGGTGCTTCAGAGCCACCAGAGCCTCCTTGGGAGAAAGACGGGTCAGTCTCCTGCTCTGTCTGCAGCCTTGGAAACCTCATGAAGGGTCAGCTGAGAACGAGCTGGTTCCTCTCAATGGCAATGAGAGGATTTATTTTGGTATTTTTTTTTTGAGATTTTTTTTTTTCAGACACAGATCTCCAGGCTTTTCTTCTGAGGTACCTCTGTTGTTGGTACCATCGAGTCAGCCATGCCTGACAGCAGCCCTGTGAGTGACACTTCGGACCTCGTTCTATTCTGCACCATCTTCATGATTTCTGATACAATCGAGCCCATTGTCACAGTCAGTGTGTCAGTCTGTCTTGCTGAGGGTCAGTCTGTCTCGCTGAGGGTCTTCCTAGGAAAGGTGACCCTCCACCTTTCCTAGCATGTTGTCATTTTCTGAGGACTGGTCCCTCCTGACAGCAGGCCCAAGGTCAGTGAGATGAGGTTACATCCTCCTTGTCTCTAAGGGGCTCCCTGGCTGCACTTTCTCCAGGGGACACTTTCTTGGCAATCCGTGGACTTTTGGGGCCACCTCCACCCCTCTGGCTGGCAAACTTCAACTTTTTGATTAGCAGCCAAACACATGAACCATTTGCATCACCAGGAAGTCCTGTTTTTCTCTATGTTGTTGTGTTAGGTGCCATTGTGTCAAGTATGACTCATAGCGACCCTATGAACAATAGACCTGAACCCTGTCCTGTCCTGTGCCACCATCTGCATCTCTGGCACACGTGAGCCCATTGCTACAGACGCTGTGCCAGCCCATCTCATTGAGGCTCTGCCTCACTTCCACTGACCTCTGTCTTTCCAAGCATGATGTCCTTCTCCAGGGGATAGCCTCTCCTCGCAACAAGCCTGAAGTATATGAGATGTGCGATGTTCAGTTACAAAGACTTAGATTCTTCTTGTCATCTTTATTCATTGCCCAGCTCTCAGATGCATAGCAAGTGACTGAAAAGACCAAAATAAACAGCAGCTTACGACACCATACATACTCCCCTAGCACAAACGAAAGGATATTTCTTTTTATTCTGCAAGACCGTGAAATAAAGACCTGGTGCAGATCCAAATACTGATGAGTTATCTGAGTATGTAATTTGAAACAGATCTCTATGCATGCACCAATTTCATCAAACCCTAAGATTGCATGGTTTTCCTCTGTTATCGTCCCCCTAGTCAGATGCAATGATAAGGAAACAGTAAATATGCATGCGCTTCCTTTCACTCTGAATTTCATGGGTTCTTAATGTATGTATTAATGAATTGGGTTTATTCTGCTGGCTCTGTGAATAAAATTCTGTGACCTATTTTTTTCCCTCTGTCATTAGTTTACAGAGTTGAAAGGTCATTTAAAATATCACAATGCCTTTTTTGTTTAAAATGGGGGGGGCAGGGATAGCGTCTTTCTATTCATTAGCTTCTTTGTTCTCTGTCAGAAGGCCTGTTTTTTTAGGAAGTGGATGGCTGATCCTTCTTCCTAGTCTGTCTTTATCTAGGAGCTCTGTTACAGCCTCTCCGCCCTGGGTGGCTCTTCGGGTACCTGAGACACTGGTGGTACAGATGCCAGCATTGGAGCATTCCTCAAACCACACCAATACAACAGACTGACAGACAAGTGCTGTACCAATAGGAGCAAATAATGACACCCAAAACAATACACATGTAAGATAGTTAATTGACATGAGGCAAATCATTCTCCAATAATCAGACTGAGGTGGTATGCCTCTAAAAGCAAGTTGTAAAGAAAAGTAGGCATGCAAATGTCACAGTACAGCACACCCTTTGCAGGCCACAGCTGAGGCCCGAGTGACGTGGCAGGTTTGGCCCAGACAGTGGCACAGATCACTCATTAGTGCTGGTGGCCTTGTGGCTTCCTGTCGCCCCCAGACCTCTGCTCACTGCTCAGGACCCGATGCAGGGCTTTGGCTGCCCCTGATGATGCCTGCAGACCTTTGCCAGGGCCTCTGGATCCAGGCCTCTGGCCCGGTGGCTCCCCATTACCCGCAGAGCTCTGCTCCACTGCCCAGGACCTGATGCAGGGCTCCAGATGTCAGTTTGAAGACTTAAGGTGCGCCTTATTCAGGCCATTGTCTTCTCAGTCACCTGCTACACGTTAGAGAGCTGGACAAGGAATCAAGTTGACAGAAGAAAATTTGATCTTTGAGCTGTAGTGCTAGAGAAGAGTACAGAATATCCCATGGACTGCTAAGAGAACAAACAAATGTTTCCTGGAAAGGGTACAGCCAGAGTCTTCATTGGAGGCAAAGATGACAAAGTTTTATCTTTCGTACTTGGGACATGAAGCTCGGCAGGGCTGTTCCTTTGAAAGGGGTATCATGCTCGGAAGGATGGGGGGTCAGCGAAGAAGAGGAAGACCCACAATGAGATAGATGGACACTGGGACTTCAGCAATGGGCTCTAGTGAGAATAGCACAGAAGAGCACAGGTTTCATGTTGGCTGTTCATAGGATCGCTGAGTCATGCTCAACTTGACAGCACCTAATGACAACTAGAGTTAGTTAAACATTAGTTTAAGGAGCTCTGTTGGTTGTCTGATTAGGTGTGCGGTTGCTAATGATGTGGTCAGCAGTTTGAACTTGCCGTCTCTTACCCACGAAAGGACCAAGCAATCTGTTCTACAAAGGTGATTTTTAATTGTGATTTGAGTGAAAGTTTAAAAAGCAAATGGGTTTTTGATTCAACCATTAACACACATTTTGTTTTAGAATTAAGAACTATTTCTGTGAAGATGGACAACCTCAAAGAACTGGCACCTCAGAGAGCTTCCTCTGTGTCCTACAGGGCTGCTTGGAGTCAATGAACTTGGTTACCAATGAATTTCGTTGGGTTTTCAGCAAACATGTAACAGTGCATACTACATGCCAGGCTCCGTATTGAAAACTAGAGCTATAATTTTTTTTTCTTTTTGGTAAGAAGCTGTGCTTTTTTTTAAAATTTTATTTTATTATTTGTGTGCGTGCGTGTACCATCAAATCAGATCTGACTGGTACAGGAGGAGATTGTCCCTCCTTTCCCGGCAGAGCATCTGGTGGATTCGAACCGTGCTCCTCTGGGATTGCAGTGCAGCTTCTTGCCACTAGGCCACTAGAGCTCCCCTAGAGCTATAATTTTGAAGACTACTCCCCCCTTTTCTCTCAGTGTGTCTTGCAGCCATGTAGCTCCATGCTCGTTATGGAACCCAGTAACTTACTAACTCACTGCCACCAAGTCGGAAGCAGCTCAGTGGCTTTTCAGAGGCTGTAAAACACACAGGGGGAGATTGCCTTCCACCCCCCCCCCCCAGAGCAGTTGGTAGATTCAAACCACCTGCTTGCGGGTTGGCAATGCAGCTCATTAACCACTAGACCACCAAAGCCTCTGCAGAGCCCACCCGATCCTTTGGTTCTGTTAAGGACATGGGGCGTAGGGCCCTAGGAAAGGGCTGCAGCTGGAAGAAAGCCAGCAAGCCTTCAAAGAGGGTGTGCTTGCTGCTTGGATTGCAGCTAGAAAATGCCAGAATTCATCAGGAGGAAAGAGGAGGAGACTGCATTCTCACGTGGGCAAAGGCCTGGGGAAGGGCCTGTTGTCTTGGAGAGGCTCCTGAAAGTGTGCCTGGGCTGCAGCTGGTTGTCTGGGATGAAAAAGTTGGTGAAGAGGTTAGAGAGGAAGATGGGGAAGATGGTGAAGGGCATTATAGGCTATACTATGATCCTACTGTGAAGGAATTATTCAACAATTGCAACTAAACGAACTGCTGATAAGTTGAACACCTCTGGCATTCAGTGTGGTATTCCAGGCTGTGGGAATGTGGCATAACATAGTTTTAGCCTCAGTTATTAAACCAAATCAAACCTGTTGCGTTGGAATCAGGTCTGCTGGAGTCAGATGCTACTTTGTGGGATTTTCAGTAGCGTTTTGCAAACATCAATATATTTTGGAAGGAGGTTGCCAGGCTTTTCTTCCTAGGTGCCTCTGAGTTGGCTTGAACCATGAACCTTCTGTTAGTAGTCGAGCACTTAATTGCACCACCAGCGACTCCAACCTCAGCCCTTGTTGTTGTTGGCTGTGTACAGATTTACCGCTGCCCCTCCAGCGGGCTCTCAGAGGTGGTCAGTCACATGGGAGGAGACTGTTCGCCTTTCTCCTGCGAGCACCTGATGGACTTGAACCTCATGCTTTTGTGTTGGCGGTATAATTCCTTGGTCACAAGAGTGATTGGATGAGAATGGAGAAGTATCAGTACGTATCCTTAATTACTGCTGGAAAAAAATGCTCCGTATACTAAGTCAATGTAACTTATTCATTGAGCGCTTAATAGGTGCTTACAGGAAGCTTGTAAGAGGCTTTGATGGCTTAGTAGTAAGAAGCTATGCTGCAATCTCAAAGCACACGGTTGCTACTCAACTTCTTGGACCTTAAATAAAACCCAGACTGTTTACTCAAGCCCATAAGCTTCCATGAGTTCTGGTTCTTGTCTCCCTCCCCACCCTCGTCTTGCGCCTTTCTTCCTCTTTACCTTGCAGCCACGTCACCTGCAATACTCCCCACCCATCTTGGGGTCAGTTGGCATCTCCTCGCCCTTTTGCCTTAGCCTGTGTGTTTACTTTCTCCATGGTCTCTCATTGGCTGGAGTCTACAGGAGGACCCCTGTTGCTTTGTCCGTGTCTGAGAGATTGCATGTCTCCCCTCATTGCATCTGCCACAGCTGGTAAATGTGTGTCTGCTCACCATTGAAGCTGTGTCCTGACTCACTTTCCCAGTGGACTGACCAGTAGCCGCCTGAGGACTGGAATCCTACCTGTTCTCTTCTTCTGTTTGCAGAACTGAACACAGCCTCTGGCACATAGTAGGCCTAGAGAACTGCCAAGGCTCAAAAACATAAATTTATTCCTTTAGTTTCTAAATTCTGAATTTAATAACAAACAAGAAAAATGAAGAAAACCATCTTGTATTCTATAAGCTATTGGAACTCTTCTGGAATCACTCGTGTCTCACCAGAAGGGAAAGGATTCAGAGTCTCAGAAATTATCACATGGTTATTGTATGATTTGGGGCTGTTTTAAAAATAGTGGTTTTTATGGAAGTCTTGATGTATAAAAATGAACTGCTCTTTTATATATGTGGAGGGGTTTTTTTCTTGTATATATTAAGGCTCAATTCACTAAAATGTTTAAATTCTTGGCTCTGCTCTTTAAACCTACTACAAAGATCACATTAGAATTCATTTTAATAGACATTGTAAGCACAGTATCCAATCTCATATTATCACGCTGGGCTCTTTTATTATGAGAGTCACAGGAAGCTGAGCCCGAGGCTGTGGAACGAGACATGGGGTCTGTCTTGGGCTGGGGCCAGCGCCAGCTCTATTGTTTATGTAATATTCTCTCCACCTTTATCTGTGGTGCGCAACTGCTATTGACTTTTGAGAAACTACTTCTTTGACCCGATCTCCCAGTTGGAGAAAACCCTGCTGCAATGACATCTGACTAGGAAAAAAAAAAGGATCAAAAAAGCAGAAGGAAAGACAAATGAGGAGGCCTTGTTTCATAAGTAGTTCCAAGCCTGCCTGTGAGATCTGCTGGACGGTCAAGTGGTCAAGTTTTTTCAAGGACACCATCCTTTACTTGCCTGAAAATCAGAGTCAGCGCTTAGTCTCTGCCCTTTTGACTATTGGTCGCCAATATTGGGTCCATTTCACATTAACAGCAATGCGTTTTTCCCCCCTTACATCTGTAGGATTGGACATTGTTGGCCAAAATAAATTGTGATTGTTTGTGGTATTTATTATTTGTGTTTCATCTCTTTTTTAAGAGGATGATAGTTATCTTTGGCAAATTGTCTTTTCCAACTTTCAGGCATCTCCCTGGAGGACTTTCTAAATGTCGTCAGGAGGAAGAAACAAATGCAGCTGCCCTGGAGTGAAGTCAGACACGTCTTCACAGCGTTCGACAGGCACTGTGAGTGTTTTTAAGGTGTTTCGATGTACAAAGGAACGATGAGTGTGAAAGCCTCGTGGTACAGTCAATTAGTTAGGTCTTGACTGCTGACTGAAAGGTTGAGAGTTCAAACCCATCAGTAGCTCTGCGGGAGAAAGTTGGAGAAGTTTGCTTTCATGAAGATGACTAGTTGTTGTTATTATGTGCTGTCGAGTTGCCTGCAACTTATAGTAACCCTATGTACAACAGCTCTAAACCCTGCTCTATCCCTTTCCAATCTTATTGTCTCCAACACACCTATCTTTATTACCCCAGTGACTGAGTCAATCCACCTCATAAAGGGTCTTCCTCTCCTGCACTGTCCCTCCACCCTCCCAAGCATGACGTCCTTTCCAAGGACTGGTCTCTTTTTGCAACATGTCCAAAGTATGTCAGACGAAGCTTCAGGATCTTTGCCTACAAGGAGCAGCCCATCTTCACCCTCTCCAGGAAGAACTTGTTTCTTCTTCTAGAAGTCCATAGTATATTCTACACTCTCTTCTCCAGCACCACAGCTCAAAGGCATCAACTTTCTTTCTATCATCCCTAGTCTTTGTCCAGCTCTCTGACCCATAGCAAGTGATTGCAAAGAATGTGGCCTGTATCTGGTGCACCTTAGTCTCTAGAATGACATCGTTGCTCTTCAGCACTTTGGAGAGGTCTCTAATGGCAGACTTTCCCAATGCAATTCGATAGCCTTGGAAATTCTAGGGGCCAGTTCTGTTCCTCTGTCCTGTAGGATCACTCTGCATCAATGTCTACCCTAAAAATAAAATCTTCAATACATGGGTATTCTTTGACTGACAGTAGGGCTGCACCCTGACAGTTCCTTCCTTAGTTGGAAGTAAATGGAATACCTTATTTTATCCATTTGTTGTGGTTATTGCCGTAGCCTGCTATACAACCATGTTCTCAACAGTAAATCATAAATATTGAACAGCTGGGAATGAAGGTCTCAGAATGTTAGTACCAGCAGTTTACATGCTGTAGCGTTGTGCGTTGTACGTATTACTAATGATAAGAGGTACAGAAAACAATAATAGGAAAGCCAGGTGTTGGCACATGTGGTTCATCGAGACTCAAGCACGCAGTGAGATGGGGACTACCTGGGCTGCAGTCATTAACTGTTACTTTAGGAGTTGATGGGAATCGTTTCCCATGATGATCTTAAACTCTTGACATTTACTGAGGATAGAATAATATTTACAGTTAGTAACTGCACTTAGGATTTGCCCATATTGTTATGGGGATGGTGGAAGGGCTGGCTGAGGGGGGTCCAGGCACAGAGCGACCTGCACAAGTGGAGAGACCACTTTCTCTTTTGACTCCACCTTTGTGCCCTACTCATGGTCAGGTCTTGACACTGAACTTTATTCATTTGCTTTCAACATTCTAGACATGGACATTCCTGATAGAGGAGACTTAGAGGTTATGTGATGGATTTTTAAAATAAGTTTATCTTTACAAAATGGACAAGTGCCTTGAAGTGACTAGTGTCAGCACATGCCTATAGTAAGGAAGTGGAGAGTGACAGACAGGTCCTGACTCTTCTGTCCCACAGATCACATACCTGGATGAGAAGGTCAGGAAGCCCCGGTCAGTGTCAAGGAGGCCATTTTATCTGTAGATAGTACTGTCACACTTCTAACACCAAGCAAGGAACAAAGGTGAATTTTAATAATGAGTTGTCTCAGCGGTTCATGAAACCTCTGACGTTGTTGTAATGTGCTTAGGGAACACTGGTGGCCTGGTGGAAAGGGGTGGTGCTGCCAGACCAAAGGCACACGGTTCGAGTCCACTAGCTGCTCCATGACAGGAAGCTGGACAGTCTCCTCCTGTGCAGTTTACTGCCTCTGAAAAGCCTCTGGAGGGTCAGTCGTGATTCAGTTCTCACTCAGGGGTACACAACAACAACAACAACAACAACAACAATGTGTACCTCTAGTCCTTCCCTGGGGATTCAGAGAACCAGTGAGTGTTCAAGCCGGAAGTGACCATTGAGGCCATCTGCATGTGCACCGAAGGGGGAGTCCTGCTAGATTTTTAAGTCTTGCTAAATTGTTACTGTTGTGGTGTAATAGTAAGGACTTACACTGCCAACACAAGAGCGCATGGTTCGAATCCACCAACTGCAATGCGGAGAAAGATGGGCATTCTCCTCTCATGCAGTTTACTCAGTGTGAGTTAGTTCTGCCTGTATGACATACAACTACAACAACAAATTATTACTAGTTAGGAAGTTAGGGAGCAGAAAATGGGCCTCTCTCTTTAAGGATATATAATATTTCTACTCTCCTGCCAGTGACCAAAACAAAACCTTTCCCGAGGGACAATCTGCAAAATCAGCCCTAAGTTACTGCTTTTCTCCTCATAATAATGTTAACATAAAGCTTCATGCACATATTCTATTATGGTAACAAAATGAATCCTTTGTAGAATTTGTAGAAGTAAGTCAGTGCTTTCTCTTTTTGTTTTCAAAAAGATCGTGGATTTTTAACTTTGGAAGATTTCAAGAAAGCTTTTAAGCAGGTGGCTCCCAGATTATCAGGAAGGATTGTACTTGAAGTGTTCAGGTAAGACACCAGAGTCTGACTGTCCACTTGTCCCCTGATTTAGCACTTGTTCTCACAAGTTTTCAGTTTGAGAAATACTTGTTTATGTTGATCTTGTATTTATGAGCTTTGTCATCTCACAACATATTGTGTGATCCAGGAGAGGAGTTTATGATTCGCCATTGCTACTGTTGTTGTTCAACGCCATCAGGTTGGAACCAATTTATAATCGACCCTCCCTCCAGTGGATTTTCAGTGGTTGTAAATTGCACTCGAGGAAACGACCTTTCTCCTGATGGGGCAGCTGGTGGATTCAAAGCTCTTGCTTTGGACTGGTGGTTCAGTGCCTTCTACGCTAGAACGCCAGAGCTCCTGGAATTAGCTATTGTTGTTCAGTAATTACATACTTTCAGCATGTAGTTGAGAGGCACCCATCCCTGGAAAAGGACATCATGTTTGGAAAAGTAGAGAGTCGGAGAAGGCGTGGAAGGCACTAAATGAGGTGGATCGACACGATGGCTGCAGTTGTGGGCCTGGCCGTGGCAGAGTGTGTGAGGATGGTGCAGGACAGAGCAAGGCTTGGTCTGTCGTCCGTGGGGTCACTCTGGTGTAGGCAACTGGATGACACCTAAAAACAACAACAGCTGAGTCATTGAGGAGCCCTGGCAGTACAGTGCCTCACGTGATGAGCTCCTGGCTAAAGATCAGGGCTTTGAATCCACTGGCGGATGAGCTGCAGGACAGAGGTGGAAAGTTCCCCTCCTGGGAAGATGAACAGCCTTGGAAAGCAGAATCAGTCGCTGGGCTGCTGACTGACAAGGTTGGTGGTTTATACTCATCAGCTGCTCGAAGGGAGAGAAGACGTGGCCATCTGCTTCCGTCGAGACTCATCGCCTTAGAAACCCAGCTGGCCTTCTGGCCCGTCCTCTCGAGGTGCCGTGGGGCACAATCAGGGAAGGTCAGCAGGTGGTGGTGCTGTTAGGTGCCATCGAGGTGGCTCTTCTGACTCCCAGCAGCCTCTGTACAACAGAACCACGCCCTGACAGGTCCTGGACCGTCCAGTCTCTGCTAGTGTAACCAGCATGTCAGTCCATCTCCTGCAGTGTCTTCTCTTTCGCTGACCCTCTGCATATGTCATGATGTGTTTCTCCAGAAACTGAGCCCTTCTGATAACTTACTCCAAGGCTATGAAGTGAAGTTCCACCATCCTCATTTCGAAGGAGAATCCTGGCTACGTTTGTTCCAAGACAGATGTGCTTATTCTTTTAACGGTCCATAGTACACTTGGCATTCTTCACCAGACGCCCGCTTCACAGGCATCAGTTCTTTAGTCTTCTTTGTTCATTGTTCAGCCCACAGTTGAAGCAATTGAAAATATCGTGGGTACATCTTCATCCTTAAAGTGATATCCATACTCTGTAGGATTTTACAGAAGTCCTTGATGCTGATTTGCCCATTTTAATTTTTTTTTTTTTTGGTAACTAGGAACTAGAGATCTTGGGTCAGCTCACTGACCTTGAGTCCATCCGTCCCCTGGCCAGCATGCCCTAAAGTGGGTGGAACATTTACCAACCAGTGAAGGTTTTCATAGGACTAGGTGATGGGGACAACATAGGGACAAAGTAGAACTTCTCCATTTGTTTACGTAGCCACTAAAAACAAATGGAGCTTGCTTCATACTCAGCCCCTGGCGTTCCCCTGTGGTCTGGACCTCAGTCATACACTGCTTGTCCCTGGTTCTTGAGTTGTTTGGAGCAAGGAAAGAGTTGGAGTTGTTTACCAGTGGCCTTCATTCATTTATTTTCAACATTTTGGACATGTATTACCACTTATGCATTCTTGATGAAGGGGAGTTAGAGGTTATATTATGAGGTTTTTATAAATTTATCCTTATACAATGGACAAGTGATTGAAAAGAACTTTTGTACATTGAAGATGATATTAATAGTGCCAACACATGCTCACAATGAAAAAACGGCAGAGCTGACATTTCTCTGACAGGAGATTTTCATGAAGCTTCTCACAAGCGTTCGTATTTAGGGTTCAGTCCAGCAGAAAGAACAAGAAACCCAAAATAAGACAAACTCTTAAGAAGATAGAACTGAATTATTTCCCTGTCACATAAACAGGCAGGTCAGACTTGCCTTGATGTTGACCTGGGTCTCTGTCCATTTGTTTGTTGATGGTGTTTTTTTCTCTCCTAAAGAAGAAGAATCAGTGCCTTTGAGTTGTGGAGCTGGATAAGAGCACTAAATGTCCCACAGACTAGCAGGGGAACAAACAAATATGTCTTGGAGAGGATGCATCTTGAATGCTCCTGGGAGGGAAGTCTGGTGAAACTTCTCATATATTTTGGGCATGCTATTGGGAAGGGCCAGTCCTTGGGAAAGGTCATCATGCAGGTGTGCAGGGTGAGTGAAGGAGGGGAAGACCCTCAAGGAGACAGAACAACATGGTGACTGTCACAGCGGGCTCTAGTGTGGCACAGATGGTAGGGAAGGCAAAGGAAAGGTCAGGGTTCATATCCTTCATTCATAGGGTCGCTATGAGCTGTAGTCCACTCTGTGACACCTCGTTACAGCAACATAGTCAAATTTCATCTCTATTTTGGTGAATAATATTTTCTCCTGAAAAAAACCACAAAGCACATCATTATAAAGTAGGGAAAAAATGTTTCTTCTAACGTGAAGTAGGCCCAGTAGTAGCAGTCAGTGGTGAAAGTGCATATACTTAAGACCTCCTTTTCATTTTATAAGCTAAACCAGTGATAAGGCCAAGAATCAGTCCACTCTATGGCTTGGTGGAAATCCTGGAGGTGTGAAGCCATCGTTGATGGAGCGTTCGTTAAATCTGAAGGCATCGCAAGAGCCTAATGAGATACTTTAAAAAGGTTTAGGAATTGTTGCTTAACTACTCTAATGATATTTACTTTAATAATTTTATCATGAGTAAAAGCAGCATGTGTGTGTGTTTTAATATACTGTCGGGGTTCTTAACATTCACTTTCTGTTCTGCAATCATAATTTCCTCATTTGTTTCAGTCTTAATTCTGCAGTTAAATGAATTCAATACTCTTTCAGGCCTCGTGCCATATTTTCTTCTTGTCTGAAGCTTATTCTCTAATGAGGAACATCACACGTTTTTCATGTTCAGAGATTTCCCCCACATCCCCCGCCCCCTGGGCCATTTGTAGTGTTGTTAGATACCACTGAATAACCATTCTAACTCAGAGTGACCCTTTGTACAACACTGCTCTGTGCTGTCTGTCCTCATGATAATTGCCATGCCTGAGCCTGCTGAGGCCACCTTGTCAGTCCATCTTGGTGAGAGTCTGCCTCTCTTTTGCTCACCCTTTTCTTTTCCAACCATAGTAGCCTTTTCCAAGGACTGGCCTCTCTTGGTAACATGCCCAAATGTGTGAGAAGTCTCTCTAGCCTTGAAGCTAGGGAGCATTCTGGCCACCCTTCTGCCAATCTGGCCACTGAACTTGGATCAAAATACATAATGAATCTTACCATTTCTGAGTCACAGCCTTTTCCCCTTGAGCCCAGTGGTTTTATTTATTCTGAAAGTTGTTTTGGCTTTCTATTTCAGTGCTTGCTCTCCCTACCATGTGCCTTGGTCCATTTTCAGCAATGCCAGTTCTCTTTTGTCCTCTGTGTAGTGTAGTTTCGCTCTTCTTGTTGTTTCTTACCCTTTGGCACGTCTTTCTTGATCTCTGTCTGCAGAAGCTTTATTTCCTTCTCCTGACTTATCCAAATTTGAGGTAGCTTTATAGTTGTGCCAAGAAATCTGGAGAACAACCACTTGGCCAACTGACTGGAAGAGATCAATATTTGTTCGTATCCCAAAGAAAGGTGACCCAACAGAATGTGGAAACTACAGAACAATCTCACTGATTTCACATGCAAGCAAGATTTTACTGAAGATTATCCAAAAACGAATCAGCAGAGAACTACCAGAAGTCCAGGCTGGGTTTAGAAGGGGTCGTGGTACTAGAGATATTGTAGCTGATGTTAGATGGATCTTGGCTGAAAGCAGGGAATACCAGAGGAATGTCTATCTGTGTTTCATTGACTATGCAAAGGCATTTGACTGTGTAGATCATAACAAACTATGGCTGACTCTGAGAAGAATGGGAATCCCAGAACACTTGATCGTTCTAATGCGAAACTTATACTTGGACCAGGAGGCAGTCGTCAGAACAGAGCAAGGGAACACTGCATGGTTCAAAATTGGGAAGGGTGTACGCCAGGGATGCATCCTATCTCCATACCTTTTCAACCTATATGCAGAACAGATTATCCGGGAGGCTGGGCTCTATGAGGAGAAATGTGGGGTCAAGATTGGTTGACAATTTATCAACAACCTGCGTTATGCGGATGACACAGCCTTGCTTGCTGAAACTGAAGAGGACCTGAAGCGCCTGCTGCAGAGTGTCAAGGACTGCAGCCTACAATATGGATTGAGGCTCAATGTCAAGAAGACAAAGATTCTCACCACTGGACCAATTGGCAGCATCAGGATGGATGGTGAAGAGATTGAGATTGTACACAGCTTTGGTTTGCTTGGCTCCATAGTCAACAGTCTTGGCACCAGCAGCCAGGAAATTAAAAGGCACATTGCCGTGGGAAAGTCTGCTGTTAGGGACCTCTCCAAAGTACTGAAGAGCAACGGTGTCTCTCTGGAGACTAAGGTGCGTCTGATACAGGCCATGGTCTTCGCAATCACTTGTTATGCATCAGAGAGTTGGACAATGACCAAGGAGGATAGAAGGAGAATTGATGCCTTTGAGCTGTGGTGCTGGAGAAGAGTATTGAGAGTACCATGGACTGCTAGGAAAACAAACAGATTTGTCCTGGAAAGGGTTAAACCAGGTGGCTCCTTGGAGGCAAGGATTCTGAGGCTCCGTCTAACATACTTTGGACATGTTGTGAGGAGAGACCGGTCCTTAGAGAAGGACATCATGCTTGGGAGGGTGGAGGGACAGCGCAGGAGAGGAAGGCCCTCTATGAGGTGGATTGATTCAGTGACTGGGATAATTGGGATGGGAGTATCGAAGACAGTGCGATTGGCACAGGACAGAGCGGAGTTTAGGGCTGTTGTACATAGGGTCGCTATGAGTCGCAAGCGACTCGACGGCACATAACAACACAACAACAACAATTATAGTTCCTGCCCAGGGAAACTCCCCTTCTCCCCTAATCTGTGTCACACACTCGTCCTTCCTTTCTTTGAATTTTGATAGCACTTTTGTGAGTTTTTTTCTGTTTACTTGATAAATAAGAATTCATTCTTTATGCTTATCCATATAAGGTACTACCAGCTCTTTGAGCTTATGAATGTCCTTCTAGCCTCCACTGTACACGGCACACTGCCTTTTCACTTACAGTTAGTTAATAAATAACTGTTGGTCTGTCGTCACGAAGTCCAGATACCCCATTATATAAGCAAGCTACACAGGCAAAAGTACCAAGTAAAGACTTCTGAGTAGGAGTCATTTTGAAAAATATTCAAAGAAGCCCTTTTAATTTACTCACTAACCTTGAGATGAGTTACTAAGTCCAGGTGGCAATAACATTCTCACTTAGATTTGACTTAGTGGTTTCATTTACTTTTTTTTAAAAATTTTTAAAAGTGTTTTTGTTTTGTTTTTTCAATTTTATTATTTTTTGTGTGTGTACCATCAAATCAGATCTGACTGGTACAGGAGGAGATTGCCCTTCCTTCTCCAGCGGAGCATCTGGTAGATTTGAACTGCATACATTTGGGATTACAATACAGCGTCCTGCCACTAGGCCACCAGAGCACCCTCATTTACTTCTTAAAAACTAGGATGTTGTTGTGGAGTCAGACCTGACCCAGAGAGGTCTTTCCAGCGGGCTTTCAGGGGCTGTAAACTGCACAGGAAGAGATTGCCCATCCTTCTCCTGCAGAGCAGCTGTTGGATTTGAACCACATGCATTTGGGATTGCAGTACAACTTCTTACTACTAGGCCATCAGAGCTCTGTAGACAAAACAGACTAGAATGGATTACTTCATAACGCCCCTGGGAACTTTCTGACCACAGACGGTGTTGCTTTACATGTCCCAGTTGTGATTTTGGCTCTTTTCTGGGGGGAGATCATTTCGGTTTCCTCTTTAGCCTCCTCTGTCACCAGGGGGCTGCTGACTGCTCCCTCTCGTCTTCATCTGCCATCTGCACCCTGTGGTACTGCTGGCCGGTGGTTTCCTCAGTGTGGGTGCACTTACCTCCCCATGCCCACGAGCCTTCTCCATCTCATCGTGAACACTGAGATTTGTATGGTCTCAGCACTTGTCAGATGGCACAAAGCTCTGGGAACACTCTACTTTGCAGCCGTGAAAAGAAATGTGGACAAGCAGAAGGGCCCCTCCCCAACCTAGTGCCCACAGTGTTGGCATCAGCTGACTGCCAGAAACTTGTGCTGTTAGAGTGTTGAAGCACCAGGGGACTCGCTGCTGTCGTGACTAGAGACGTTTACAGCTATATCTTGGTTTATTTGGTGTCCGAATCCCTTTCTTCATAGTAAATGGGGAAGGTCAAAGCACACGGAACATGCAGCTTCTATTTTGGGTACTGAAAGCTGATTGAAAATAAGGAGGTCATGACTTGATGAATAATATACTTTAAATGTCAAAATCGATGGGGCTAGGAATTAGGAATGCAATTTTAATAGAGAGTGATGGATCCTCTCTTAGAAACAATTGTCTCTGCTTCATGTCACGGCCACATGCTAGGAAAGGTTTGTCATGAAGTTGGGTAAAAGAAACAAGCATATATTCCCATGGCATTGAATGGTAGGGAGACTTAGACAGCCAAATGGCTGAAAATAGCATTTTCTCCCCAACTCATCTGCATCTCTTTTGAAGTTTTATTCTTTACTGTGTTCTCCAGCTTCCTTTAATTCTTCCAGCTAGCCGCAGACTTTCTGCATCTCATTTTCTCGGACAATCTCTAACAAAAGGAAGTTTCTCCGCCGTTATTTTGTGCATCAGAATGATTCTCTTATAAATGCACTGTGGTGACCTCAGCAAGCTTGTAGTCATTCTGGTGAGTCCCTGCATGATTATCGATCTTTAAGTGTCTGCCTGTTGATGTAGCAAAGAGAAGACTGAGTGAAGCCCAACCTCATTCTTCTTTGCTCTCAGTACCAATCACCAGCTCTGTGCCGTGTGTTGAGTGTGATGGGAAGGGAAAAAAAATTGCTACATGCCTTGCTAATTTTTATTTTATGAATTTTCTTGTCTTTCTTGCAAAAGTAATACTGGCTTAGCTTTTATTTTAAATTAAGATTTAATTGTCAAGGTTCTTTTCTTGACTGTTTTCTTGTGTGTGGTTGTGGAATGTGGAGTATGACCGTGTGTAAGCTTTTTAAGCTGGCCTCAGAATTTCCTCGCACGAAGGGTTTTACATGCAATGTGTTGACTAGAATATGTTGTCATTTTGCCTAATGTATAATAGGTTGAATAGAACAACTTTGAAAACCCAGCTAGAGAAAGAATTATAGTCATTTTAAGGAAATGTCACTTTTTCAGAGGACTCTTAAATGATTTTACCTTTTGCACACCATTAGAACTTGCATTTCAGATTTCCAGTTTGTACCAGTATAGACTTTAAATGGGAGATACAGGAATCCAAACTCTGAAGCTGGACCAGAAAACAAGTTGAGAAGAGTGGTGACTTTGTTGTTGCTGTTGTTGTTAGGTACGGTCCAGTTGCGTACAACCCATTGTTGTTGTTGTTGTTATGTGCGCTTGCAACTCATAGCGACCCTATGTACAACAGCCCTAAACTCTGCTCTGTCCTGTGCCAATTGCACTGTCTCCGACACTCCCATCCAGATTATCCCAGTCACTGAATCAGTCCACCTCATAGAGGGCCTTCCCCTCCTGCGCTGTCCCTCCACCCTCCCAAGCATGATGTCCTTCTCCAAGGACCGGTTTCTCCTCACAACATGTCCAAATTAGCAACCCTATAAACAACAGATCTGAACGCTGTCCTATCCTGTGCCGTCCTCACTTTCTGACACATTAGAGCCCATTGCAGCAGTCACCATATAAATCTACCTGGTCCAGGGTCTACCTCTCCTTAGCCGACCCTCTGCCTTTTCAAGCATCATATCTCTCTCTGAGGAATAGCCCCTTTTAGCAACATGCCTGAAGGATGTGAGGTGAAGCTTTATCATCTTTGCCTCCAAAGAACACACTGGCTGCACTTTCTCCAAGACTCATTTGTTTTTTGACTGTCTGTGGGATGGATGTTCAGTACTCTTCTCCATTACCAGAGCTCAAAGACATCAATTCTTCTGTCCTCTTTATTCATTGCAAGTAATGACTTTACTGTGTTGTTGTTGATTGTCTTCAAGTCGAGTACAACTCGTTGCAATGCTATGAACAAAAGGCCTGAAGCCCTTCTTACAACTTCCGACATTTATGAGTTTATAAAGTTTCCGGAGGCAAGTTGTTTAGGAAGTGGATGCCACTCCTGCTTTCAAACCTGTCATAGGATGTTATTGGTTGACCAGCCTGTGATGCATAGCTACCCCCTATGTACAGCAGCTCTGAACCCTCCCCTGCCCTGAGCCAGTCTCACTAATTCTGACACACTAACCCCACTGCTCCAGTTATTGTACCAATCCATCTCATTTGGGGTCTCCCTCTCCTGCACTGTCCCTCCACCCTTCTGAGCATGATGTCCTTCTCCAGGGACTGATCTCTCCTGGCCACATGCCCAAAGTAAGTAAGGCAGAGCTTCAAAATCCTAGCCTCCAAGGAGAGACTTGGTTTCACCCTCTCCAGGCCAGACCTATTTGTTTTCTTGGCAGTCCAGGGTATGTTCAAGACTCTTCTCCAGCACCTCAACTCAAAGGCATCTACTCTTCTGTTATCCTTAGTCAAAGCATAACAAGTAATTGAGAAAACCATGGTCTGGATTAGGTGCACTTGTGTATCTAGACTGACATCGTTGCTCTTCAGCACTCTGGAGAGGTCTATGACAGCACATTTTCCCAATGCAGTTCGTCGTTTGATTTCCTGACTGCTGGTATTAAGAGTGTTATCGTGGATCCAAACAAGCTGTAATTGCTAACAACCTCAGTCTCTTCTCCATCTATTACGGCGCTGCCAGTTGGGTGAGAATCTTTGTTTTCTTGATCTTGAGCTTCAATCCATATTGAAAACTACTGTCCTTGACTGTAGCAAGTGCTTCAGATCTTCTTCAGTTTCAGCAAGCAAGGTTGTGTCATCTGCATACCGTAGGTTGTTAATGAGTCTCCCTCCAATCTTGATGCCACACTCTTCCTCGTAAAGCCCTGCTTCCCAAATCATCTGTTCTTCATACAGATTTTATTATATAGATTTTCAAAAAGAGCATTTTATTTTGATTTCTTCAGTGAAGTGCCTTAACTGTCTAGTTGATATTATAAACATTTTTTTGTTGGAGGGCGTATGTAATTCCTTTTAAATTGAGCATGTCCAGATTTTATTGTCCTCTATTACTTTATTAAATCCATCCAGGTGTACATTAAACTTACCCTTCAAGGTGTCACAAAAATGTTTCCTCTAACAGTTAAGATTTATCTTATCATTGAAACCCGCCTCTACCCGATACCCTGCCCACTCATCTTTCACACCCCAAAATGGAAATTGGTTCCACTTTCTGCTTTAAACTCCAGTGACCTTTATTGTGTCATAAATATCTTCCTTTTTTTAAAACTAGGCTTCTTTTTTATTGTTTATTTTTTGAGTGTAAGTTACTGATTTGTAATATTGATTTTTCATACAATCATTCACAAATATTTTGTTTTCTAACACTGATTATAATAATGCAATTTGTTAATTGCAATGTCTAATCAATGTCTTATGTAATAATGCCTTTTCCTTCACCTTTCTCATCCATTTATTTGTACTCCTCTCTCTCTCTGTTAACCCCCCACAATTTATTCTGTGTCTTCATGTTTCCTTAACTTTAAAAAAATTATTTTATTAATTTTAATGAATGTTTACAGAGATTTTGGATTTCCATTCATTCATTGTT
>NW_006399752.1:45682475-45695970 GCF_000299155.1 Elephantulus edwardii
CCATTGTGTGAATATACCACAGCTTCTCTATCCATTCATTTGTTGATGGGCACTTGGGTTGTTTCCAGCTCTTTGCTATTGTGAACAAAGCCGCAATAAACTTTTTATAATAAAGATCTTATACCATAATTGTCCTTTTGTGACTAACTTATGCCACTCAGCATAATTTGTCCTAGTCTCATCCAGGTCGTGCAGTATTTGATGAATTCTTGGTCATGCTTTCGTAATGCGTAATACTCCATTGTGTTACTGTACCACAGTTTCATTTGCTGTTTATCCATTGATAGACACTTTGCTCAACTCTCTGCTATTGTAAATAATGCTGCAGTAAACCTGGATGTGCAAAGTTGTGTCACAGATCTTCTTTCATTGTGCTGCAAGTAGGCTTGCGACTTGATGACGATGAGAGAACAACAGAGAGAGCGAGAGAGAGAGAGAAATTTTTTTGATCAAATGAATGCTACTTTTATCACTTTTATTCCCAACTTTCTGAGGAAGTGCCAGACTTCTTTCCATTATGGTTGTACTATTTTAAATGCCCACCAGCAGCGGCCGAGAGCTCCAGGCTCTGCACTCCCTCGCCTGCATTTGTTGCTTGCTGTTTTGTTGAACTTTGTTAGTGTTGCTAGAGTGAGATGGTATCGCATTGTTTTGATCTGCATCTCTCTTTAATAGCTAGTGGTCCTGAGACTTTTTTTTTATGTTTGTTGGTAAGCTGAATGTCTTCTTTGGTGAAGTGTCTATCCACATCCTTTGCCCATTTTATTAATAAGATGGTTTCCTTTTACTTGGATCCACGGTCCACAGCCATGGTAACAACCATCAAGAAATCAAAAGATGTATTGTTGCGTTGGACCTTAATAAAGACACCCACTATTATTCCTATTATCCACTTTGTGTTGGAGGTCCTGACTCGTGTTTTCTTGTTGAAGTGTTGATGTTTTCTATCAATTTTAGCACTAAGCCCCTTGTCAGGTGTATCATTGACAAATATTTCCCCCCCAGTCTGTAAGTTCTCTTAGTATTTTTCTTTTTCATGCTAAGTGTGTTTTTGAGCCGCCATGGAGCCACTTCAACCCATCCCCACAGCCACCCCAATAAGAAATACTCCTCCATTCTGTATCGACTTCGTGATTAGCTGAGTGGTGGAGCACTGTGATCCAAAGAGGTTTCAAGAACTGATTTTTAGAAGATTTGTAGGCCTTTCTTCCCAAGTGTATGTAGTTACTTATGTAGCTTTGTTATTTCCAGTATTTTAACAGGAACATCCCACAAGCAAGCACAGTAGGGCACCCACCCTCACCCTCTGTGTTACACAGCCCAGTTTTGTCCATGCAGAAAGGATGATTGTGTTTTATGCATGTGACTGGCTTATATCATGAATGGATTGGTGTGTTATGTATTTTTTGTTTGTTTGTTTTACTCTCCAAATATCATCCTGGCACCATGTTAGATAATGTAGTACATTTAGGCCCATGACTGGGGAGCAGGAGATGGGAGTTCTAGTCCGAGCCCTGCCACACACCCATCTTCCCACAGACCTCTGAGCCTCCCCGGACCGCACTCTGCCAGCCTCTGAGGCGAGGGTGTTGCATTATATGATGTGGCGGACATCTAGCTCTAAAACCCACTGGTGGGTTATCTACCCTGGAGGGGGCCGTGGCCGCCTCCCTGATTTTCTCTGAGTATCGCCGATAGTATTCAGAAAGCACGCCAGCACAAATGCAGATGTGGTCTGTCAGTGTGACAGAGCCTGCTCTCAGGAGGAAATGACCGGGTTTGACAGCTATCTAACCCCGGGTTTAGTTTCTGAGATGTCACCGGAACAAGTGTTCTGGCCACTGCCGCCAGTTCCACATCTACATATATGGTTGAATGCGCCGTTTCTTGCCGTAACAGCACGGGGATTCTTTTCCTTTTAATCCAACTGTCATGTCAGGATCTGCTGCGTGCTGCTTTCCTGTGACCGAATGTGGCTAACCCCTTCAGTCATCCTTGAAGCTGTTAATAGCCACCCATCATGGATGCATTCATGCCGTTCTCCTCTCTAGAATAAGGAAATCAATTTCTTACGTTTTCCTGTAAGAGTAGAGCGCTCACCCCTGGGTGAGAGCATTGATAACAGTGGATGTGCAATTCAGACAAACCAGAATTCTTTTTAAAATACAAGATAAGTGTAGTTATTAAAAGACATTTGTGGGGGGAGGGATGGGTGGGGAGAAAAGTGCAGCAATGAATGAATAGAAATCCAAAATCTCTGTAAATGTTCACTAAAGTTATTAAAAAAAAAGAAATTTGTATTTTACACAGTGTTCAAGTTAACATTATTTTAAGTTGCTGAAAACTAGGTCCAGAACTGGAAGTTACAGGTAGAAGTGTTGGCCATCCCTTATGTGTCAGACGGCAAGCCCAGGTCCGCACCACTTCAAAGAGTGTGAATATTGCAATCAAATGAGTCACATGATTTTCCCCCCATTGCAAATAAAAATGATCTTTACATCTTATGAGGCTATGTTGTTGTTGATTGCCATCAAGTCGAGCACAACTCATAGTGACCCTATGAACAAAAGGCCTGAAGCCTTTCTATAACTATCACCATTTATCAAAATTCATAGTTTCCAGAGGCATGTTGTTTAACATAATTGTTTATAAAATGCTGACTGCAGTCTGTTAAATAGCCTAGTGGATAAGGTGTTGTGTTGCCAACCTGAAGTCACATTGTTCGAATCCACCAGCTGCTTTGCGGGGGGGGGGGGGGGGTGGGGAGAAGATGAGCAGTCTCCTGTGTGGTTTGCAGCCTCTGAAAATCTGCTCCTTGATTACTGGTTAATAATAAGGACAGGAGTCAAGTTCACGCAGACTGCCTCCCCAGCCCTTGGCTTTGATTGCTGCTGTATTCCTTTGTTGCTCCTTTTAACAGTACAAACATCCTGAGTACAGAAACCGTGTCAATATACGTATGAAGACACAAGGCACGTTTACTCTGCGCAGAGATGTTATTGATGAACTAGCTGTGCATAAGTTTACATCCTTCTCTTGCTCATATTAATGGGTTTGGTTTGGGTTTTTATACTTCAGGTTTTATAGATCTGCAGTATAAACAGAAGGAACTAGCTTACAAAAGTGTACAAAATGAAATTGATGAAGCATTTTATATATGAAACTGTCGCGGGCATTCTGGTCCAGGGCTGTTTGATAGGAAACCGTGTATTTTGCATCTCATGTACAGAATCATATACAGCATTGGTGTCAAATAAATGACAAAACCAGAAAATAGTTTAAACTGTATAATAAGGTTTTGTGGATCCAAGTAAAATTAAGTCATTCAAAAGATGTGTTGCCTTGGATAAATCTGCTCTAGGAACCTCTTGAAAGTGCTAAAGAGCAAGGATGTCAACTTAAAGACTAAGGTGCATCTGATGCAAACCTTGGGTGGGGTTTTTTTTTCACTTGCTTCTTGTGTATCTGAAATTTGGACAGTGAATAAGGAAATGCAAAGAAGAATTGACTCCTTTGAATTGTAGTTTGATCACAGAAAACTGAATGCACTGTGGGCTGCCAGGACACTCTGGTAAGGAGTAGGAGTTGTGTCGCCAACCCAAACGCATATGGTTCGAATCCACCAGCTGCTTTTCATGAGAAAGATAGGTGATATTCTCCTGTGCAGTTTACAGTTTCTGAAAACTCTCTGGAGGGTTAGTTATGAGTGAATTTCAACATGAATTTCCAAAAGAAGAAACAAATGTGTCCTGGAGGAAGTGCAACCAGAGCGCTTCTTAGAGGCAAGATTGTGAAGCTTCATCTCATGCACTTAGGGCTTGTTATCAGGTGGCATCAGTCAGTCCTTGGAAAAAGATACTGTGCTGGGGGAGGTGGAGGTTCAGCAAAATAAAGGATGACCCTCACCGAGATGGACTGATATACTGTGTAAGACAGAGATCCTGAGAATAGATCAGGACAGTGCAAGGTTCAGATCTTACTCGTAAGGTTGCTATGAGTTGTAGTCAGCTTGGTGACACCTACGAGCAACAGTAACAATAGACTTTTGCCATAATTTTAACTGATATTTGGACACTAAATGAAATTCATCATTTTTTTCTTTATAAGGCAGGGCTCAGCCTCTTTTCTCCGGAAAGATTCTTCCTCAGTTATTGTGACTTCAGTGTTGTGCTTGATAAATTCTGACTCGCCCTTGTTATCTACTCTTCCTCTTTCCCTGGCTGACATGAGCTCCAGGAGACAGTTGGGAGTTAACACTAAAATCCATGACAGTTGGTGAGAGGCTGGGGGAGCCCCCCTTCTCCCCCCTTGTTTCTACCTGCCCCAGCTCCTTGCATTTGCTGGTGGCTCCCCTGGTGGACTCAGGCTTGCCCTGGTTCCTATGCCAATCTCAGAAGAAATAGTTCCAGTACCCTGTTCTTACTTCCTGTTCCCCGACTCCTATCCACAGAACTTAGAATTATCCGGTCCCAGAAGTGGGTGCTGGTGTCTCATCCTGCCTGATGGACTGTGTTTGACACCCTCTCCCTTCGTCCTCCCATTTCCATGTCATCCGCATTCCCCCGTTCTTTTCACCTTAGCTCCCAGTAAGCCCCAAGAATGCTTACCTTCTTTCCCCTTTTATATCATTTCCCCTTCTCTTAGTCTTCACTTTTGACCCTGGCCCTGATTACTCAGCCTGGGTTCAGACCCTGCCCTACCTGCAGGACCTGAGCTCTAAATGGCCTCAGTCTCTAGCCAGACCCCGTGCATGCTTGTGTATCATTTCTTTCCTTATCTGTCCTCTGCCCCCCCATCACATGTAATGCCAGAGAGATCTCTGAACTTTGCTGTGTCCTCTCCACCTCCCGCTGTCTGCATCGACCCCCTGACTTGGCCCAGAACAGGGCTACTGCCTGTCTTGTATGTTGTCTGGTGTTGAGCTTTCCACAATTAACCACATTTGCCATTGTGATGGTGCTACTCATCCTACAGGTTACAATTTGTCATGACAACAAATGGTTGGAGGTGCCTCTCAGAGACAAGTAGGACCCACGATTGGGTTGCTTATAGGTGAAAAAATGGGCTTAGTTCTTTGGGGAGATTTCTTTTCACAGACTGATTCATTGTACAGCATCAGATTTGAACCCTAAGGGCTCCAAGTGTACTGGCATCCCTTGCTGTGTGTGGCTCTATTAAACAGGGAGAAAAGATGAATGACAATAAATAGGTACCTGTCAGATGGCAGCATCGATCTTTGAGACAGGAATCTTGGTGGACAAACTTCCCCCAACTTCTAAAATGTGAAATTACCTCTTCAATCATTTTTATTTTCAATTAAATGAATGTCTGCCGTAAAACCTGCAAGTTAGCATAATATCTAAAACCCTTTAGTTTGGTCTCTCTTCGTTTTTAATTTTCACTGTAGTTCTTTGTCCTTGTGTTTTGAGTACAAGACTGTGGTAGAATAAATCACATTTGCCATCCTGGGGAGATCCTGCTTTCTCTAATGGCTTCTCCTCACCCAACTATACCTTTTCCTTATGTGGATAAAAGAAAAGTAGTGGACTATTATTTATCTGACTGATGAGGAAAGATATTTCTAATTTTATTTTTGTGGCTGAAAGAAATGATTCTGCCTTAAATTAAATATGAAATAAACATATGCTCCTGTCTTAATGAAAAAAGTAGATTGAGAGCCGAGCAAATTTGCAGTGAATCCCTTTAACCAATTGGTGGTGCTAAAAACTCTGAGAAGAAGCTAATTGGAAAGAGAGGAGGTCAACCAGGAGCCTTTGTAATGAACAGTAAGTACTCCGCTAGTTTGGAAAAATTTGTACCTACATTATATGCTCAAAGTATTGTATTTCCTAAGCATAGGAGACACACAGAAAGGAGAACTTTCTGGAAAGTTCTTGTAAAGATGTCACTGCCCACATAATATTTACATCCTGGAAATTGCAGGAGAGACATCGACTCCAGCCCAGAAACAGGCTTTAGCCTGTGTGTCTGGGGAGTGGAGGGGTGGGCAGTAATGTGTTTGAGAAGCAAAGTGATAGCCCTGCCTAGATTTGATACTGGATTTAGACTGTAAAAGTTTTGATTTATATTGTGGCTTACTATTTTATTATCAATACGTTCCTAGGACAGGAAAAGAACACTGATGGTACAGAAAGCAAGGTTTTCAGCTGCTAGCCAGAAGGTACAGAGCCACCAAGGGCTCTGCAGGAGAAAGATTTACAGCCTTAGAAATCGCATGGGAGCAGTTTCTACTTTGGGAGCAGGTTCTCCAGGAGGCGCAATCAATTCAGTGGTGGTAGATTTGGTTTGCTAGTAAAAAAATCCTCACAACTTGACCAGTGAGCAAAGTCATTGTCAATGGAGAAACTATTGAAGTTGTCAAGGATTTTCTTTTACTCAGATCCATAATCAATACCTATGGAAGCAGCAGTCAAGAAGTCATGTGACTTTTGTTGTTGTTGTTGTTAGGTGCCCTTGAGTCGAGTACGACTCATAGCGACCCTGTGAACAAAAGATCTGTCCTGCACCGTCCTCACACGAGAGCCCATTGCAGCAGTCACTGTGTCAATCCACCTGATTGAGAGTCTTCTTCTCTTTTACTGACCCTCCACCCTTCCCAGCATCATGTCTTTCTCCAAGGAACAGCCCCTCTTAGCAACATGCCCAAAGTATATGAGGTGAAGGCTCATCTTTCTCGTTTCCAAAGAGCACTCCAGCTTCATCCTCTCCAAGACGTATTTGTTCTCCTGACTGCTCATAGGATGTTCAGTGCTGTTTTTCAACATCACAGCTCAAAGATGTAAATTCTTTTTTTGTTATCCTTGTTCATTGTTCAGCTGTCAGATGCATAGCAAGTAATCGGAAAGACTATGGCCTGAATCAGGCACACCTTAGTCCTTAAACTGACATCATTACTCCTTATGAAAAGTGTTAAAGAGCCAAGATGCCACCTTAAAACTTAGGTGCACCTGACCCAAGCCATGTTATTTTCAGTTGTTTCATATCCTGTGAAAGCTAACCAATGTCTAGGGA
Organism: Elephantulus edwardii; assembly: GCF_000299155.1. Taxonomy (NCBI): domain Eukaryota; kingdom Metazoa; phylum Chordata; class Mammalia; order Macroscelidea; family Macroscelididae; genus Elephantulus; species Elephantulus edwardii. Next base: position 45,689,508 of record NW_006399752.1, read on the forward strand.
AGAACTGATGCCTTTGTATTATGGTGTTGATGCAGGATAATGAATATACCATAAACTGTCAGAAGAACAAACACATCTGTCTTGGGAGAAGTAGGGCAGGAATGTTACTTTGAAGGGAAGATGGTGAGACTTTGTATCACTTGGTTTGCATGTGTTATCAGGAGGATGTCCCTGGAGAAGGGCATCAGCCTTTGTAAAGGAGACGGTCTGTACAGGAGAGGAAGTTTCCCAATGGCATGGTGGACACAGCAAGTTCAAGCACAGCAGTGAGGGGAGGATGGCAAAGGGCAAGTATTGTTTCATGCTGTTGTATTAAGAGTAATCAACTTCCTTTTCCATCAGTACCAGTAGTCAAGAAATCAAAAGACTGTTGAACTGGGAAAGTGTCCTGTCAGGGGCCTCTCTCCCCAAAGTATTGAAGAGCAGTGATGTCAGCTTTAAGACTAAGGTGCACCTGACCCAAGCCATGGTCTTTTCAGTCGTCTGCTCTGCACCTGAGAGCTGGACAGTGAATAAAGATGACAGAAGAAGGATAGGTGCATTTGAGTTGTGTGTGGTGTTTGAAAAGAGTTGTGGTGTTTGAAGAAGAGTGCTGAGTGTCCCATGGACTGCCAAACAGTAAACACTACATCTTAGAAAAAAGTGCAGCCACAGTACTACTTAGAGGCAAGGATGGTGAAGCTTCATCTCACATACTTTGGGCAGGTTGTTAGGAAAGGCTATTCCTTGGAAAAGGGCATCATGCTTGGAAAGACGAGGGTGAGCAAAGGATAAGGAGACCCTCGAGGAGATGGTCGAACGCAGTGGCTGCAGCAGCGGGCTCACGTGTGCCAGAGATGATAAGACTGGCGCAGGAGAGGGCAGGGTTCAGATCGGTCGTTCACAGGGTCACTGTGAGTCATATACTCAGCTCGACAGCACTTACCAACCACGTGAATTGGAGTCAACTTGACAGTGCCTAACAATCGCAGCTTCCACTCCATGAGACATTTTCAGCATAAGTAACAAACAAGTTGCCTGCACACTTGTTCAGCTTAAAAAACTTTCGTGCTAGAAATGGAGCCCCATTATCAGAACAATAGCTGTGTAGCTGAGGCAGCTGATGAAGGGGCCCCGATGGGCATTTCAGAGAGGAGCCGAGGGGAGGCAGGACACACCCCGACATCCGTGTGCAGTGCAGTCATCACTGGGGCTGGAGCGCTGCGTCTGTCCACCACCAGCGCAGACAGCAGGGCTTCCCTTCACCCGCTGCCCACTCCCCTTCTCTCCCCAGACGAACCAGCGTCCTCTGCTGCAGGTGGACCGGTAATTTCTGACTTTGTTCCCCCGGTAGAAATGACCTCATTGTTTTGTGCTTCTTTTCCGTAATTATACGGGCACAGCAAAAGAAACCAGGTTTGAGTGCAGCCTACAGCAGAAAGCGTGTGCTCTTTATGCAAGTTTGATTTATAGACATGTACTGCAGAGCAGAGTGACTATGAAACATTCATCTTCCCTTTGCCGGTTGCCATGGAAATCGAGTACACAGAACAGTGTCATTCCCGGCCTGGTGATGCCTGCAGTAGTTTATTCCTTTGTTGTTCTTGTTTCTTAAGCAACTGCCTTGCATTTTTTCATCATTACAATTAATCATGCGTGCAAGTTCTTATCTTTCATCTCAGATAGAACTGAACACATATTGGGGGGTTGGGGGGAGAACCAAAGGGAGATTTAAGCATCCTGGTGGCTTTCAATGTGCATTTGTAATTTTCCTCCTCAGTCCCACTGGAAAAATAGGTCATGTTTTTTTTTTTAAAAAGAAAAGAAGCATGTATTTGTGTTCAGAAAGCTTATAAAGATAGCAACATAGAAATTGGTGGGAAAAGCAGTGCTAACCTCGGGAACTTAAGCAAGTTGAGATTTTCCAGTATCCCAGCATTTGGAGCTAAGGAAGTTGGCATTTTGAATAAAAGCCATCCACAAAAACCCAACCAAAATACAGCACTTGAACTGTATGATAGCAACTTCTATTTTCTTTTGTTAGTGTCTGCATTATTAATGGTTAGATATAGTAGTTATTAAAGAGTAGGGATATGTGTGTACGTGTGTATACATACAGTTATTATGTGTCATTGAGTCGAAATTGACTCATAGCTGGCTGCCATCCAGTGGGTTCTCAGAGGCTATAAATCACATGAGAGAAGACTGCCTATTTTTCTCCCGTGGAGCACCGGATGGATTTGAACAAGGTGCCTTTGGATTGGCAGCACTACTCCTTACCATTATGTATTTATTGAATAAAAATTCTTTTGCAGAGTAAATGGAATCCTAGTTATTCTTTTCCTCTTTTGAAAAAAAGACTATTTTGTCCCAGTTCTACCTCACACAGTTTAACAGTATAAAATATGCCCACAATTAACAAATGCCTTGCTTTCCTGCCTTGTTTTAGCGGTTCTCTGGCCAACGCTAGTGGCTCAAAGAGCATGGTGTGGGATAGCTGTCTGGATTTAAATCCCGGCTCCAAATGCTTATTAGCTGTGAGGTCTTGAAAAAGTATCTCACCTTGCATTCATTCCCTCTTCTATAGATGGAACAATCATAAAATGAAGATAATACCGGTTGTTGAGAGAGTTACCAGGGAGAATTCATGCGAAGAGTTTTCTTCCATGCCTGGAGCAGGCTCAGCGCCCAGTCCCTGGGGACTGTGTTGACGAGGATGTTGGCTATCACTCCTACCTTTGTTACCATGACCGAAGCAGATCATTGCCACAGAATCAGCTCTGACTTACAGCAACCCTGGAGGATGTAGAAGGGCCTCAGGGTTTCTCGGGCTGTGTGTCTGTACAGAAGCGAAACCGAAACACCTTTCTACCGCAGTGTCATTGCTGCGTTCAAACTGGCAGTCTTTGGGTAGCAACCAAGTTCTTAACCAGCTGCACCACCAGGGCACCTCCCCCCACGGTGACTAGTTACTCTAGGCCAGAACTGAGTGGGTGCCTGAGCTTTGACTCCAGGTGGGCTACTCAGTGGATCTCATAGATCCCAGCTCCAAAGTGACATGACTGGGTTTCCACTGTCCAGCGTCACCAGATGCTTGGTCTCCCCTGGGCCTCCTGGACCTGTCCCATCTCAACACCTGGAATACAAGGATAGGAGCAGAATGTACTCACTGTGGGCTTTGTATCTGCAAGTACAGTGACAGCTGCTGCAGGCTTGCTTCTTGAGGCCCATTTCTCCTTTGGACTTGGACTTGTCTCCCACAAGGTGCTGTGTACCAGCTCACCCAGCGGGAGCGGGCTGCTTCATTTTGGTTTAGGGGTGATAACAGAGTACATAGAGCCTGTACACAGAGCCTGAGGTGTCACTGGGAGGTTAATGAACCCAGTTGCTAACTTAAAGGTTGAAGATTCAAGTCCATGCAGAGTTGTCTCAGAAGATGTTGCTGTTGTTGCTAGGTGCCTTCGAGTAGAGTGTGACTTACAGCGACCCTACTCTGTCCTGTGCCATCCTCACAATCTCGCACACACCTGAGCCCATTGCTGCAGTCACGTTGTCAGTCTGTTTTATTGAGGATCTTCCTCTCTTGTGCTGACCCTCCACCTTCCCAAGCCTGAAGTTCCTTTCCAAGGAATAGCTCTCTGAACGACGTGTCCAAAGGAGGAGAGATGAAGCTTCACCATCCTTGCCTCCAATAAGCGCTCTGGCTATGTTTTATCCAGGACATATCTATGTTCATGGACTATCCAGTACTCTTCTCCAACACTTCAGTTCAAAGACCTCGGTTCTCCTGCTGGAAACCAGCATCGTAAACCCTGTGGGAGGCCCTTGTACTGTGACATCCAGGCTTTGCTGTGAGTCCTAGTTGACCCGATAGTATCTGACTTGCGAGCCTGCTATAATAACACCCAGTTGACTCCCCCTCACTCCTCCCTTCACCTTGTCATTCTGGAGCGGCTGCAGCGTGCCTTCTGTCTTGCAGTAATTGAAGTTTTCCGAACTGGTGGCAGAGCATTCTTTGTGGGAATTCTCTCTCCTTGGCAGCCTGCCAGGGTACACACTGCAATGCCATGTATTTGACTTAGCTTTTGTTTGGTTAGCCTTGTAGTTTGTCTGTTTTACTTTGTGAAGGAAAGTGAAACAGTGTACTTTGTAGAATGAAAAGTGAAATTTTTATTCCCCAAATTGTCCTGCTCCCATGCCGTGCTTCTGCTTATTTTACCAACTTGCTTTGTATTATTGCTCAAAGTTTAAGCTATCAGAAAATGAGTAGCCTTAGCTCCATTTGGTACTTTTTCCTGCAGTATCTGCACCAAGTGCACCTTAGTTAGTGATTGAAATGCAATCGCCTTAGTGATTTCCCTTTTGCCAGATGCGCATGTTCTATCAGCATCCTTGCTCTTCATTACTTGGCTCTTGTCTTTCCCTTGTCTTCAGTCAGTCTATACCCTCAATATCCCATGCACGCCAAAAGAATATACAGATCTGTCCTGGAGGAAGTGGAACCAGAGTGTTTCTCAGGGGCAAGAGGTGAAGTGTGAGCTCATGCACATTGAGTATGTTGTCAGGAGACATCAGTCTTCAGGGAACGACATCATGCTTGAAAAGGAGAGTCAGAGAAAGAGAGAAAGACCCTCCAGGAGATGGATTGACACAGAGACTGCAAGAGTGGGCTGGAGGTTGTGAGGACAGTGCAAGATAGGGCAAGGTTTCCAAGTGTGGTTGCCAGGGTGGCTGTGAGTTGTAATCAACTTGATGGCATCAAACAACAGCAACACCTGCTCCCATGAATTGACTCATAGCCAGTTTTAAGAGAGGGAAATTGTTTAACTTTTCTGAATCCTCTGGCTCCTTCTCCATCTTTTTTCCTGCTTTTCTCATGAATTTTTTTTTAAAGTAGCCAGGCTCTGGCCCCCTTAAGAGATGTGTACGATACAGACCAGTTTCTGTACACCTTTATCTCTCTGTGCTGCCCGGTGCCATCGAGTTCTCAATGGCATATGTTTCAGAAGTAAATTGTTTACAGAGTGTTCTTCTGAGGCATTTCTGAGTGTCCTCAAACCTCAGACCTTTTGAGTAGCAGCCACCAAGCATATTATAAGATCCAACTGCTCTGTCTCACGAGAGATAAAAGGAGACAGAATTCAGCAGAAAGGAAGGGCTCCAGGAGCAGAGAAAGGAGAGCCGGGGAGGAGCATAACCTTGGGAGTCACATTCCTGCACTGGGACAGTCTTAGAACCAAGAGACCTAGATAGAAGCACCCTGAATTTGTTCTTTGAGCCACTAAAGTGTGAGGGAATACATTTGTTGGTTAAAGCCTTCCACTTGAGATATTTTTGTTATAACAGCACTAAGGAACCTTACCTGAAGAGATGAAGTGATGCTTTCCAAGGGCAGCTCTAGAAGGTGAAGGAAGGTATTGTAATGTAATGTAATGTAATGTAATGTAATGTAATGTAATGTAATGTAATGTAATGTAATATAATGTAATGTAATGTGCAAAGAGCTCGAGTTAGAAAACCAAAGAGAAAGAACGTGGTCAACATTTCTCAAGCTGAAAGATGTGAAGAAGAAAAAAAAATCAAGCTTTGAATTGCAACACTAAAGGATTCTATGGGCAGAATCTTGAATGGAGTAGGAGGCGTCAAAATAAGATGAGTGGAATGCACACTCACTGTACAAAAAAGAATTAGTTGACTCTGAAACATTTCAGGAAGTAGCATATGATCAAGAAACAGTAGTAAGGAAAGGAGAAGTTCAAGCTGTACTGGTGAAAAATAAGTCCCGAGGAATTGATAGACTGCCATCTGCAAGTGCAGCCCTGGATGTGCTCACTAGACTAGGCTATGAATTTGAAGACACTTACCAGGCCAAATGACTGGGAAAGATACCTTTTGTTCTTATTCCCCAAAAGGTGACCCAACAGAATGTGGAAATTACTGAACAAAATATCTTTAATATATTGTATGCAAGTAAAATCTTGCTGAAGCTTATTTAAAACCAACTGAAACAGTACAGCAACAAAGAACAGCCAGAAGTTTGAACTGGATTCATAAGAGGCATGGAATGAGGACTATCATTGCTGATGTCAGATGGATCTTGGCTAAAAGCAGAGAATACCAGGAAGATAATTTACTTGTGTTTTATTGACTATGCAAAAGCATTTGACTATGTGGATCATAATAAATTATAGGTAATGTTCAGAAAAATGGGAATCCCAGACACTTAATTGTGCTCATGCAAAACCTGTACATAGACCAAGAAACTGTTGCCCAAACAGAACAAGGAAATACTTGTTCTTGTTGTTGTTGTTGTTATGTGCCGTCGAGCTGTTTGCGACTCAGGGCGACCCTATGTACAACAGCCCTAAACCGTGCTCTATCCTGTGCCAATCTCATTGCCTCTGACTAACCCATCCCGAGTACCCCAGTAACTGAATCAATCCACCTCATAGAGGGTCTTCCCCTCCTGCGCTGTCCCTCCACT
>NW_006399752.1:45697352-45726142 GCF_000299155.1 Elephantulus edwardii
TGTATCTGCCAATTCCTTTTGGTACAATGACTCAGTATATTCCTTCCATCTTCTTTTGATACCTCCTGGATCATTTAACATTCTGCCTAAAGCAATACTTCCTTGTTTAAAATCAGGAAAGATGTGGGTCAGGGTTATATCCTTTCTCCATATCTATTCAATCTGTATGTTAAGGAAAGCATTCAAGTAGCTAGACTATGTGAGACGAATGTGGCATCAGAATTGGAGGAAGACTCATCAACAACCTAGCCCTATGTCATCTAACCCTAAGTCAACCATGCAATCAACTTTACCTTCCTAGCAGAAAGTGAAGAAGACTCAAAACACTTGCTGCAGAAGATTAATCGCTACAGCCTTCCATATGGATTACATCTTGACATCAAGAAGACAAAAATTCTCCCCACTGGACCAGTAGGCAACATCAGGATTGACAGAGAAAAGGCTAGCACTGTCATGGACTTCACTTTACTTGGATCTATGGTCAACAACCTTAGTACCAGCAGTCAAGAAATCAAATGACGAGTTGTGTTGGGAAACACTGGTGTCAAAGGACCTCTCCAAAGTGCTATCAAGCAAAGATGTCAGTTTGAATACTAAGATATGCCTGATCCAAACCATGGTAATTTGACTTGCTTCCTATGCATCTAAGAGCTGGGCAGTGAATAAGGATGACAGAAAAATTGATGCCTTTGGGCTGTAGTGTTGGAGAAGAGCACTGAACATCCCGTGGACTGTCAAAAGAACAAACAAGCCTGTCTTGGAGAAAGTGCTACCAAAGTGTTTCTTAGAAGCACTTTGTCAGTTTAAAAATGCTGAACATCTTTTTTCCTGCTTATTTTTCTAGGTATTTGCACATTTCATTATACTGCTTTAACTTTGACTTCTCAAGGTATCCTTTGACATCTACTTGACTCTTCTTACTTTACCATTTCTTCCTTTGATTTTAATGTTAAAGAACAAATTTTGGAGTCTCTCTTCTGACATCCATTTTAATTTTATCAATTTTTTTTTAAAAATGAAAAATGACCTTTTGCTTTCTTCATGTATGATGCCTTTGATGTCATCCACGATTCCTCTGACCTTCGATTATTGCTGTTCAGTTCATCAAATAATTCTTTTTTTTTTTTCAAATAATTCTTGAGAGGTCTATACAGTTAAGGGAGATATACTTATGGCTGCATTTTGGCTCTCATGGACTTGTTTTAATTTGCTTCAACTTGAACTTGGCGTATGAGCCTGGGGAAGGAGTTGACGTAAGACCTGAAGGATGAAAGTGGCCGAGCTGTCCAGTCTGCTAGGCTGAGAGCATTTGCAGAGATCTGCAGGAGCGTATGATCCACTTGAATAACACAGAATATGGTCTCATATAGATTTGCTATTGTTTGCTTGTTGTAGTGGGTGTGACCAAAAGGATATAAGTGGAGCCTTAAGATGGGTTGTTGTCAGAACTGACCCATAGCTGATCCTCCAGCAGGTTTTCAGAGATAGTTAATCACATGGGAGGGAATTGCCCATCCTTCCCCCGTGGAGCACCAGGTGGACTCAAATCACATGCTTTCGGGATTACAGCACAGCTTCTTAACACTAGACCACCAGAGCTCCCTTGGTGGACAAAGACTAGGGTCCTGAAGGTAAGACTTGTAAGAAAATTTGAACTTAAACCAGAGGGTAGAGGAAAACCATTGGAAATGCTGTACATCGGGCAGTGATGTTAGATATGTGTTTTATATGACCTCTCTTACTGTACTGTGGAGAACAGATTATCTGTGTTGATCCCAGGAACCACCTTCCCTGATAGCCTTCTCCTTTACTTGAAAGTGTTTGTCTAGCTTCAAATGTAGAAGGTCTTGCATTTTCCTGATTGGCATAAAGGCTTGTTCCAGATTCTAGCCTCCTCCCTAAGCTCTACCTTCTTGTCTTCAGGGCTAGAACTTTGCATGCTTTATAGAGCTCCCGAATGGCTGTTGCATGAACCTGGAAGCATCATCTGGAACATCCTCTAGGTCCCCTGTATTAGCACTTCCCAGAGTGTCTGTAACTATGACAACTGGGGCCCATTTGGCTTTGGTACCAGCCTGGATCTAGCCTGAGTTCAGTGAGTTCTGACAGTCATTGCATTTCACACTACAGACCTTCCCATCAGGCCATTCATGGTCAGACAGATCCCCGAGAGATTCCTCCAGTCCTATTTTCTTCTTTATCAGGTAAATATTCCAGAAAGCTTATAGATGATTCCTCACTTCTTAGAGGATAATAAATATGGGAAGATAGATTGATAAGGTGAGTTGAAGTCACTAATAAATATTGAGCAAGTTACCAAAGTGTGCCTCAGTTTCCTCATCTTTAAACTGAGGCTACTCAGAAAATCTATACCATAAAGGTATTTTTAAGGAATAAATGAATGAACACACATAGAAACACTATGTCTGGCCATTGTAAGCACTCACTAGTTTATTGATGTCTTCCTTTGGTCTCTGACTGCAGACTCTCCCAATGCAACACATCTCCTGGTCTCCTCCTGACTGATGGTACCAAGGGTGTTGATTGTGAATAGAAGCAAGAGAAAATCATTGACAATTTCAATCTTTTCTCCATGTAACATGATGTTACCTGTAGTCTGCAGTCTGGCATCTCTCCAAATTACTGAGGAGCAATGATGTCAGTTTGAAAACTTAAGGTATGGCTGATTCAGACCATGGTCTTCCAAGTCACTTGTTATACATGTGAAAGTTGAACAATGAATAAGGATGAACAGGAAGAGAATTGATGCTTTTAAGCTGTGGGGTTGGAGAACAGTCCTGAATATCCCATGGCTACCAAAAGAACAGACAGATATATCTTAGAGAAAGTGCAGCCGGAGTGCTCCTTGGATGTGAGGATGGTCAAGCTTCGTCTCACATGTTCGAGCATGTTTGCCTGGAGGTGTTCTTCTTTGGAAAGGGACATCATGTTTGGAAAGGTAAGCGAAACAGAGGAAGACCCTCAGTGTGATGGATTGATTCAGTGACTGCAGCAATGGGTTCTGTTGTGTCAGAGATGATGGCTGTAACCCTTTTCACAGACCTAGTTGTGAATATATATAAAAACATTCTAGCTGAATTTGTACCTCCTCTTATAAAAATGCTCTGATTTTTGACGATCTGGTCTTAAAATCTTTTGATAAAATATCAAAACTGGGGGAACTGTCCAGAACGCTGAGTGAGAGGCTGGGGAGCGGCTGCTGCCTGAACTGCGCCCAGTGACACACTCCTTCCCGCACCCCCCACACCAACCTCAACCAGCTCAACGGTGATAGACAATGGTGAAGGGAACCACTTACTATAATGTTTTGGGGGTCAAAACCAATACCACCCAGGAAGAGTTTATAAAAGCTAATAGGAAACTGACCTTGAAATACAACCCTGATAAGAATCCAAATGAAGGCGAGAAGTTTAAACAGATTTCCCAAGCTTATGAAGTATTTTCTGATGCAAAGAGTAGAGAATTATATGATAAAGCAGGAGGACAGGCCATCAAGGAGGGTGGAGCAGGTGGTGGTTTGGGCTCACCCATGGACATCTTTGCTAGGTTTTTTGGAGGTGGTGGAAGAATGCAGAGAGAAAGGAGAGGGAAAAATGTTGTCCATCAGCTCTCAGTAACATTAGAAGATTTCTATAACGGAGCAACAAGTATACTAGCTCTGCAGAAGAATGTGATTTGTGACAAATGTGAAGGCCGAGGAGGTAAGAAAGGAGCAGAGGAACACGGTCCTAATGGCCGAGATGCTGGAATGCAAAGAAGAATTCATCAGATTGGACATGGAATGGTTCAACAGATTCAGTCTGTGTGCCTGGAGTGCCGGGACCACGGGGAACAGATCAGCCCTAGAGACGGATGTAAAAATTGCAGTGGAAGGAAGATAGTTCGAGAGAAGAAGATTCTAGACATTCATATTGACAGAGGCATGAAAGATGGTCAGAAGATAACATTCCATGGTGAAGGAGACCAAGAGCCAAGACTGGAGCCTGGAGATATCATTGTTTTAGATCAAAAGGATCATGATGTTTTTACAAGATGAGGAGAAGAAGACCTTTTTATGTGTATGGACATGCAGCTGGTTGAAGCATTGTGTGTCTTCTAAAAGCCAGTATCTACTCTTGACAACCAAACCTTAGTCATCACCTCTCATCCAGGTCAGATTGTCAAGCATGAGAATATTAAATGTGTGTTAAATGAAGGCATGCCCACGAGCTCTGGTGGCCTTGTGGCAAGAAGCTGCACTGCAATCCCAGAGGTGAGCAGTTCGAATTTACCAGATGCTCTGCTGAAGAAGGAAAGGACAATCTCCTCCTGTACCAGTCAGATCTGATTTGACGGTACACACACAAAAAATAAGTGAAGGCATGCCAGTTTCTTGTAGACCATATGAAAAAGGGCGCCTAATCATTGAATTCGAGGTTAACTTTCCCGAGAATGGCTTTCTCTCTCCTGAAAAGCTCTCCCTGCTGGAAAAACTCCTCCCTGAGAGGAAGGAGGTAGGAGAGACTGATGAAATGGATCAGGCAGAACTGGTGGGCTTTGATTCAAACCAGGAAGGGCACCGCCATTACAATGGAGAAGCATATGAGAAGGATGACCATCAGCCCAGAGGCAGGGCACAGTGTCAGGCCTCTTAATGGGGACTGCTGAGTCCACTGCTAGCGTTTGATATGCAGTAAGTGCATACGTGAAGGACTTTAATCATAATATGCTACTTGGCTATTGTTTTTGTTTTCATATTCAAATATAATAGTGCTTTAAAGTTAAATGAATAAACTCGTATAAAAGCTAAAAAAATATCAAAAGCCTCACACTACAATATCATAAACTGCGATTATGTTCATGGCCAAAAGGAAATCTCAATTTTCAGATTGCCATAAACTGTTTAAACATCACAATAGGAAACATTTATGGCTTAAATAATTGAAGTCTCCATTTCTCAGAATCCATCTACTCTTCTCAACCTTTTGCTGGACCGTCAAACAAATCACAAAATTGTTTGGCTTGCATTTTGTCTGTAACTCTTTCTTCTCCACCTGGGCCAGAGGGAAGTGTGTAGGGAGGCTGGCCGGTTATCTCACATTTGGGTCTTCCATTAGTGGGAAACTGACTTGGGCACATCTGTTTACCTCCCTGACCTTCATATCTTTCACGTGAAACTTTGAGCTTTAAAGTTCTCAAATCTCTTTCCATTCCTTTTGCTTCTTTGTGCTTCAGAGAAAAAGATAGCTCACGGTGCAGCAGAAATAAAGAAAATAAGTTTGTTTCATTAATTTCATCCAGCCTGAGTCAACACATGTCTATCAAACACCTACTATGTGTGCAATTGCCATTTGTGTTCCATGGCCTTTTATTATTTATAATTACAATATTTAATTTCAGGCTAGTGTGGGATTCACTGTATTGCCAGTCGAACCTGCACAGCTACATTATGGCCAGAGGCTCTTTTGCCCTTTAAAATTATTATATCTGAATTGAGAATCAATGTCAAGAAGACAAAGATTCTCACCACTGGACCAATTGGCAGCATCAGGATGGATGGTGAAGAGATTGAGATTGTTCACAGCTTTAGTTTGCTCAGCTCCACAGTCAACACTCTTGGCACCAGTAGCCAGAAGATTAAAAGACGTATTGCGATGGGAAAGTCTGCTGTTAGGAACCTCTCCAAAGTACTGAAGAACAGTGGTGTCTCTCTGGAGAATAAGGTGCGTCTGATACAGGCCATGGTCTTTGCAATCACTTGTTGTGCATCAGAGTTGGACAATGACTAAGGAGGATAGAAGGAGAATTGATGCCTTTGAGCTGTGGTGCTGGAGAAGAGTATTGAGGGTACCATGGACTGCTAGGAAAACAGATTCATCCTAGAAAGGGTTAAACCAGGTGGCTCCTTGGAGGCAAGGATTCTGAGGCTCCGTCTAACATACTTTGGACATGTTGTAAGGAGGGACTGGTCCTTGGAGAAGGACATCATGCTTGAGAGGGTGGGGGGACAGTGCAGGAAGGGAAGGCCCTCTATGAGGTGGATTGATTCAGTGACTGGGGCAATTGGGATGGGTGTATCGAAGAGGGTATGATTGGCACAGGACAGAGCGTAGTTTAGGGCTGTTGTACATAGGGTCGCTATGAGTCGCAGGCGACTCGACGGCACATAACAACAACAACATATCTGAATCAAACAAAGCAAAAGAACTTTTCTCTCAAAGAGAACCTTAGCTTGTTGTAAATGATTAATAAATCATGTGAAATATTATTCTTCCCATGTTTTCGGTGTAAAGAAGTCATTCAAACCTACCAGATTATGCTACATAGGAACCCCACCCTCCATAATGGTCAAATGTGTGTCTCTAATCCAGATGGGTCAGGTGACATGTTGGTTTTAATGGATTGGTGTAATAAATTTATCACAGAATTGGAGCCTTCTCTAGGTTATAAATTACCCAGGCCCAAATGCTGTAGAAGATTTACAAGGACAATCATTAGAATGGAATATTTTAAATTATCTCAGTTGTATTAAATAAAAAAAAAGGAAGAAAGGAACCTGATAAGAAGTGTGTCATGTATTCATGAATTCATGAGACAAAAAAAAAAGAATTATTAGACTATTTGTCAAATGTTAAACTGGACGGTGGTGAGAGTCAGTAACTGTAGCTGCCAGTTTTTTGAGCTCATTAGTACTCCAGGCCTTGCCATTTCTGTTCCTTCTCACAGTGTCCCTGTGAGGTCCCATACCTATTTTACAGGTAAGAAAACTGAGCTTAGGCAGGTTAAATAACTTTCCCAAAGTCATGGCTAATAAGGAGCTGAAATTGTTTCTGGTTGCCTGCTGCCACCTTCAGCTTAAAATGCAACCCATCATTCATTCTCCTGAGGCCCGAGAAAAGGAGGTGATCCCCACCTGCCGCCTGACTACCGCTCCTGATTCCTCTGATTGGGGTCACAACAGGAAGTTTGGAGGAAGCGGGAGGGAAATCTAGAATGAAGTTCAAAGCCATAAAAAAATAGCCCAGGCTCACTGGTCTGATAGAGGCAGGTAGAACCCCAAGGTCATGGTCATAAACACCCCTCAGACCTGGAACTGACTGGTTCATAAAGTGAACAGAAACGCGCATGACAGATGTACTCCTTAGAACAACTGTGGGAGACCCAAACGGTAGCATCTGTCCAAAGGCCAAGTCTAAGGAGCAGAAATGAAGGGCAACGGAAATGGGGGACTCAGGAAGGAAGTGAGAAGGGTGCTGATACACTGAGGGGTTTCAGAGACACAGAGAGAGGGAGAGGAAGGTTTGTGTTTGTGTATGTGTGTGTGTGAGAGAGAGAACCATAGAGTCGGAACTGACCCATAGCTGACCCGCTGACAGGTTTTCAGAGGCATTTAATCACACCAGGAGGAGACTGCCCATCCTTTTCCCACAGAGCAGCCGGTGGCCTCGAACTGGCAGCTTCTTACCACCAGGCCACCAGAGCTCCCTTCAGCTCATGTAGCAAGAGCATATGTGTATGAGTTGCTGAATGGAAAACTAATGTGCTCTGGAAATTCGCACCTAAACCTCAATTTTCAAAATAACAACAAAAACAATAACAATAGGAAGCTTAGGGAGCTCTGGTGGCCTAGTGACAAGAATCTATACTGCAAACCCGAAGGCACATGGTTCAAGGCCACCAGCTGCTCTACGGGAGAAGGATGGGCAGTCTCCTCCCACGCAATTAACTGCCTCTGAAAACCCGCTGGGTGGTCGCTATGGGTCAGTTCCTCTGCTCACAAACTTGGCCAGTGAACCTGTGAACCTGGAGGGGATGTTGAGAACTCTTAGCAAACTCTCCCCTGTAGTCATGAGTTCTGTCTTGTCCACTCTGGAGCGCTGCTTTCCCTGAGGGAATGTTACGGATAGTTCTGGGTGCTTCTTTAACCACCGTTTTCAAGCTCCGCCCCTCTATAGAAGATGTCCTGAAAGCAAACACGCTGTGACTATTGTCCTAATACCATCATCTGCTTTGTCTCCTAACTTGCTGAACAAAATCCAAAACTAACATTAAAGGAAAAAATGCTATTTTCACAAGCCTGAGGTAAAGAATGCTTGTTTTCGCGGCTTTAAAACACCTGGAATCATACCTGCCCTTCCCATTATGGGGCAGTCTCCCTGCGCTCTGTGTTTGCCAAATAGCAGAGCAGCCTCTGACAGTGTGTATTTAGCTGTAGAGCTAAGACTGTCTTCCAGTAACATTTCCTTTCATGGGAAACGACAGTTACATCCAGGACTCTATAGTTCTTTTTCAAATGCATGACGTTTTAAAAAGGAACCTTCCCATCAGATGGAATGATCATTGGGGTTTTTTAAAAAAGAAGTAGAGCACATCTTTACGATCCTGTGATTGTTTGTCATTTTCAAGCCTATTTGCTCAAACAGCCAGGCTTGCAAAATGAGAGCTTTGCCATTGAACTTAGATAAAATACCCAAGCAGAGTCGGGCTTCTGAAACTGTGCCAGTCAAATTGTGTCTGAATGGTGCTTGAGTTTGTTTTCTCAGCTCGAGCTTCCTCTGGTTTGTGTGTACGCAGTGAGGCACCGCTATTCAGATCGCAGCAGACGTGTCGTTGAGCCAGACTCACGCGTGAGGCCAACGTGGCTGGCATCGTCCCAGGGCCTTTGCCCTCCTAATCACTGACCTAATGTGTCGCCTTTTTTCTGGCTGAGAGGAGGAATCACACTTCTAAGCACTTTAACTCAGTAACGTGTTTGCATCGTGCTCTGCCTCTTGCCATCTCCCACATTTCAGGAATGGCTGCAACAGACCGAGATAGTTTAATATCACTGCTAGAAGTGGACAAGGTAATGTCAACAGAACAAAAACAAATGTAATAGCGAGGAACAGACTGTAATGAAATTAGTGCCTAGTGTAAAAATAATGACAGGATTGATATTTTTAGTTCAAAATGAACCCGATTGTTATAATTAAAAGACATAAATTCTATAGTAGCGTCCCCATCAGTGGTGTGCTGAATGCCACTGCCTCTCGGTGATGGCCACTTACAGATACTTTTTTTCTGCCCTCTGGCCCATTTTTTAAAAAAGTGTGTGTGTGTGTGTGTGTGTGTGTGTACACCATCAAATCAGATCTGACAGATACAGAAGGATATTGTCCCTCCTTCTCCAGCAGAGCATCTGGAGGATTCAAACCACTCACCTCTGGGATTGCATTACAGCTTCTTGCCACTAGGCTACCAGAGCTCACCATCCCTGGCCCATTTTTAACTGACCCCAATATTAAAGATTTGAGTTTGACAAAACAAGGAGCATATTTGTTACATTTTGAGAAGCCTTGAAATGAAAGAATTCTAACTTGAGAGGCATTTATTCCTTTATCTGCTCAGTGCGTGGTGAGCACACTCACCTGCTGGGTGCCACCCATCATGGGGGGGGGAGAAGGCCCTGCCCGCCCTGCTCACATTCTGGTTATGATTAAACAGGTGATAACTGAGCAAGCAAATAAACAGAGTCTTTTCAGGTGCTGGTAAAATGCTGGAGAAGGTAAGACCTAGAGGGGAGAATTGATTCTGACTGAGAAGTGGTTTTGGAGAAGGTGTGGAGGGCTGAAAGTTGAGCTGACCCCTAAATGATGTTCTTTACACCGGGAGAAGAGCCATGCAGGAGGAGAAAACCATCCAGTGGAGGAAGCCCAGAAGTGGATCTGAGCTTGGCGGGCTTGAGAACCTCGGGGAAGGACAGGGTGGCTGGGTCACACCCGGCAAGTTGCAGCAGGGTCTGCGATGAGATTTGAGAGGTAGAGGGAGTGACAGTGCATTATTCATGGGCACAACCCATTTATATTCTCTGTTTTCTGGCCTGTTAAGACATATCATAGCATATATTGTGTATATCATATTGTTGTTGTGTGTAACGTAGAGTCGGAACCGACCCAGAGCTACCCTCTGCCGGGTTTTCAGAGGCAGTTAATGACACGGGAGGAGATTGCCCATCCTTCTCCTGCAGAGCAGCTGGTGGCCTCGAACCATGTGCCTTCGGGATTGCAGCTCAGCTTCTTGCCACTAGGCCAGTACACTTCAGTATTACATATGTGTATTGCATTAGAATCCTTGGATAATGCAGATAGTTACATGATAACTAACAGACTGGAGGTTCACGTCCACCCAGACACACCTAGGAAGAAAGGTCTGGGGATCGACTTCTGAAAAAGGAATCCTTGAAAAGCCCCTGGAGCAAAGTTCTACTCTGACACACGTGGGGTTGCCATAAGTTGGGTTTATGCAGGGTTGACTTGAGGGAAATAGTGTACTTACTGATATGACATAAAGAGTTGTGTTGTCAAGCCAAAGGTATGCCCTTTGAATCCACTTTCTGTTCTGCGGGGGAAAGCCAGACAGCCTCTCATATGTGATTTATTGTCTCTGAGAACCTGCTGGAGGGTCAGCTATGATTTGTTCCTGTTTAGTAGTTTCCATCAACAACATACCTCACATCCAGGTGAAGGGGTAAAGAAAGATCTTAGAAACCTCAAGATTGGCAGATTTTCTGATCATTTTCAATACGCAAAGTTATGCTTTTGGACTATAGAATCCTACCATGACTTCATTCCCACAGTCTTCTTATGTTTCTTTCTAATTATCATTTAAATTCAATTCAGCAGCTATTTTCTGAGTACATGCTGCATCCAAGAACTGATTAGTACACTCAATAGTAATTGAATGTGACAGAAACCAGAGCTTTACATTGAAAAGCGCCTTCCCTAGATTCTGTTTCAATCAGTGCTTGCCTACCTATTTCTACCTTGTTTTTCCTTATGTTTAGTAAAATAAGACTGAGCCCCAAATATGTAGTCTAAATGCCAGTGATTTGCAATCTTTGCTTAGTCTTTATTTGCTGCTCTTCATCAGAGATATACCATGGAAACATTATTTTGAGGGCTGTATATTGTAGGAGTGGCATCCATGTCTGAAATAGCTTGCCTCTGGAAACCCTATGAACTTAGAGAAATGAGGAAAATTATGCAAGTGTTCATTCAGGTCTTTCCTTCCCAGGTTCGCTATGAGTCGCCTATGACTCGACGGCACTTAACAACAGCAACAACAACAACAATGTTTGCAGGAAGCCAAACAGTATTTGTCATTTGATTGGTTGTTTTCTGGGGAGGATTAAACTAAAGAAGTCACACATATTGCCACCAGGTGACTGACTTTCCCGTGGATTTTCAGAGGCTAAAAATTGCATGGGAGCAGATTGTCCCTCTTTCTCAGGAGGGACTAGTGGATTCAAACCACCAGGAAGCCTTTTGGGTTAGCAACACAACTCTCTGTGTGCATCGTCACTATTCTATTTTTATTTGCCATCAAGTTGGAACTGACTTGTAGCTGACCCCCCGGTTAGTTCTCAGAAGATATATATCACATGGGAAGAGCTTGCCCATCTTTCTCCCACAAAGCAGGTTGCAGATTCAGACCCACCTGGTTTGTAAGTTGGCAGCATAATTCTTTACCCATTAGGTCATGACAGTTTCCTTATTAAAAGCCAAAATCAAACGTGGGGTTTTCCTCCTAGTCAGTAGGTTTTCTTTATACCCTACTGGAAAATATTTTGATGCACACAGGGATTTAATCTTTAGAAGGATATCCTCTCCAGACTGCATTTCTGACTGTATTTGTGAGCCTCTTGATACCATAGGTTAGGCCTTCTAAGCTTGATCCCAGTTTGCCTTTGATAAACTTATGGTTTTGGGATTTACTCCCACTAATCCACTTTGAGTTGATTTGTATGTATGGTGTGAGATGGGGATCCTGTTTCAGCTTTCTGCAGGTAGCAGTCCAGTTTTGCCAGTACCATTTGTTCAATAGGTTATTGTTTTCCTATTTGATAGGTTGAATATCATTTGACCATAGATAGATAAGATAGTTCCATTTCTGGGTTCTCAATTCTATTCCATTGATCTATGTTCCTGTCATTGTTCCAGTACCACACTGTTTTGGTTATTACTGCTTTGGTTATTACTGCTATGTAATAGATTTTGAGGTTGACAGTACCACCTCGGACAAGGGTCTCATAACAAAAGTGTACAGAATACTACTGGGCCTCAAGAAGAAAAAGACTGATAACCCAATTATAAAATGGGCAAAAGACATGATAAGACTTTTCACAGAGGAAGACATTTGGATGGCCAACAGAAACAAGAAGAAATGCTTAAATCACTGGCAGTAAGAGAGATAACAAGTAAAAACCACAATGGGATACCATCTTACCCCAGTAGCAGTGGCAAAGTTTAGCAGAGCAGCAGGCAATAAATGTTGGAGAAGATGTGGAGAGGTGGGAACTCTCCTACACTGATGGTGGGATTGTAAAATAGTACAACCACTCTGGAAGGCAGACTGGCATTTCCTCGAAAAGCTGAACATAGATACTCCATATGAGCCAGCTATTGCACTATGAGGAATATACCCAGAGAAAAATAGAACTGAGACACAAACAGAGGTTTGTACACCGATGTTCATAGCAGCGTTATTTACCATTGCAAGAACATGACAATAGCCCGAATGTCCAACCACAATAGAATGAATTGAAAAATTGTGGTGCGTTTACATGATGGAATATTACACAACACTCAGGAGCAATGATTTAAAAAAAAAAACAACAACAACTAAACACAAACAAATCCCTACATAACTTGGGAGGGACTGGAGGACATTTTACTGAGTGAACTAACTAAGTCTCTTAAGGATAAATATTGTCTAAGACCATTATTGTAAAAATAGAAGGATAACAAGTAAAACATGTATGGAGACCCAAGGGGTGAAAGGGTGGGAGCAGAGAGGTGAGGATTGATATGGGTGAAATTAAAGGGTTGTACAATTTGGTGGAGAAGGCAGGGTGTAAAGGGAATTGGAAAGATTCAGTGGGGACCTGAAAAGATGGGGTAATGGTAGGCATAGTCCTATGGTGATTAATTTTAGGAAAGACAGTGTATAGGAATGATTACATAAAACGTAATGTCAGTGAAGGAAAGTGTAGGAGGGGGAAAAAGTAAAAATTAATACCAAAAAACCCTTAACAATTTGACAAAAAGATATGGAAATGATTTTAAAATATGGGTACTTTTCAGCATTAAAGCCAGACATATTTGTAGCCTCTGCTATCTTAGAAACGGAGCTGTGGTGGTGTAGTGTTGTACTTCTAACTGGAAGGGCAGTAGTTAGAATCCACCAGTTGCTCTGTGGGAGAAAGATGGGCAGTCTTCTCCCATAAAGATGTACAACTTTGGGAAACTGATGGAAGGTTGTTTTGGTCAGAAGTGACTTGATAGCCATGGATTTCAGTTAGATTTTTGCTCTTTCATGAAAGTTATGTCTGATTCACATTTATAGCCATTGTTAGGTGCCAGCAAACTGGCTACAACTCATAGCAACCTTAAGAACTAAGAACCCTAGGAGCATCAGAAACTCACCCTATGCTGCACCATCCACAAGGTCTCTGCCATGTTCAAGCCCATTGTTACAGTAACAGTGTCAATCCAACTTGTGGTTTATCTTCTCTCTCATGGATCTTACCCAGCATGAAGTCTTTGTTGCAAGGACTGGCCCTTCCTGACAACATGCCCAGAATATGTGAGATGAAGTTTGATCATCCTTGGTTCTAAGGAGCACTCTGGTTGCACTTCCTCCAAGATAGACTTGTTTATCCTTCTGGAGGCTCATGGGATAGTCAACCCTCTCTTCCCGGACTACAATTCAGAGTCCTCTTCCTTGGTCTTCTGTATCGTCCAACTTTGAGATGCATAGGAAGCAATTGAACACCTTACTCTTTAAAATGACATCTTTGCTCTTTGTCACGTTAAAGAGGCCATGAAAGCAGATTTCCCCAGTGCAGTGTATCCTTTTTTTTTCTTCACTTAGAAGCTATAATCATCAAAAAGTTTTTAGTTCCATAAATGTTGAATGCTTTAACATGCAATTAGATACAACATATCCATTGAATATGCATTTTCTCTTTGAGAAACAACATAAGCCATGTGGGTCTATATGTATGTATCATATGCATTTTATCATAAATGCAGTGTATCTTTTAATTTCTATGGATGTTGTATGTGAATCCAGGTGAATGGAGGCCTTTGGCAGCGTCTACCTTTTCTCCATCTACCCTAATGCTGTCAATTGGTCCAGTGGTGAGGGGTTTTGTTTTCTTGATTTTAAGATGTAATCCGCATGGAAGACTGTGATCTTTGATCTTCTTCAATATGTACTTCAAGTCTACTACACGTTCTGCAAGCAAGGTTGTGTCACCTGCATCATGCAGGCTCTCTTGTTGAGACTTCTTCCAATCCTGATACCGCATTTTTCTTCCTATAGTCCAGCTTCTCGAATGATTTGCTCAGTGCATGGGTTGAATGGCTGTGGAGCAGGCGTGCAGCCCTGGCACACACAGTTGCTGTGCTGCAGTAACTTGCATGCCACTGTAATCCTGGAAGCTATGCCACTGGGCTTTCAAATACCAGTATGCTCACTATGGCAGGTAAGTTTCAGTGGAGCTCCTAAAGTAAGACAGACTAAGAAGCAGGATTAGCTGTCCATTCCTGAAATAACAGGCCTTCAAAAACCTTATGTCAGAGGAATAGTTTTGGATGTAGTGCTTGTAGAGGTTTACGTTTGTTGTTGTTGTTGTTATGTGCCGTCGAATCACTTGCGACTCATAGCAACCCTATGTACAACAGCCCTAAACTCCACTCTGTCCTGTGCCAATCTCATTGCCTCTGATACACCCATCCCGATCACACCAGTTACTGAATCAATCCACCTCCGAAGAGGGCCTTCTCTCCACCCTTCCATGCATGATGTCCCTCTCCAAGGACCGGTCTCTCCTTACAACATGTCCAAAGTATGTCAGATGAAGCCTCAGAATCCTTGCCTCCAAGGAGCAGCCTGGTTTAATCCTCTCCGGGATGAATCTGTTTGTTTTCCTAGCAGTCCATGGTACACGCAACACTCTTCTCCAGCACCACAGCTTAAAGGCATCAATTCGCCTTCTATCCACCCTAGTCATTGTCCAACTCTCTGACACATAGCAAGTGATTGCAAAAACCATGGCCTGTATCAGATGCACCTTAGTCTCCAGAGAGACACCATTGCTCTTCAGTACTTTGGAGAGGTCCCTAACAGCAGACTTTCCCATCTCAATATGTCTTTTCATTTCCAGACTGCTGTTGCCAAGAGTGTTGACTGTGGAGCCAAGCAAACTAAAGCTGTGAACAAGCAATCAGAAAATAATAGACAGTCTCCTTTCTGTATGTCTTCAGGTCCTATGTGGTCAAAATATACTGACTTAAAACTTCTACTCAAACAAACTTTCCTATGATTCATAAGCTCTAGAAACACATTATCAAGAGTGGCTATTTAATCTTCCATTTGAGATAATTAATAAAAATCTTTTTTTGTCCTTGCTGAAAAAGCAGTAGTCTGGGTTTCATTCTGACTGGAGTAAATTGTAGAAGTCGTTCTGTTATTGGGTGGGGATAACTCCACCCTGTGGTTGCTTGTTGGTGTTTTTTGTGGGTTTTTTTTTCGTTCTATCTCTCCGTGATTAGGTGGTTTAATAGAGTTCCCTTCTGTTTAGAATAAAACTGTAGAAGCCAGGGCCATATTTAGTATCTGTCTCCAGGCCTGGCCCAATCCCTCTTCCCACTGGCTTTGTTCCAGAGGGTTCTGGAAAAGAGCTGACAGGGCTGAGCGTGATGAGGCAGGACATTTTAGGCAACTGCCTGCTACTTCTCAGCTCTGCTTCTTGTTCTCTTGTTGAGCTGTGTATGGTATGTAAGTATAGTTGTATGTGGATAGGACATGTTTGAGGCAGAAAAATATCCATTTGTGTTCCTCTCACAAAACATTAATAAACATGGCTGCAGCCTTCTGGGTAACCCTACAGATAGTATTTTATTTCCTCTGCTTGGAGGCAAGGATTCTGAGGCTTCATTTGACATACTTTGGACACGTTGTAAGGAGGGACCGGTCCTTGGAGAGGTACATCATGCTTGGGAGGGTGGAGGGACAGCGCAGGAGGGGAAGGCCCTCTATGAGGTGGATTGATTCAGTGACTGGGGTCATTGGGATGGGTGTATTGAAGACAGTGCAATCGGCATAGGACAGAGCAGAGTTTAGGGTTGTTGTACATAAGGTCGCTATGAGTCGCAAGTGACTTGACGACACATAACATCAACAACAACTGCTGCAGAAATGTTTACTAGCTTACCCCTACCCTTTAAAAAAATTATAGTGGTTTATTTACGAAGTCTATATATATTGCTTTTCCCACCGGATCTTTCCCATTGACTTCACCCATCCCTCCCACCACCCATCAGACTATGTGACCCCATGATTAACCACCTCCACCCCTGCCCATCCTCACCCCCCTGTTCCCTCTCTCCTCAACCCTGCATCCTCATACTCATTCTACAATAATGGTCTTATTCAATATTTGCCTTTATGGGGCTGAGGTAGTTCACTTAGAATAATGCTCTCCAGTCCCTCCTAAGTTGGATAGTAATTTAAAAAATCAGTAATCCTGCGTGCTACATAGTAGTCTATTGTGTGAATGTATCATAAATTCTCAATTCATTCGTGGTTGGACATTTGGGCCGTTTTCATGTTCTAATGATGGTGAATAATGCTGCTGTGAACATTGCTGTACAAGTCTCCATTTGTGCCTCAGTTCTCATTTTCTCAGGGTATATTCCAAGCAGTACAATAGCTGGGTCATATAGAATACCTGTGTCCAGCTTTCTGAGGAAACATCAAACTGCCTTCCAGAGTTGTGCCATTTTACAGTCCTACAACAAGAGTTCCAATCTCTCCACATTCTCTCTAATTTTTATTACTTGCTGTCCTGTTAAACTTTGCCACTGCTACTGGAATGGCATGGTATCTCATTGTGGTTTTAGTTTGCATTTCTCTTATTGCCACATGAGCATTTCTTCATGTGTCTGTTTGTCATCCAAATATCTTCTTCTGTGAAAAGTCTTTCCATGTCTTTTGCCCATTTTGTAATTGTGTGATCAGACTTTTTCTTGTGGAGGCCCTGTAAGATTCTGTAAACATTTGATATGACATTCTTGTCTGAAATGGTGTTGCCAAATGTTTGTTTCCAGGCATTAACATTTTCTTTTCACTCTGTTGGAAAATGTTTTTGATGCACACAGGGATTTAATTTTTAGAAGGTCCCATTCCAACTCCTTGCTATTGTGAACAAAGCCGCAATAAACATGGGTATGCATATATCTGCTTGGATGTCAGTTATGGTCTCTTTGTTCATAATAGCAAGGAGTTGGAAACAACCCAAGTGCTCATCAACAAACAAATGGATAGAGAAGCTGTGGTATATTCACACAATGGAATACTACACTGCATTGAAAAACAAGGAATTCCTGCAATATTATTCAAAATGGGTGACCCTGGAGGACATTATGCTGAGTGAAATATCTCAGTCACAAAAGGACAAATACTGCATGGTGCCACTGTTGTAAAACAGGACTGACCTTGGGGTTAGGGAGAGACTGAGAAAGATGGGTTCAATAATGTATACTGCATTGAAACAGATGAGGGAGAAAACTGTTTAAAAGGGATATGTGATTAGGTATTTTTGTCATGACAGGAGTCTAGAGCGAAGGCTACATGGTGGAGTGGACCTGGGGGAGGGATTGTAAAACAATGAAAGAATTTGTCTTTTACTTTTCCAAGAGGGTAGTGTACTAGGGGAGAGGGTTGGGAGGGGAGAAAAGTCCAACAATGAATGAATGGAAATCCAAAATCTTTGTAAATTTTTACTGAAATTAATAATAAATTTAAATTTAAAAAAAGGTCCCATTCATCAATTTTATCCTCTCCAGATTGTGCATTTCTGATTGTGTTTGGCAGTCTGTTTAAACCATAGACTAGGCTACCTCAGCTTGATCCCATTTTGTCTCTGAACTTTATGGTTTTGGGCTATAGTACCCGGTCTCTGATCTGTCTTGAGTTGATCTTTGTGTATAGTGTGAGATGTGGATCCTGTTTCAGCTCTCTGCAGGTAGCTGTCCAGTTTTGCCTGCACCATTTATTGACGAGGTTGTTGTTTCCTCATTTGATAGCTTTTATTTCCTTGTAAAATATCAGTTAACTGTAGATAGATTGTTCCATTGCTGGATTCTCAATTCTGTTCCATTGGTCTGTGCACTTGTCATTGTACCAGTACCACGATTGCTGTTTTGTTACCACCACTGTGTAATAGGTTTTGAGGTCAGGGAGTTCTATGCCTCCCATCTCACTTTTGTTTTTCCCAAGTGCTTTGCTTATTCTAGGTCTCTTTCATCTCCAAATAAACTTGACAATTTCCCTTTCTATCTCCTTGAAAAACGAATGTGGTATCTTTATTGGGATTGTGTTGAACATGTAGATTGCTTTTGGTAGGATTGTCACTTTCATGATATTGAGTCTTCCTATCCCTGAACAGGCCATATTTTCTCATTTCTTTAGGTCTTGTATTGTGCCTTGCAGAAATGTTCTGTAGTTTTCTTTGCATAGGTCTTTTGTGTCTCTAGTTAGGTTCACTCCCAAATATCTCCATTTGTGGTTGGCTATTGTAAATGGTATTGCTTTCTTGGATTCCTTTTCTGAGTTCTCTTTGTTACTGTAGAGGATTCCCACTGATTTTTGGATATTGATCATATATCCCGATTTCCCTCTTTTGTATTCAAATTGATTTACATACAAAAGTCATATATACATTGTGTTTCCCACATCCCTTTATTCACAGTGTTTCATGCAATCATATCTTTTTAGGTCCCCACTGGCTCTTTCATAATTCTTTCACCCCTTGCCATGTCGAGGACTCTCTTTCATAGGGTCGCTATGAGTTGTCTGCGACTCAACTGCACTTAACAACAACAACAACAACAACAACAACAACTTACCCACTAAACTCTCTTACCCTGTGATTTCCACCCTAGTCCTCCTGTCTCCTTTCCTTCCTACTTTGGACTTTTATACACATCTTACTAGTTACCCATGTTCATCAACAAGCAAATGGATTGTGGAATTATGGTATATTCACATGATGGAATCCTATGCAGCACTCAGGAACAATGATTTAGAAAAATAAATGAGAGAGGCTGGAGAGCATTTTGCTGAATGATGAAGTCAGTCTCATCAGGACAAATACTCCATAAGACCCTTACTGTAGCTTGATTTTTTAATATTAATGTTGCTTGCTGTTTTTATATACTTTTCTGACACTTGTTTATATAACTTAAACACTAGGTAGTCTTGTTTTACTGATTTTTAAAAACATATAAATCCAGTCTACTCATCCCCTTCACCCCTAATTTGTTTTTAAGGTTTGTCCATGCTCTTAGAGGCCTCTTTTATTTCGTTTTCCTGCAGTCTAGTATTCAGTATTGGTGCTTAGTGGGGGTGGTGCACAGTAATTAGTACCCTCTTGTGATCTGGAACCAGTTGAGCTACTGGGAGAGGTGGAAAGTTGGAGGTAAAAATACCAACTCTATTACAAGATGTAAATATGCCTCAGAGATATTGCAGTTCATTTTGTAATAAAATAATAAGAGGAATCACACGTGTTTTTTTGCTTTACTCTCTTGTGGCCTAGTGGGTAAGCAATTGCACTCCTAAACCAAAGGCGAGTTGTTCGAATCTTCCAGCCTCTTTGTGGGAGAAAATATGACAGTCTCCTCCTGTGCAATTTATAGCCTTTGAAAACCTGCTGGAAGACTAATTATGAGTCAGTTCTGACTTGAGAACAATGAGGTTGATTGCATATAAAACTTGTTGGTGAGCTCTGGTGGCCTAGTGGCAAGATGCTGCACTGCAATCCCAGAGGTGAGCGGTTCAAATCCACCGGATGCTCTGCTGGAGAAGGAGGGGCAATCTCCTGTACCAGTCAGATCCAGTTTGATGGTACACACACAAAAGATAATAAAAATTAAAAAAAATAAATAAAAACGTATATGCACTCTACTGTAGCCTATTAAGTGTTTAAAAGATTTATGTAAGTGTGTAAAGCTTTATGAAGAAGTTAAGAGTACTTTGAGACTTTCCAATGGCTCAGAGATGTGGAATGGCCGGGTTGCAGCAAATGCACGTCTGTAGCTGGCTTCCCAAGTGGTTAATCTCATCATTGTTGTTGTTAGGTGCCATGACGCAAGTTGTGACTCATAGCAGCCCTGTGCTCCACAGAACAAAGCACTGGCTGGCTCAGCGCCGTCCTCACAATCATTGCTGGGCTTCAACCCATTGTTGTAGCTACTGTGTCAATTCATTGTGATGAAGGTCTTCTCTTTTTCATTGATTTTCTACCTTCCAAGCATGACGTAACTAGAACCTCCTTATAACATGGCCAAAATAGGTGACTGAGTCTGGCCATCCTTCCTTCTAAGGAACATTCTGGTTGTTCTTCTTCCAAGACGGAGTTTGCATTATTCTGGCTATTCGTTGTGCATTTAATATTCATCACCAGTGCCAAACATTCAGAGGCATCTTCTTTTTTCCTCCCATCGGATTTTCTTTGGTCTTATTCACCATCCAGCTTTTGCATGCATACAAGAGAATTAAAAATACCATGACTCGAATCAGGCAGGCTGCCATTAGTCTTCAAAGTGATACTTGAAAGTCATCCTTTAGAGCAGATTTGTCAATGAAATGCATCACTTGATTTCCTGACCACTGTGCCCATTGGCATTGATTAAGAGTCCTTGACAATGTCACATTTCCCCCCCTCTGTTTGTTATTGTATTGCTTATTGAACCACTTGGTATCCCCATGTTCTGTTCAAATGACTGCCTCCTCTTCTATGTACAGATTCCATATGAGCACAATGAACTGTTCTCCAATTCCCATTCTTCACAGTTCTGCCCATAACTTGATATTATTGGTGCAGTCAAATGTCTTTACATGGTTAATAAAACATAAGCAACCAGCATTCTGGTATCCTCTCACTTAATCACTCATTGCCATCAAGTTGGAACCAACTCCTAGCCGACCCTCCAGCAGGTTTCTGCTACTGTAATTTGAAGGAGAGGCATTGTTAATGCTTTTCCTGTAGAGCAGCCGTGGATCTTAACCACCAGAGTGATGTGCACTTCGAGTTACCAGTGCAACTGCTTCCAGACCACACTGACACAAATGCTTCTGTTATCATTGCTGTTGGTAGGTACTGGAGCCAACAGCTACTCATAATGTCCTTATAAACAATAAATCAGAACCTTCTCCTACCTGTCATCATATTTATCTTTTGATACATATATCTAGTTATCTTCTAGGTCGTTTAGCCCTGGTGTGTCCACTTGCCATACACAGGTAGCTTGTGGTTGCTGTGAAGCTAAACAGTGTGACACTCATGTGTCAAATGTGATAACGGTCACCCATGGTGGATGGTGTTGGGTGGAACTCCCCGATTAAAACAAGCTTGGAAGCAGGAGTGGCATCCACTTCCATAATAGCTTGCCTCCAGAAACCACATGAACCTGGAGAAAGGATGAAAGTCATGCAAGTGTCGAGGACTTTCATTCATAGGGTAGCTATGAGTCACTTACAACTCGACGGCACTTAACAACAACATATATCTAGGATATATATTCTAGAAATTAATGGAATAACAATAGTTTTTTTCAATAAGCAGATACAGGCCTAGATGTGCTGACTGACCTATGCTAAGAAATTTGGAAGATAGCTGTCTGGCCAACCAATGGGAAGAGATCCATATTTGTTCCCACATCAAAAAAAAGGTGATCCAAAAAATGCATCGTTATTGTGTTGTTATGTGCTGTCAAGTCGCTTGAGACTCAGAGTGACCCTATGTACAACAGCCCTAAACTCTGCTCTGTCTTGTGCCAATCACACTGTCTCTGACACTCCCATCCCAATTAACCCAGTCACTAAATCAATCCTCATAGAGGGCCTTCCCTCCACCCTCCCAAGCATGATGTCCTTCTCCAAGGACCAGTTTCGCCTTACAACATGTCCAAAGTATGTTAGACGGAGCCTCAGAATACTTGCCTCCAAAGAGCCACCCCAATATCATATACAAATAAAATCTTGCATGTGATGTTTTAAAAAGGCTGGAACAGTAAGAAATTCCAGAAATTCAAATTAGATTCAGAAGAGGGCAGGATACAAGGGATTTCACTGCTGATATCAGATGGATCTTGTTTGAAAGCAGAAAATTCCAAAAAAGGTATTACTTGGGTTTTATTGATCATGTAAGGGTATTTGGCTGTGTGGATCTAAACACATTGTGGCTATATATTGAGAGGACTGGGAATCCCACACATAATTTTGCTCATGTAAAACGTCTGCATAGATCAAGAAGTAGTTATCAAAATAGAACAACAGAATGTTGTATGGTTTAAAATCAGGAAAGGAGTGTGTTAGGGCTGTATCTTTTTTGCCATACCTATTCTATCTGTATGCTTAGAAAAGAGTTCAAGAATTTGCACTATACAAAGAAGAACGGAAGAATTGGATTCGTCAGGAATTCTTCTTCATCAGGATTGGAAGAAGAGTCATCAATAACCTGTCTTATGCAGACGACACAATCCTGCTTGCAGAAAGTAAGAAGATTTGAAGTACTTACTGAAAAAGATTAATGACTGCAGCTTTCAGTAAGGATTACCCCTCAGCCTCAAGAAAGCAAAACCCCTCCCCCTGGACCCATGTTATTGTTGCTGTTGATTGTCTTCAAGTCAAGCACGATTCATAGTGACCCTGTGAACAAAAGGCCTGAAGCCTCTCCACAACTCTCAACATTTATCAAAGTTCATAGAGTTTCTGGAAGGAAGTTGTTTAGGAAGTGGATGCCACTCCTGCTTCCAGTAGGCTGCATCATAATAGAGAAAAGATTGAAACTGTCACAATTTATTGTGTGCATGTATACATTATTTATTGCTCTTATTTCTTCGGGGCATATTCTCCATAGTGGAATAGCTGAATCAAAGGTACTTTTATTTTCAGCTTCTTAAAGCAATATCAAGCTGCCATCCACAGTGGTTGTACCAATCCCACCAGCAGTGCACAAAAGTTCCAATCTCTCCACATCCTCACCAGCGCATTTGTTGTTTACAGTACTGCTAGACTTTGCTATTGTTGCTGGGATGAGATAATATCTCATTGCTTTGATTTGCATCCCTTTAATAGCTAATCTTATATATTTCTTCATGTGAGGTTTTTTTCCCCATCTAAATATCTTTTTTTGGTAAAGAGTCTTCATATCTTCTGCTCATTTTGTAACTGGTTGTTGATGTTTATTTTCTTGTTGATGTGCTAGAATTGTCTATAAATTTTAGATACGAGAATTACCAATGCAAACTGGATCAAGAATATAGGGGTAAAATAAAAAACTATAAAGATCATCAGAGAAAAAAAATAGAAACCAATACAGGAGCCCTAACAACTTCATTTTTAATGAAATTAGACCCATAGTCAATACCCGTGGAAACAAATGTCAAGAAATAAAAAAAAAAATATATTTTGCACTGGGGGAAAAATCTGCTCTTAAAAACCTGTCGAAAGCACTAAAGAACAAGTGTGCAACAATGAAAGAATAGAAATCCAAAGTCTCTGTAAACATTCATTAAAATAAGAAGAAAATAAAAGATAATCAGTTTAAAGGCTAAGATGCACTTCATCCAGGCCAGGGTATTTTCAGTTGCTTTTTACATGTCTAAAAGTTGGACAACGAATAAAGAAGACTGAAGGAGAACCAATGCCTTTGAATTATGGTGCCAGAGAAGAGTATTGAAAACCCTATGAACAAACAGAAAAGAACAAACAAATCCCTCTTGGAACTGCAACCAGGGTGCTCCTTAGACCCAAGGGTGGGGAAACTTCATCTCACATACTTTGACCATTCTGTTCGTGGAGGGTTAGAGAAAAAGAAGATGACCTTAGGTGAGATGGTCTGAGTTTTTACAGGTTGGCATACTCACCTTATTAGCCAATCACTAAGCTTTTCTTCCTAAATTAGGTAGCTTAAGCAGTGGTTGTTGTTGTTAGGTGCCGTCGACTCGAGCATGACTCATAGCGACCCTGTGAACAAAAGATTGAACCCAGTCCTGTCCTGCACCACCCTCACCCTGAAGAGGCCCATTGCAGCAGCCCCCTTGTCAATCCACCTGGTTGAGGGTCTTCTTCTATTTCTGCAAAATTTATATTACTTCTCAAAGTCTTTCACTTTGCAGAACATAATGTTTAAAGTTTTTGGGGTTTAGGGAGGGGGTTTGCTTCCATCTAGTTACTTGAAGTGGCCATACCAAATACCTCTTGTATCAAAGGTGAGTTTGTGTACCACTTGGCAACTCTCCATGTAACACACTTTTCTATTTAAACACATTGTGTGATAATGCTTCATGGAGGAGTTATTCTCTCCATAGATCTGTTCACTTTTATGAAAGACCACTCCGAAGGAAACAGGACTAAGGACTTACCCTGTTTCAGCATGACATAACTGACAATGTCTTCAAAGAAGGACCATATTTCTCTAAACAAGCTCACATTCACAGGTATAGGGGTTAGAACTTTAGCACTATTTTATGGGAGGTTTTGGTGCAGGAGGTGGTTACAACTCATTCTCAAATGCCAGCAATGGGTCAGGATGAGAACCTCAATCTCTCAGCCTGATACACAGCATGCTTTCCATGGCCATGGACTTTACCATCAACTTTAGTCTCTATTTTTATAGTTGAGCTGTATCTATACAGCTAGCTTTTCTTCACTGATAGATTTCTATGTATTTGACTACTTGTTGATGGTGTCTTTTTCCTATTGGTCCGGGAGGAGCTGTTTATCAGACTTCCTTAAATTAGCTTTATGGAAATAATGTGTACTATTTTTCTTTCTTATTTTGAATGGTATTTACATTCAAGTCTTTCCAACAGGTTGTGTAAATAAGTTAAATGCTACTGTAAATTATTCCAAAATGGCATATTAACATTTGCATAAATTAAAACTATGGTGCAATAGTTTGAATCAGATTGTAACTAGATGCAAATGTGTAAATGTTTACAGTTAATATTTAAATTTTAAAATTCTTTCATGCATGACTGTATTTAAGTTAGTGTATTTAACAGTATGTGTGGCCATATTTATTTATTCAAGATAGTTTATTTCATAATATTAGTATTTTCATTCCATTAACTAAAATACTAACTCATTGGCTCATTTCCCTTCATCCTGCCCTCCCATATTGTGTATGCATGTACATTTTTTCTGTATCTTACATATGCAATCCTTATTGAAAGCTGCATCAGATAGTCCACGTTTGTGGATTGTTGTTGCTAAGTGCCATTGAGTTTCTCACGACTCATAGCGACCCTATGTACAACAGCCCTAAATCCTGCTCTATCCTGTGCCAATCTTAATGTCTCTGACACCACCCCCCAATTACCCCAGTCACTGAATCAAGACATCTCATCAAGTGTCTTCCTCTCCTGTGTTGTCCCTCCACCCTCCCAAGCATGACGTCCCTCTCCAAGGACTGGCCCTCCTTCTTCCATGTCCAAAATATGTCAGATGAAGCTTCAGAATTCTTGCCTCCAAGGAGCAACCTGCTTTCATCCTGTCCAAGATGAACTTGTTTGTTCTCCTAGCAGTGCATGGTATATTCAACACTCTTCTCCAGCACCATAGCTCAAAGGCATCAACTCTCCTTCTATCATCCCTAGTCATTGTCCAGCTTTCTGATACATAGTAAGGAATTGCAAAGATCATGGCTGTATCAGGTGCTCACCTTAGTCTCCAGACTTACATTGTTGCTCTTCAGTACTTCAGAGAGGTCTCTGACAGCAGACTTTCCCAGTACAGTTTGTCTTTTGATTTCCTGGCTGCTGGTACCAAGAGTATCAACTGTGGAGCCACTCAAACAAAAGCTGTTAATCTCAGTCTCTTCACCATCTATCATGTTGCTGCCGGTCAGCCCAGTGGTGAGAATCTTTGTTTTCTTGATGTTGATTAGGAGATCTGAAATTTATCTTTTTCTAATTTCCTCAGAAGCCTTGTTTCATCCTTACCCTCTGACTTATCTTCATTATTCTGCCTGTAAGAAACTCTCATGGTGCAGTTAACCACTAACAGAAAGGTTAACAGTTTGAATCACCTACTGCCCTATCAGAGAAAGATATGGTTTTTTCCACAAAGGTTTACTACTTTGCAAAATTCTGGGACCGTTTGACTCTGCTCTGTAGTGCTGCTGTGAATCAGCATTGACTTGATGACAGTGGGTTTTGGTTTTTATTTTTTGTGTAGTTGCTTGGTGTTTGTGGCCTAGGGGATCTGAATTTTTTTATTGTTATCTTTAAATAAATAAATATAGATATAGATACAGATACAGATATATATATATAATTTGCGCTCTAGTGGCTTAGTGGTAAGGAGTTTCCCTGCCAATTCAAAAACAGGTGATTCAAATTGACCAGTTGCTCCATGGGAAAAAGATGGGCAATCTACACCCATGTGGTTTACTGCCTCTGAAAACACACTGGAGGGTCAGCTATGGGTCATTTTGACTTGATGGTACACAACAACAACAACTAGCTCTTTCTGGTGTTATCTGGGATGTAACGATTAAAATGACAATCAGGGGAGGCCCCATGGCTTCTAAACAAAGTCAGAACAATATTTTCCATTTTATTTCCTCCCTTTTAATTCTTATCATTGTATTGGTCATACTGGCTACCTCAGTACATTGTACAATAACTCTAGGGAATGGTTTTTGAAGGTTGCTAGTTGCCCATCTGGGATACAGCTGAAAACAGAGCTTATCTCTATGTGTGTACTTAAACTTATTTTTTTTCTGAATTGAAATGAAGGGATCTACTGTTAACTATAATGCATTCCCAGGAAAATACATTATAGCATCAAGAAAAGTTTGAGTGTTAACATGTGTGCTGAAATATGATGCAGATGTTGAATGTCTGACTGTAACATTAGTTTATGTTCGTTGTCACCTGTTTTTTTGATCCCTGCTTAAGTTTGCTTTCTTGATTCTATAACACCTGTTCCCCAAATCTATTTACAGTCTGTCCTCTTTCTAAGCGGTTGATACATGTATTAGAAAAAAAGGTTGAGTTTTGCTGAGGTCTTTCAGTAAATATTTAAGGATTCCTTGTTATTTTATTTTCAGTGAAACTGTTATGGTATGACTTAAATATCATTTAAGAAGTTATATGAGAGGAATGAGGTATGATACTTATTGAAACACTCATAGTTAGAAACCAATTTATTTCTACTTTTTAAATTATTTTTAAGATTTGATGTTAATTTGCTTACAACGTTCATTTACATTGTGTTTCATATAATCATTCCCGTTCATTGTTGTCTTTATTTCTATTATTGTTGTTATGTGCTGTTGAGTCATCTGCGACTCGTACAAATTGCACTGGGCAAGTGTGCTGTCAGAGACCTCTCCAAAGCACTGAAGAGTAATGATGTCAGTCTGCAGATTAAAGTATGCCTGATCCAGGTCATAGTCTTTGCAATTACTTAATATATATAAGAAATATGGACAATGACCAGGGATGATAGGAAGAGTATTGAATATACCATGGACTGCTAGGAGAACAAATAGGTTCATCCTGGAGAGGGTCAAACCAGGTTGCTCCTTGGAGGCAAGGATTCTGAAGCTTTGTCTGACCTACTTTGGACATGTTGCAAGGAGCGACCAGTCCTTGGAGAGGGACTTCATGCTTGGGAGAGTGGAGGGGACAGTATAAGAGAGGAAGACCTCCCATTCATTATGCTATATAAAATTGACCATTGAACTATACCCATCATTACCCTGCCTTTCTACAGCCCCACCAGATCTTTCCAGTTTCCTTTACTCCCCTCTCCCTCCATCCACCAAATTGTGTGATTCTGTGATTATCCCCCTGCCCAACCTCACCTCTCTGCTCCCCGACTCCCCACCTTGGATCCTCATACATGTTTTACTAGTTACCCTTCTGTTTCCTCAATAATGGTCTTATCTGTCCTTAGGAAACTTGAATGAGTTTGCTCATCATCAATAATGCTCTCCAATCCCTCCCAAGTTATGTAGTAATTTTCAAAATAATTGTTCCTGAATGCTGTGTAATATTCCATCATGTAAATGTACCACAATTTCTCAAACTCATTCAATTGTGGTTGGATATTTGGACTGTTCCCAAGGTCTTATGATTGTAAATAACAATCCCACCAATAGTGTATGAGAGTTCCTATCTTTCTGTGTCCTCTTCAACATTTATTGCTTGCTGTCCTGATAGACACTGGCACTGCTACTGGGGTGAGATGGTACCTCATTGTGGTTTTTCTTTGCATGTCTCTCACTGCCAGTGATTTTGAGCATTTCTTCATGTGTCTGTTGGCCTCTATGAAAAGTCTTTCCATGTCTTTTGTCCATTCTTTAATTGGATTACCAGCCTTTTTCTTCTGGAAGACCAGGAGTATTCTGTAAACTTTTGTTAGGAGACCATTGTCTGAGAAGATATTGCCAAGTATTTTACCCCAGTCAGTAGGTTTTCTTTTCTCTCTGTTGGAAAAAAGTTTCTGATGCACAAAGGGATTTAATCTTTAGAAGGTCCCATTCATCAATTTTATCCTCTCCTGGTAGTGTACTTCTGGCTGTTTCTGTCAGTCTTGGTCCCACTTTGTCTCTTAGGATATTTATGGTTTTGGATTTTACTCCTAGGTCTCTGATCCACATTGAGTTGATTTTTGTGTATGCTAAGGACCAATTGGCAGCGTCAGGATGGATGGCGAAGAGATTG
>NW_006399752.1:45727690-45737535 GCF_000299155.1 Elephantulus edwardii
TGCAGACAGCACCAGCCTCCCTTCAGTACTGCCCTATGCTGTCCGCTCACCAGGAGTCAGGTCACCCCAATGGCCACAGCTCTAGCTTCCTCTTTGGCCTTGGAGTGTGCAAATGGTTTGTGCTCAAACTACTAACTGAAAAACTAGCTGTTCTTCAACAATTAAAAAATTAATAAAATTTAAAAATTGGGAAGTTTTGAACTTTCCTGGTGGCACTAAAAAGCAAAGTCTCGGTGATTTGCTCCTGCAGACTTTCCCCACTCTTTCTCATTGCTGTTGGGCCAGAACCAGTTCATAACTGACACTTCAGTGGGCCTTCAGAGGCTCTAAGTTGCTGATCTTTTTTTTTTGTATTGCTGCCGGTGGATTCAGACCTTTGGGTGGCAGAGGGGTTACCTCAGGCCAACATGTGAGCAGCTGTGCCTTGTTACACATGGCATTGTCATGAGTCAGCATCAACTCCATGGTAGTTGTTTAGAGTAAACAAGACCACGTGGAGGGCCTTTGCATTTAAAAGTCAGTTATTATTATTTTGTGGAGGAACACTCTTCTAAGTGGTGCAGCACTCTTCTGTCAATATGCTGTACTGAGGTAACCCAGGGTTGCTGTGATGCTGAACTTTGTGCCATTGGGTTGTCAAATGCCATATCAGTTACCCATAGTGGACAGTATTTGGTGGAGCTCCAAATTTAATACAGGTGTGGAAGCAGGAATGACATCCACTTCCTAAACAACATGCCTCTGGAAACTCTATGAACTTTGAGAAATGATGATAGTTACAGAAAGTTTTCAGGTCTTTTGTTCATAGGATCGCTATGAGTCATGCTCAACTCATTGGCAATTAATAACAACAACAACAACATTTGTTTATTTACCTGGTTTTGTATCATATATGACACTTAATTTACTTTATTAAAACTGCTCATGCCTCCCCACCCCTCCATGGAAAAGGGTGTCATCGTGAAAAACTGGAGGAGCAGTGAAGGAGAGGAAGACTTCCAGGGAAATGGATTGGCCCAGTGATGGCAACAGAGGGTTTAAGTGCAGCAGAGACTGTGAAGGTGGTACTGGAGTAGGCAGGGGTTGACCAAGTTTAGGTCACTTGTTCAAGGGGAAGGCTGTCTTTCTGTGAGGAAACACCTCTGTGAGAAAAGCCTTGTTTCAGCTTCACCTTGGCATTTCTTGCTCTTCTCTATGTAGCATCTATATGTCCCCCATCTGTTCTTGCTTTTTTCTCCACTGAATCTTCTTATATCTTAAAAGTGATTGGATTAAGATACTGTCTACACTGACATGCCTCATTAACATACCTCAGGGACCCCTGCTCTCAAACAAGATTCCATCCATAGTCACAGGGGTGAGGATTTACAACACAGAATTCCTGGGAGACAGAATTTGATCCATAACACAGTTTAAAAGGGAAAAAATATTATACAGTGAATAGTAAGGAAAATGTACTTTCAAAATTTGTGATTAATGGAAATGGGAAACTACTAATAGGTTGAATGTGAAAAGGTCTTGCTAACACTGACATGTGGACCTACCCACATATCTGATTTTTCTTATAGAACAACTTTGTTCCAAATAATTTGTACACAATAGATTTTTGCTTACCATCTTATGTTGTAATAAGGGAGACAGTAGGACTTTTCCCTTCTAGTCTGTAGAGAAAGTAGGACCTTATAAGGTTATGTTCAGAATGAGTCACCCTACTACCATTTAATCCTGAATCATACACTGTCTGCACTCAGAACTCACTATGTTCAAGTATAATAACAAGAACAAGGATCTAAATGAATTTAGCAGTGGGAGTTTGCCTACAGATTATCTTGGTTTGATAAAAGGGAAAGCATGCTATTAGTGGTCTAAAACCATGTTTATTCAGGTATATTTGTAAAAAGAAATTATGGTATAGGGTTGTACCTAATCTTGTTGCTGGTTTTTTTTGGTTTTTTGTTTTGTTTTGTTTTTTTGCTGAGTACAGTGTACTTTATTGATGGTACATGACAAGATGGGCTCGCCAAGCCCCTCCCCTTTCTCAGGGGGATTTGATGGAAACTTGTGTCAAGGGTA
This sequence comes from Elephantulus edwardii, assembly GCF_000299155.1. NCBI lineage: Eukaryota > Metazoa > Chordata > Mammalia > Macroscelidea > Macroscelididae > Elephantulus > Elephantulus edwardii. The sequence continues at coordinate 45,729,764 of NW_006399752.1, forward strand.
TGAGATTCTCAGTGTGTGGGAGGATCAAGTTGGGGCAAGGACTCCCCAGGAGCTGAGGGTCTCTCCCTCTCTCTCTCCTAGTGCTATTGCTGGAGCTGGTGGTCCAAGGGGCTCTTCTTCTTTGGGGGCCATGCGAACTATCAGGTCGACCACCCGGTTACTGTAGCCAAATTCATTGTCATACCAGGAAATGAGTTTGACAAAGTGTTCGTTCAGGGCAATGCCAGCCCCAGCATCAAAGGTAGAAGGGTGGGTGTCACTGTTAAAGTCAAAGGAGACAACCTGGTTTTCAGTTTATCCCAGGATGCCCTTGAGGGGCCCTTCTGATGCGTGTTTTCCTACTTTCTTGATGTCATCATATTTGGCAGCTTTCTCCAGACAACAGGTCAGGTACACAACGAACACATTGGGGGTGGGGACACGGAAAGCCATGCTGGTAAGTTTCCCATTCAGTTCAGGGATGACCTTGTCCATGGCCTTGGCAGTGCCAGTAGATGCAGGGATGATGTTCTGGGCAGCTCCATGGCCATTATACCACAGCTTTCCAGAGGGGCCACCCATCCACAGCCTTCTGGGTGGCAGTAATGGCATGGACTGTGGTCATGAGTCCCTCTATGATGCCGAAGTTGTCAAGGATGATCTTGGCCAGGTCAGTTGGTGGTGCAGGAGGCATTTCTGACAATCTTGAGATAGTTGTCATACTTGTCATGGTTCACGCCCATCACAAATATGGGGGCACCGGCAGAAGGAGCAGAGATGATTACCCATTTGACACCACCCTTCAAGTGAGCCCCAGCCTTCTCCAAGGTTGTGAAGACACCAGTGGACTCCACAACGTACTCAGCACCAGCATCACCCCACTTGATGTTGGTGGGATCTTGCTCCTGGAAGATAGTGATGGCTTTCCCATTGATGACCAGTTTCCCATTCTCAGCCTTGACAGTGCCGTTGACCTTGCCATGGGTGGAATCATATTGGAACATACAGGCCATGTAGTTGAGGTCAATGAAGGGATCACTGATGGCGACAACATCCACTTTGCTAGAGTGAAAAGCAGCCCTGGTGACCAGGCACCCAATGCAGCCAAATCCGTTTACGCTGACCTTCACCATCGTGTCTCAGGGATGCGGCTGAGGCTGCATGAGAAGAGAGGGAAATCTGGATCGACGAGGAGCAGAGAGCCGCTGGATTTTTTTGATAGCTCACCAAATAAAAAAAATATTCATAACTAATTGAAAAATAGAACAAATTCAATTTAAGAAGTACTGAAGCTTTATAAAATCTTCCCAAAGTAAGATTATGATCTATAAAATAGTATGAGGCCAGGAAGAGAGCAATACTAACAGGTTCTATGGTACTGAGAGGGGTCAACATCTAGAATAAAACAAATACTAAAAGAAAAATAATGCAAAGTGACCTGAGATTCATAAAAGAGGAGGAGTCTTTGTAATATCTTTAAATGTAAATGAAAGAAGCAAGACAAAGTGAGTAGGGTGAAAGAAGCATAATCATGTGATGTAAGATTGTGTCCACCAGAGCTAGACAAAAATAATGGAGAATAGAAGAAATGGGACCAAATATTAACACAGTAACTCTTAAGTAATGATCAAAGGACAGAAAGATGGAGGAATGTGTGTAGGCAAAAAGAAAGTTCAAGAGAAAGCAGAAAATACAATTTGGATTCTTTCAAGTAAGGTGAAGTCATAGAGGAAAACAATACCAAGTAGAAAGTAAGTGTTCAAAGATAAGTGTGGATCCTAATATATCTGCACTGCTTAGCAATGAGCAAGTAGGAGATAAAGAAGAAAGGAAGTAAACAAAATCATTAAAAGGAAGAAGGAGACCTATGTCTTGTCAGATAATCAGGTACGGATGAGAATAAGAAGAGCCAAGATGCCCGGGGAGTTTAGATCTCAAAGAAAGCAAAGATGAATTTTCATTTGTTTATTGTGTCACAGGTCACTGGAAAAACACAGCATCACGATAATCATTAAGATGACTGCCCAAAGTAGAGGTGGTGAGTGCTACAAAAAATGAAGTCCAAATCCTTTATAAAATAAGTGAAAATATATTTAAATATTGATAGGATTTAATAATTTAAGAAAATAGATTTTAATGCAGTATGATTAAAAGCAGGTCTGTGAAAGTGATTATTGTAAAAATATGATTTAGTAAGACATTTGGAAATGACTTCCATCTTTCATTTTCTTATTTTGGATACGGATTACAGCTTTGCACATATCTAAGACCTTATTTGAAATATTTGGATAGTGGACAGCATCCAACAGCTTTGTAAAGTTCAGAACTGTCCTTATGTCAACAGTGGCTTCAAAAGGCCACAAAACGCATTTAAAAATAAGCAAATAAATCAGTTCACTCTATACTCAGCAGTTAGAATAGAATGCATTTGCAATATGTGGATTTAGATTTTAATGTGACCAAGGTAAAACTGAAAGCCATACAAACTCCAAATATCATTGTTAACACAGGGCCTGCCTGGTCAAAAATCACGGTTTCAAAACAATCCTCGGAACCTTGCTAGTGGTGTCACCAGAGGGTGATGCTCTCTGAGGGGAGGGCACAAAATTACTGTCTCTGACATTGGTGTGCAGTGTTTTCAGCACCAATTTATTCTTTTTTATAAAAAAAATCCTGTAATTAGCACACAACAAACCCATTTTTTAAAATAAGTGTAGCTTGCATAGATTGATACACCTATCAGGCTAAAACTCAGCTAATTTGCTTTGAACCTTTAAGTTCATGAGCACCCAAATATGCCCTAGAGTAGCTGCAGGTAGGAGTAGTCCTTGTGGACAAAGATGTAGAAGCTTCATCTCACATACCTTGGGCATGTTGTTAGAAGGGGTGAGTTCTTGGAAAAGGACATCATTCTGGAACAGGTGAGGAGAGGAAGACATTCATGAGATGAATTGACAGTGACTGAACCAGTGGGTTCAATTATGCCAGCGATGATGAAGATGGCACAGGATCGGACAGGGTTCAGATCCATTGTTCAAAGAGTCACTGTGGATCATAATTGACTTGACGGCATCTAACAACAATAGTGCACCTGTTGGAACTATCACTATTACCCAGTTACAGTGACACTTCCGGTCACGTGCTTTCATCTGCATTCACTACAAAAGCGTATCCTGCTGTTTTCCCTTATGTTGGTGCTTCATGGTTGTTAGTTATTGTCAAGTTTTGTGGTGTTTTAGCTGCAATGTGAACTTAAACAACTTTTATGAGAATTAAGTAATAATTAAAGGAAAAGATGAAGAAAAATTTCAGAGAGGCTTCTCAGTTACCAATAATACTGTAACTAGCAACGTTGTGATCTAGTATTGAGCAATCCTTCAAAACAATTTTGGTGTTAATGTTCATATAGTCTAAGAAATTTTGCATTTAAGTAATCATAGCTATATTTACGTCATGTTGTTGTTTTTGTTGATTGCTGTCGAGCTGAGCATGACTCATAGAGACCCTATGAACGAGACCTGAAGCCTTTCTGTAACTCTCGTTGTTTCTCAAATTCATAGAGTTTCCAGAGGCATGTTGTTTAGAAAGTGGATGCCACTCCTGCTTCCAAACCTGTCTTAAATTTGGAGCTCCACCAAACACTGTCCACCATGGGTGACCATGGTGAAACTCCAATGGCACAAGGTTTAGCATCACAGCATAAGCTATAAGTGATATAGCTGTTTTTAAATATATTTTTTCCTTTGCTATGAATTAAAAAGAAATGTCTAAAAATAAATCTCAAGTATTTACATCTTTTTGAGGCACGGAAGGTTTGACGGCTCAGGGCACTTGTGATGTTCTTTTGGCCCCACGTGGGGGTTGGAAGAGTGGACTTGCCAGATGCAGTGTGACTCAACGGCTCTTATAAAACAACAACAACATTTACATCATGCACAATTAAAATTGATAATAAGCATTAGTAAGGATTCTGGTTATTTTAGTGCATTGTAGGTGGCTATTGGCATCAACCAGCTGCTCTGACGGGAAGAAATAAGCACTCTTCTTCTATTAAGATTTACATCCTCAGAAACCCAAAGGAGGGTCACCATAGGTTGGAATCAACTCAGAGGGAGTGGGCGTAGTAAGGATTCTGTATGGTCTGATATAGAAGGAGGTTCAAGAGAACAAGAGGAAGACACCATGACTTACCACGTCAGGTTACACCAACCCGTGATGTCACTATCAGAACCACCTCTTTAATATGCCCCCTCTGCAAGCTAGAATCCCCTCCCCACAGCCATCTGTTTTTTAAAATAGAATCTTCAAGTCTTTCCCCCACCAACCTCCACTATGAATTTGAGCAAATGACCAACATTTGCAGTATTGAAAGCGAAAGCACAGACTTAGTAAGAATTACGGAAACAAGTAAATAAAATGGTAACAATCAGGCTCTTTTCATGCTTGAGTTGGGGAACTTGAATGCTGTTACTCGTAATAGTGCTTCCTACAGATTAGAGTTCTTGAGCTCTTGGTTTCAGCTTTAAGTGCATTTGAATGGAATTGGCTCTCAAAATAGTTAGCAAGTGTCTTAATATATGAAAGGATGCCTTTTGAGACACTCAATTTTTAGGGCTGTATTTAAAATTACCTATTTTTAAAACCAGATGCTTTTAAGTCAACACTTCAGGTTAAAACAACCATCTCATGTTTTCATAGAGTAAAATACAGCTTTTCATTTCACTTAGCCTGAGGTGGCACTGTTTCTAGGACCATCATATATTATTAATGATAGAAAAACTTCTGCCCACTGTGGCACAGTGCTAAGATATCAATGATTTTAAGATGCAGCATAATGGAAAGAATTATTATAGAATCAATGATAAAAGGTTTATGCACCTTAAGCTCCAAATAAACATTTTATAGTCACCCTATGCTGAATTGTTTTTCCATGTTCTGTACCCAGTACTGCCCTACATTTGTCTCTCTTTTTTTTTTTAAAAAAAAAAACAAACTTGTTTCCATGGCCATATTTCCCTGGGTGTAATCTTGAGTTTTCTTCGGTATAATCTTGAACTTGAGAAGAGTATTAAATGTGGACTTCCAAGAGAACAAACAGGTCTGGCCTGGAGAGGATGAAACCAAGTTGCTCCCTGGAGGCAAGGGTCTTGAAGCTCTGTCTCACCTACTTTGGGCACATGGGCAGGAGGGACTATTCCTTAAAGGATGGAGATGATTTGCCAGACCAAATTATTAATATAGAGGAGACTGTACTTTGGGGGTGGAGGGTGGAGAACACCCCAAAAGAGCCTACATTTCAAAAGAAAGAGTGCACCAAGGCATATGCATTGAAGGGTAGGCTAACACCATTGCTTTCTGATAACCTGTCTAGGGAATTCAAGGGTAAACTTTTACCTGAGGGCACATTGCCATATTATTAAACCATGTTGTGGGATACTGTAATGCGCTGAATATATATGACAAGCAGATTTGGGTTCCATGTTGTTGCTTTTGTTGTTAAGTGCCGTCGAGTCATAGATGACTCATAGCCACCCTATGAATGAAAGACTTGAACACTTGTATGACTTTTATCATTTCTCCAAGTTCATAGAGTTTCTGGCAAACAATTTCTGAAGTGGATGTCACTCCTTGCTTCCAAGTTTGTTCTAATCGGGGAGCTCAACCACTGTCTACCATGGGTAACCATTATTGCATTTGACACATCAGTGTCACAGTGTTTAGCATCACAGCAACCACAAGTTACCTCTGTATAGCAAATGGACAGACCAGTGCTAGACCACTTAGAAGAATGTTTGACCAGAAGCAATTAAAAGTAGGCCTGAGTGCCACAGATTAAAATTACCCACCTTTACAATTAAAACAGACATTCGGATGGCGGGGAAGAAGAACAAACTGGGGAGGAGGGTAGAGAGAATGGTGCAGCAATGAAGGAATGAAAAACCCAAATCCCTGTAAATGTTCATTAAAACTAATAAAATTTAATAATTAAAAAAATACCCACCTTTGGCTTGGTCAATTGAGCTCTCTCTATGTTGTTGTTGTTAAGTGCCATCAAGTTGTACCACAGTGTAATCAGTTTTTTGCTAAACCACTGCTGTGTTTTGAACAAGCGCAATGCTGTTTTGCTGATTCTGTATTATGTAAGGCTACATGTAACTGCGCAGGTGCATAGTGTGATAAGGTTAGTGATTACTGTGCAAGTGAGGCAGAGGGCCACCTTTATCTTCAGCACTGTAACAACTTTGTAGAAAGATTTCCTACCTGGGCTCACAGCTCACCTCTTTTCACAGTCCGTGTGAACTGCAATACAAGTGATGTCTAAAGGGAGCTATGGTGGCCTAGTGGCAAGAAGCTGCACTGCAATCCCAGAGGAGCACAGTTCGAATCCACCAGATGCTCTGCTGGAGAAGGAGGGACAATCTCCTCCTGTGCCAGTTGGAGCTGACGGGAGGATAAACAAGAAGAAAAAGTGCTGCTGTCTAAACTTGCCACTGTTCCTCATGCTTTGTGCGCTTTGGCTGCTGAACCCGAGTATCAGGTTTGGCTGTGCACCGCGGACGTGACATGTGGTGCAGCAAACAGGGTTGACACCTGGCATCTGGTGCTGTGAGCAGGATTCACTCATGACACTTGTCTTTTCATTATTTGTAAAACAATGGAAAGGCTTGACTTACAACTGCCATCATAGAAGATTGGATCTCGAACCATGTTGCCCCTGCTGTTTGACATAACCGCGTGGCCAGAAAAATTCCTTCCAGATTCTCTTTGTGCTTAATCAGTGCATTCAGCCATCCAAGTGCTTTAGATGGCCTCCACCGCAATGTAAAGGTCATGGCTTACCCTCTAACACCACACTGCTGCCTCAGTCTCTGGATCAGGGCATCACAGCCTTCTGGAATGTCTTATATTTACAGCAGACCTTTTCACAAGCAGTCAGGGCTAGCCAAGATGAGATGATGAGCTTAAGGGAGTTCAGGATAAACAGTATTTCTGATGCCTTCATAAATACTGCTGATTCTTGGGATGAAGGGAGCCCTGGTGGCTTTGTGACAAGGAGTGTTACTGCCAATCTAAAGTTATGTGGTTCAAATCCACCAGCTACTTCACAGGAGAAAGATGGGCAGTCTCCTTGCATGTGATTAACTGCCTCTGAAAACTCGCTGGGAGGGCCAGCTGTGAGTTGGTTCCAACTTGATGATACATTACAAGTTAGGGTGAAGTGAAGCAGTCACATATACAAGGGGTATGGAACGAATTGCTCCCTCAGTTCATTCTTGATTTTCAGGGGGTTATAGCTGACAGCATCACCAAAGCCAGGCAAGCTGGGGTTGGCATTGGTAATTAACTGCAGTTAGATATCAGTGAAAGTGATATCCTAGACTTACTGACTCCCATGCTGAAGACCATGTGGAACTGGAGAAGCAGGTGACAGCAATTGTAGAAGATTGGGAATTGAAAATTCCAGAGCTGAAAAGATTCTTGACAAAAAAGTTAGCTTTGATGCAGGGACGGGGAAATTAGAAACACAGGAACCCAAGACACAGCGTCTTACCAATGTTACCATACAGTTACCAAAGGTCGCAGCTAAGACAAGGCCATTTATGGCAAGCAAACAAGAAACTCTTTGTAACCTCCCTGAAGACACCAACTCTGATAGAAAACACCCCCCCCCCTTCCCAAGCAGCTGAATCAAATCCTGACTCTACAGCCCCAGGTCCATCAGCTTCAGCAGTAGCCATCCCTCCTACCCCTCCCTCTCCCCTCCCTCCCCCTCCTTCTCCCCCCACTCTCTT
>NW_006399752.1:45737635-45740358 GCF_000299155.1 Elephantulus edwardii
AACAACAACAACAACAACAAGGGGTGTGGGTCCTGCTTAACAGTTATTTCTACCTTTAAGGATTTTTTTATTTGGTTTTCTCGTCACCCCCTGATCATTGTATTACAAGTGCCCTCTTATTTCTATAGGCTCACAGCCCTAATTCTTTATGTTTGTGTGGTCAGGTTCAATTAGTCTTTGAAACTGCCTCATAGTTGGGGCCTTATCATCAGAAAGGTCTTCTCTCTGCGAAGTAGCTTCATCCCCGCCCTCACCTTCATTAGGAATTGCACTGCCAACACAAACATACGTTGTTCGAGTCCACCAGCCGCTCCTCAGAAGAAAGATGGACAGTCTTCTCCTGTGTGATTTACTGCCTCTGAAAACCCACTGGAGGGTCAGTTCTGACTTGATGGTACACAACCACAAACACCTGGTTACGTAGAGATCCTTAGATGGCACCGAGCGAGCTGTGATGGGCACCACAGCTTGGTGCTTGGCTGTTAACTGGAAGATAGTCTGGACTCACCAGCTGTTCCACAGGAGAGACACGTTGGCAGTGTGCTTGCTCCCTGAGTCCAGCTTTGGAAGGCCTACGAGGCATGCTCACTTACTCATGGCCGAAGACTCGGAACCAGGCCACAGCTGACCCTCCCTCAGGTTTCAGAGGCTGTATGTGCTGCGGAAGGAGATAGTCCTCTCTCTCCTGGTGAGCCGCTGCAGGAATCGACCACCAGAGAGGCTGGGCCTTTGGACTGGCAGCACCGCTCCATGCAGACAGCACCAGCCTCCCTTCAGTACTGCCCTATGCTGTCCGCTCACCAGGAGTCAGGTCACCCCAATGGCCACAGCTCTAGCCTCCTCTTTGGCCTTGGAGTGTGCAAATGGTTTGTGCTCAAACTACTAACTGAAAAACTAGCTGTTCTTCAACAATTAAAAAATTAATAAAATTTAAAAATTGGGAAGTTTTGAACTTTCCTGGTGGCACTAAAAAGCAAAGTCTCGGTGATTTGCTCCTGCAGACTTTCCCCACTCTTTCTCATTGCTGTTGGGCCAGAACCAGTTCATAACTGACACTTCAGTGGGCCTTCAGAGGCTCTAAGTTGCTGATCTTTTTTTTTTGTATTGCTGCCGGTGGATTCAGACCTTTGGGTGGCAGAGGGGTTACCTCAGGCCAACATGTGAGCAGCTGTGCCTTGTTACACATGGCATTGTCATGAGTCAGCATCAACTCCATGGTAGTTGTTTAGAGTAAACAAGACCACGTGGAGGGCCTTTGCATTTAAAAGTCAGTTATTATTATTTTGTGGAGGAACACTCTTCTAAGTGGTGCAGCACTCTTCTGTCAATATGCTGTACTGAGGTAACCCAGGGTTGCTGTGATGCTGAACTTTGTGCCATTGGGTTGTCAAATGCCATATCAGTTACCCATAGTGGACAGTATTTGGTGGAGCTCCAAATTTAATACAGGTGTGGAAGCAGGAATGACATCCACTTCCTAAACAACATGCCTCTGGAAACTCTATGAACTTTGAGAAATGATGATAGTTACAGAAAGTTTTCAGGTCTTTTGTTCATAGGATCGCTATGAGTCATGCTCAACTCATTGGCAATTAATAACAACAACAACAACATTTGTTTATTTACCTGGTTTTGTATCATATATGACACTTAATTTACTTTATTAAAACTGCTCATGCCTCCCCACCCCTCCATGGAAAAGGGTGTCATCGTGAAAAACTGGAGGAGCAGTGAAGGAGAGGAAGACTTCCAGGGAAATGGATTGGCCCAGTGATGGCAACAGAGGGTTTAAGTGCAGCAGAGACTGTGAAGGTGGTACTGGAGTAGGCAGGGGTTGACCAAGTTTAGGTCACTTGTTCAAGGGGAAGGCTGTCTTTCTGTGAGGAAACACCTCTGTGAGAAAAGCCTTGTTTCAGCTTCACCTTGGCATTTCTTGCTCTTCTCTATGTAGCATCTATATGTCCCCCATCTGTTCTTGCTTTTTTCTCCACTGAATCTTCTTATATCTTAAAAGTGATTGGATTAAGATACTGTCTACACTGACATGCCTCATTAACATACCTCAGGGACCCCTGCTCTCAAACAAGATTCCATCCATAGTCACAGGGGTGAGGATTTACAACACAGAATTCCTGGGAGACAGAATTTGATCCATAACACAGTTTAAAAGGGAAAAAATATTATACAGTGAATAGTAAGGAAAATGTACTTTCAAAATTTGTGATTAATGGAAATGGGAAACTACTAATAGGTTGAATGTGAAAAGGTCTTGCTAACACTGACATGTGGACCTACCCACATATCTGATTTTTCTTATAGAACAACTTTGTTCCAAATAATTTGTACACAATAGATTTTTGCTTACCATCTTATGTTGTAATAAGGGAGACAGTAGGACTTTTCCCTTCTAGTCTGTAGAGAAAGTAGGACCTTATAAGGTTATGTTCAGAATGAGTCACCCTACTACCATTTAATCCTGAATCATACACTGTCTGCACTCAGAACTCACTATGTTCAAGTATAATAACAAGAACAAGGATCTAAATGAATTTAGCAGTGGGAGTTTGCCTACAGATTATCTTGGTTTGATAAAAGGGAAAGCATGCTATTAGTGGTCTAAAACCATGTTTATTCAGGTATATTTGTAAAAAGAAATTATGGTATAGGGTTGTACCTAATCTTGTTGCTGGTTTTTTTTGGTTTTTTGTTTTGTTTTGTTTTTT